>NC_046166.1:58154414-58754414 GCF_011064425.1 Rattus rattus | reverse complement strand
CTGAAGTCCAACTTTAATCCATGGTGACCTGATCAGATGCAGGGGATTATTTCAATCTTTATTTTTTATCTGTGAGGGCTAGCTTTGTGACTGAGTATATGGTCAACTTTAGAGAAGATTCCATGGGGTGCAAGAAGGCATATTTTTTTGTGCTTGAGTGAAATATTCTTTCTGTAGATATCTACTAGGTTCATTCTGCAGGGTTTCTTAATCAGTCAGGTCCTTTCCACCTTGATACTTATTCTTTCAGGATTCCATCTAAACTGTTGTCTTACACAAACCATAGTAGAAAGAACATGTTCAAAACACCGGTGAAAACCTGCATAACCTATATCAATAGAAATTGTTTCCTGGGAACTAAAATGGCAGAAAATCACCAAATGTTCAAGTATACCACACTTAAGACAAATAATCCCAAAGCAATCTACTTGGGATTAATTACACTTGTTGAAATAGTGCTTGTTTGTATTTAATTGTCTTAAACTGTGTTGGTATCTTTGTGTTGCACTCATTCCTGACTTCATTCCTAATCGAAAGGTCCCTTGTAATAGTTGATTTAGCTTTCCAGATTAATTTAGGGGATTGATTACTCTTGGATTCATACGTAAGGAGACAAGCAAACCCTGATACTGTGTATGTCAGGGCTGATGCCATTTTCTAGAAACAATCTCCTTTTGGGCAGAATGCCCAAAGGTGTGAATGGACCAATTTGTTTTGTTCTGTCTCAGCTACACACAGAACTTTCTCTCATTTTTGTATTTAATGTTCACCATGGAAATTGCTCAAGAAATGATTCCTTCTCTGCCATGTGTATCAGAAAAAATACTCACCTAATAGATGTTGGTCCAAGTTCTGTTCCTCCACAATGATGACAGTTTTATTTGTACTTAATTTGAAATGACACATTTACATATCACTCCTGGGAGGACTTTTGTTTCTTTTCTCCAAAGTTTGCTGGGAAAAACTTGAGGCCAGGTATTACTCCTGATCAGTGGAAAAATCATACCCTGAGTCTTGAATTTAAATAATCTTGCTCCTGTGGAGAGATGAAGACCCCCACATTTAATAACATATTTTTGTCCTACCTTGTGCTTTTAGACTTGCAGTTCATTCTTATGATTTGAACTTTGCAAACACTCTTCCTTCCTCTCCTCCAGTGTGTCCTCTCAGGTCATTTGTTTTCTTCATTCTTTCTTCCTTTTTTCCTTCTTTCCTTCCTTCCATTTTAATATTTTAAAGATATATTTATTTATTATTTTGTGCATCAATTGGTTTTTGGCCTTTGAGTATGTGTATGTGTAAACCATGCGCATGGTGGTATAAGAAGAGGTCAGAAAAGGATACAATGAGACTAGAGTTAACAGATGGTTGTGAACCTCCATGTGGGTACTGGGAATTGAACCCAGGTCCTCTGCAATAACAACACCTGCTCATTCTCTTAATTGCTGAGCCAATTCTCCAGCACTATTTTTGACTAGAAGGATTTTGCTCCTCTATTCTTTTGTCCAACAAGCAGAAGATAAGATTTTCTTAGTAATAAGATTCTTTAATTCATAAGCACAATGTCAAATTCATTTCAAAAGTATAATACTGTTGGTTAAATTAATGAACAGATAACAAATTTCTGACACTCATTAAAGAACTACCATCTCCTATATTCCAGGAAATAATATTAAAGTGTTTGTTAATTTCATTTAAAGGACATAATTAAGAAAAATGAAACAATAATAACAGTAACAACAATAAGAAAAAGTGGTAAAGTGATTTAAGAATGTATTGGACATGAACAGTGTCAGAAGAGATTATATTTTTTTGTGCTCAGTTTAGAATATCTTAGACTTTATTAAAAATAGAAACAAACTCATTTTAGAAATGAAACTCTAAGCCAGGCATGGTGGTGCAATCCTTTCATTGCCACAAACAGGAAGCAGAGGCAAGTGGATCGTTGTGTGTTTGAGGCCATTCTGTCGTCTACAAACCTAGTATAGGACAGCCAGGGCTGTAACATAGAGAAACCATGCCTCAAAAGACACACACACACACACACACACACACACACACACACACACACACAGTGAAAATTTAATCATACACCTATGATCTCTGAATTTAGAAAGCAGAAATGGAGGGAAGGTGAGTTTAAGCCCAGCAAGGACTATGTGGGCTTGCTTGTTAGAAGCCATCTAGGATAGGCTAAGGGTAGTAGGTGGCCTTCCTGTGAGTGTCTTGCCACTTTTGCAAGGTCTGTGATGGGTGAGCTCTATGAGGCAAGGTATCAAAGAAACTTCATTTCAGGATTGCTTCTTACTCCTTTTATGCCTTCCCTGTCATTATTAAATTAAATGATAACCCCTGGGTATTAGCCCACCCAGTTGAGCAAATTTCCTGCAGATCAAAATAAAGATGAACTTTCATGAATCAATGCTGTTTAGATGAATTAATGATTATTTGATTGAAATAGTTTTATGAAGAGTTTTAAGAGACAGTCTTAGTTGCTTTGCTAGAAAGAAGTAATAAAGTTAGAATTAAGAATAGAATGTGCCTACTTTTTATATAGTAAGTAAAGGTTGCATATTAAGGAATACAATGAGCTTTCATAATCACACTAAAAAGAATAAAAGACTGGGGACAAATTTTTCTTCAAGGAAAAACATTTAAGTCTAAGGATAAAGCCACAGGTATACCCCTGGTAAGGCCATGTGAAAACTGTTGGTTTGAACTCATAATGAGCTTGTAGTAGGAAACACTGCCATGAACTTGTTATTTATATCCTTCTGTTACTCCATTTTATATAACATTTTATCTATGAAGTAAATTTCTAAAGAACTTGTAAGGTATAAGAAAGCCAGAGAATAGTAATATAGTATTTGGACGGTTTGGCTTGGGAGGCTCTGCCCCACCCATCCATCCATCCACCCATCCATCCATGCATCCATCCATTCATCTGTCCAAATCTATATGTCTGTTTGTCTATATGTACACGTGTAAATATATGTGTATATGTAAGCATGCATGAATACTTGAGGAATATATGAGATATGCGGTTGGGTCCAATCAGAGTGTTAATGTATAAATGAGAATGTGAGTGAAAATGTAAATGTGTGTGAATATGAATGAAAACATAAATGTGTGGATGAATGTATATGTTTCTGTGCATATTTGCCTGTGTAAAGAATTTTAATTCTTTTCCTTTCCTTCTTCTCTGGTTCACAAAGAGAAACCAGCAAAACCAGTAAGGGACTCCTGGCTGCCTGGCCAGAGAAGAGAGCACTAGCCATAAATCGTTTACCTAATCTCCCTACTGTTAGCAACAAGTTTCAATAGGTCTAGAGGCCTACAGCATCTGGCCTCAGAGTAACTTAAGATCAAGACAGATATCCATCATTATAGAAAGCAACCTTAATCTTTTTTTTTTTTTTTTTAGAGAAAATGCCACATAGATCTTTATTGAACACCAGTGCCAGCACCAGCCTCCTCCTTTCTAGTCACAGGAGCACATGGGCAAGGGGCTTTCTCCCCCCGCAGGGAGGCAATGGAAGCCTAACCCGGGAACTGCTCTCTTAAGGCCAGCACCCTCCTGGGTGCTCAGTACTGCTGGCTCAAGTATGCTCAAACTCCTGCTCACAGTAGCCCACACTGATGGGCTGGGCCTGGATTCCTCTCCTCAGCAGCTCACAGCGGAAATGGGACAGACGTTTAAAGGCAAAGTCCATATTAGTCGTCAGGTTACTGCTCCACAGTCTTTCGGCAATGGCACCTGCTCTGGGCCAGAGCCTGGGGACAAGGTTTGTGCTGTCCACATACTCTCCCCACATACAAGCTTCCCCTCCGATGACCAGAGCCTTTTGTGCAGGTGTACCACGAAATGCCAGGGGCTCCACTTTGTACATTTCCTTCCAGTCAGGGCCATACTTCACCCGGTTCAGGTACCAGGGAGCAGACAGCAGGGCCCGGAAGCCAGCCTGGGTGATGGCTTCTATCTCCTTCATGTACTGGACCGGCATCTCTTCCCGCCACACCTGTATGATTGTGTCTGGCCGAACCTTCACTTTATTATCAAATACTTCCTGCCACACCACATAGACCAAGTCTTGCCCCCACTGACACTCTTCCCCCTCAGCTACCTTCAAGACAGAACCAGAGCACTGGAACTGGCCTATGGCATTGGCCTATGCTACCCAGTGTTACCTACATCTCTGAATGTCAAGCCATAGGGATGTATCCATGTCCAAGTTCACATCCATGACTAAATTAGCAATTAAATAGCATCATTCACATCTACTTATACCCTAAAGTTTCTTTACTATAAGATTGCCCTGAATCACATCAAGACTGTCTAATGAACACATTTTATCTGTACTGATCAATTAGTGGCCATGATACCTGTTAGTTTGGTCAGGCTAGTTCTTGTAACATGCACCCTTCTAGGGCACAATTATTATCCTTATTACTCCTAGTCCACGCATTCATAAAATTTGTTGGAAAAGGAAGCCTATGGTTGCTTGTTTCTTCACATCTTTTCATTCTCAGCGGTTCCTTGTGCTTTTTGAGTTCCATTCATATTTTTGTTAAGATGTTACACATGAAAGCACCCATGGCATGGGGCACTCTCTTAGGAGAGTCACCTTGCTCTTCACAAAATGTTTAGTTTACTAGTTTCCTGTAACAGTGCAAAACTTACACAGCCTGCAAAATTCTCCTTAGAGTGGCCATCAATCTAGTAAAAAGAGAAATGCATTTTGTTGTTGTTGTGAAAATTCATTACAAATTTAGGGACTTAATATAATATTTATTATGTGACAATATCTGGAGGTCAGAAATTTTGACTTGGCTTAGCTCAGTTTTCCTCTTAGTGTCTTGTTTAGGTATTCTGGTTAGGCTTTTTTCAACTTGGTACAAGTTCAGAAGAAGGAGAGCCCCAACTGAGAAAAATGTTTTCATCAGACTGGCTTATAAGCAAGGCTGTGGGAAATAATAATAATAATTTATGTAAAATATCCCATATTATTGTGGGTGGTTTCTATTTAGTCCTGGATGGTATAAGAAAACAGACTGACAAGCCACTAAGTAGAATTCCTTTATGGCCTCTGCTTCAATTCCTCCCCTAACTACCCTAAGTGGTAGACTGTAGCCTGGGAGTTATAAGATGAAATAAACACTTCTTTCCTCTAACTTGTTTTTGGTCAGTGTTTTATCGCGGCAACAGAAACCAAACTAAGACAGTAGCTAAAATCAAGTTGTTGGCTATAACTGTAACTTCACCTTGGGCTTAAGATTATATTATAGATTTGAAAACACTACATTTATTTATTTATGCTAGGGGAGCACACGTGTGTCATGGTGAGTGTGTGGCAGTCACACAATGATTTGTATAAGACATTTTTTTTTCCTACCCAGTGGATCCAAGAGACTGAATTTATGTTGGGTTTAGATCAAACTTAGGTTGTAATGTTTGGTGGCGAGTGCCTTTACCTGATAAGTCATTTAACTAGCCCATTCATTAGGCATTACTGCCTCATAAGGCTAGTAGGAAAATTCAGTTTCATTTGGTTATAAGAATGACATTTCAAGATTTTGCTAGCATTATGCAGAGATGATTATCATCTACTTGTGGAGGACTACAGGATTATGACACATCTTCATCCTCTTTCAAGGTCAACAGGGGATACCTTCTAGTGTAAATGTCTAGTCTATGTCTCTTGGGCCTCTAGACAAATGTAAATAATCTATGTTAACTTAAAGGCCTCTTGATATTAGACCAGGTCTTTGGGGATATGTCCTTTCTCGTTAGTTTATAATCAGTGGCTTAGTAAACTCAATGGCATCTGTGGAATTTCCTTTTATGGGTAAGGTTGACAAAATCATAGGTACAACATACTCCCTAAATCAAGGGGAGAATCTCCAACAAGGGCTACATACTAAAGACAGGACATTCATACCAGGAGTCACCTTAGAATTTGACTTACCTTGGGCAAGTGAAGGGTATTTACATTAGTCCTCGTAGCATTGTTTTCTTATTAATGTCAAGAGCAACATGAGCCAATGTGAATTAAATCCTACTCTTCTGCTCGGTGTGAAGTACAACTGCTAGACAGGTTGCTGAGATGGTGGCAGAAGAACCTGGGTACAGTTAGGTCAGCACTGTAGCTCAGCTGCAGCACCGAGCCTATTCCCAGGACTTCTTGAAGGCTCCCCATACCATTCCCAGTGAGCAGGAGGTAATGGGAAGAAAAGCAGGTAGGGCACAGGGATTTTGATGGAGTCCACTTTGACACACATTTACCCCCCTAATACTAAGTGTGTACCATTGAAAATCATAAAAAAAAAAAATAACCAGCTGAACATTTTCTCTATTCAAATCAATTTCTTTTTGTGCTCAGAATCAGCTCGCTTCATGGCATTGCTTTTCCGGTTTGCCTTTGAGTAACGGAGAGGGAAGTTAGAGTCGTTAGACACATAGGTAGTTGAGGGGGCATCAGTCTGTCAGCCATAGGCTGATCTAAAGGGCTGATCAGGAACTACTTGATGGAGACTGTGTAAAGAGGAGAGCAGGAGGGTAGCGAGACAGAGAAACTGCTCAATCTCCTGGCATTTTCTTCCTGCCTTTCAGGGAGCTGGTGAACTCACCTAGCATTTGTTCCACTGATCTGCACTGTCCAAAAATCGCCATCTCCTCCACTTAGAGACAAAAGGCATCTATCTCCCCGTATCATTTTTTTTCTTTTCTTTTTAAAAGTCTCCCGTCAGACATTTGCAAAGCCCATCAGACGCAGTGACAGGAGCCGTTGACAGAACATGGGTGACATTTCAAAGAAAGAACGATGATAGGACGCATAGCAGCACACTGCAGAAATGTGCCCCTTTGAAAGGGACGGAGAAAATTTCAAAGCATCAGCCTGATATTTTCCCATGTAGTGCTCTGCACCAAGTTCTTTCATGGAGCTCGACATGAGTCAAATTATGTAGAAGTTGCAAATGCCAAGTCACAGGAAGATGAATTTAAAATTCTTACTTTATGGTTTCAAATTAGTGTGGACACTTCCCATCAAGAAGGGCATTTGTTTCGCTTGAATTCTTGGCACAAATATTGCTCTTTTATGAACAAATTGCTCCTGCAAAAGCGATGTTCCCCACAGGTAGACGAAGGGATTGCTTTTACATTTCCGGTAACTAAATGAATATGTATTTTTTGATAGGCACTTTAGAAATTCCTTCCTTGCAGGGTGTAAGAAACTATACTTAACGCAATTTGAAATACTAAGCCTTAAGTACCAAGAAATGCCTTGCCCTTTCCATAACACAGACTCGAGCAGCAAAGTCAGATGCTGCTTAGAGGAATTCTATAGTGTAACTGAACATGAGGGCAAAGCCTATCCCCTTGGCTGTTTGCCTCATCCTGGAGGGTAAATCTTATAGCTAGCCTCCTACATGTTGTTGGTACCATCATTCTGCAGGCTCCTGATTACAATCATAAGTATACCTTCTTCCTACCTGAGTAGATTCACACACATAGGAAACGAACAGACTGTACATGGTTCATTTTCTTTCAAAAGGCAGGGTGGAAGTTGTGGTTTCCATCCCAGGGTCAAATGACAACCCTTGGAAAACTTGCAGCTTCCTTGAGATTCAGAGGAGAAAGATGAATCAATACATACTTGCTATCATACAAGTCCTCTCCTTTTGTGTTTGTGAATCAGAACTGCACATGAAGCACTGCACTAGATCAAGACCCATATGCTCCTAAAATACTCCCTCGCCTTTTCTCTACTTCAAACATGAGGCCCTCATTGCTATGTTTTAGGTATATCTGCCGCAGGCTCCTCGCTGGGATTTTACCTTTGCTGTTTCTCTTTCCTGATAGGTTCTTTTCCGGTCCCTCTTCTGTGAGAGTCCTTAACTATTGTCCTTTCTCTCGCAGGACTTCCTTCTGAGTCTCTATATTTCAAGGTAGGATGCCTATTTAACATATTAGATATTTTACTTTTAAGAAATATACATGCATGTGCACCAATGCATTTGATTTATCATTCAAAGCTTTGCCTCAGATGAAGAAGACTGCCTAATAGATGCTGACTACGTATCTTAAATTAACCTGTTAAATATTTTCCTGAATTCTGAGAGGCACTTTTCATCATATAAGGGTTAAAACAGATAATTTTAGTTCTTCTTTTACATGGGGTTTAAAATGTTGATTTCCCCACAGTTAATATATGGTTAGCTAAAACATGTCTACCACTTTATGAATTCAATTCCACACACTTGACATTTTTCTTTTTGCCTCCATGTTCCTCAAAAAGGTCTATGGGGTAATTTAACTTTTGTCTTTGAAAACCACAAAACTCATCAAAGTAATTCTACACACACTACGTCTCTCTTCATTTTTTCTCCCATCTGTTCTCCTCTCTTCTTATTCTCCCCCTTCATTTTTTTTATGGAGAGCACATGCCTGAGCTGGTTATCCACATTCATTTATATTTTTTCTACTTTGATGTTGACAGCATTAACTAAAGTATATTCCTCATCATGCCCTTATGTCATTAGGAGGAGAAACCCAGAATATTACCTCATGTGATAAGGGAGAAGATTGTGGCAATGAGATAAGATGAACAAGAACCATTGGCTAAGTAATGTAGCCTCTTATTTTCAGTTTCCTTTAACAAGTCTAAGCTATCACCCTACCCTGTTGCTTTGTTCAACTTTGTTGTATTTGGTCTCTCTTCTGAGTCTCAAAGAGACTAACATTTCTTGGTACCTGATATTAGCAAGAGAGGGATTCGGGTCAGTTTTTCCATGGCCTGAGGTATGAGTTTGCTTTTGTCCTTCATGAAGATGTTTGATGCTAGCACTGGCTTTAACTCTGGGATATACCTGATGAATATTCAACTTCTATTATCATCTTATCAATTTGTAACAATTAATTTACTGATCTAATGAAGGTCAGAGTCAGATTAGGAAACTGGAGTTGCAAATGAAAGATCCCTGGCCTCCGTAGGCTCATGGCCATATCATATCATAGTGCAAACTGCACTTAGTTCAACTTTAAGAATCCCAGTCTTTAACAGACTCAATACTGTTCAGACCTCCAGTCTTTTATGAAACTTAAGGCAATCTATTAGCAGAGAGCACCATTAAATAAAAATGTATTTGCATATTTCTAGCATACAATGACACATAATAGTCATTTTATTCCTAAAAGGAAAGCACATGGGTATAGTGAAGAGATAATTAGCCAAAGGAAGTCTAAACCCCAGCAAGGCAAATGATAAATCCTGTCGCTTTGGTGTCTCTTACTGAGACTTTAGTTTCAAGAGCCGTAGATGGCTCAGTCTTTCTATCCTTACTGTCTGTGACATGCATCTTTCTCTTGCTCTAGATCTATGTCCTGTATTCAGGTCTCCTTGGTACATGACTCAGGGCTCTAGTATTACCACTGTCCTGTGATCTCTGTGTACCCCAAACTTCTTTTTCATAGCTTCTCATGGTGGCACCTCAAGGCTTTTTTATAGTGTCTCCAGCACTACCACACAGTGCTTGGCTGCATCAACTCTCTGAAACCAAGGGGAAAGAACTCATGATGCCCTCACTCTTATATTTCATGCCTCCTTAGCCATGTACATGTGTATAACACTCCCAAGTTTATCTATCAGGTAGGATTCCTCATCTTCCCTTTTGACCATATTACCAGTTGTTAGAAGCAAACAACACTTTAGGCTTTCTCCTTTCACAAACTGGAGATGAGCTTTTTCTAAAGGGCATGCTTTCCAATGTTGTAGTGAAGATCAGGATGCTTCTCCTTAATGCCACCAATTTCCTTCAAAACCACAGCCTCTATACTGGCACATACCTGGTCTGTGCCTTTAAGTTTCCTAGAGCTCTTTTTCTCCCCAGATTGTATATGTTGTATTTTTCTAACCTACTTCCTTTGTTTCATCGTAGCTCTTCATAAGAGTTATCAGTAATAACCATACCACAAACTCAATGTTATGCAGTCCAATGTTTCTTTCTCTTTCACCAAAGACATCTGTCCATTACTTTGTAATTTAGCTGCATGAAGATTCTCAGAACATGGGCAGACAACAGCCAGATTCTTTGCCAAAATAACATATGAACAGCTTCTATCCCAAATGCTTACACGGCTTTCCTCTGTAGGTCAGATAGACGTGGGCTTCCACAGTTCACATTATTTCAGCCCTATGTTCTCCTAGGTGCCCGCTAAAATGCCAGTCAAGCTCTATTTACATTGTCTGCCTACTTTTCTAGTCCAATGTAGAAAGTCTTCCACATTCCTTCAGAAAACAAAGAAAGAAAACCCCAAACAATAACAATAAAAAAAAAACATGTCCATGCACTTTGCAGCACTACTCCAAATCTTGTTAGCATCTTCTATATTAGTTTTCATTGCTACAATAAAATGTCCACACTAAAGGCAACTTAAAAAAGAGCATGTTCATTTTGCCTTAGAATTCTGGGGGGAGAGTGGGGGAGACACGGCAGTAGGCTGAGCAGGAAGCTTTCTCCAAATTTCTCATCCAAATCACAAGAGGCATCATGCTAAACGGCTTTTATAAATTGATATTTTTTTCTTATATTGCATATGTTCAAAGTTAAGATCACACACATATTATCTCATAGGTATCCTCTCAGTTCAGAAACTCAGGTTTACCAAGCAAAAAAGTGAACGCCTAATTGAAATATTCAGGAGCGAAAACAGCCAAGTTTCACAGGAGAATGAAATCACTTTCAGTATCCCATCGAAGGAAGTCTTTAAGGTTTGTATTGATTCAAACACAAAGAAAATTATCCTAGAAGATGAATTCGACATTTGAAATAAATGTAACTAGAATACCATCAGAGCAGACAGTAGAACATAAGACGGTGCCAAGCTTAGTCGTGAGTTATAATTAAATTTGTGAATGAAAAGAATTTATTGAATTAATATTTCCAGCGTGTAAAGAGAAGCAGCTCACTACAGAACATAGCTAAGGAAATGAGAACCAAGATCTTAGATTATTTTTTACAGCTTCTTTCAGTCGTTGTTTACTTACACACCTTTTTATTTTCTTTCTGTGATTCAACTCTTGGTGTTTCTCTTCTTAAGGGCTGTCATGTTAGGATTACCAACTGACACATTTAAGCTAGTGCAAGGATTAGGCCACCAGCTCAGCTCTGCTAGCAATGATCTACCTTGCTTTCACTATTTCGGCATTATTCAAAGATCTCAAAGAACATGCAGTTTAAGTTTTGATAGAAGAATGGATATGTCACACATTGAGGGGTCCTTAAGGACTGCCACTGCCGAACAGAATGAATCAATCATCCAGGAGCCATCGCCATCAGTGATGCTCATCAAAGAGAACAATTCATCTAATCGCAGGCACTCAGTCTGAAAATAACTACTCTCATAAAAACAGGCTTTCTCATGCAGCTAATATTGTGGTGGTATTGAAGGTACGGCCCAAACTTGGTAGAGTCCTGTTTCACAGTAATGCATCTCTTCTTTTCCTCTGATTTACTTGATATTAACTAGTCTCTGAATATTAATTACCTATGTACAAAATGATCTACTTGGCCATGTGTTCCTCCTCCAACTTAAAGTGGGATGTTCTCCCTGTTGTTTACCTCATGTCAGCCATTTTGACATTTAGTAAACATTTTGCAATTAATATGTCTCAAAGCAAAGTTGATGTTTTTCTCTTCTCCAAAGATTTTATTTTGTCATAATTTCTGCTAAACAATCTTTGTTAAGATCTTTAAGACAGAACCATTTTCAATTCCTCCCTTTGATCAAAATTTACACACACACACACACACACACACACACACACACACACACACACACCTCTTTGCCCTCAAAATATGTATAGAACATAACTAATTCTTTCAGTTTCATATTCCCCTTCCAGCCTAAGCTACCTTTCACTAGGATTGGTGAGAAAGAGGTTCCTAAGTGGTTTCGCACTTTTATTCTTCCCAAATGCTTTCCATTTCTCAATGGTTTCATCCTAATCAAATCTACTTTTGTAGCATATTTTATTTTCTGTGCTTATTTGATTAAGGAATGAAGGTTCCGTGAGGACAGAAACAATCCTGTTGAATGGTGTGGGAAATGTACATTTCTATTCATTTTAAGGCATTGAAAAATAGTACTACATTGGCCACTTGGGAGAGGAGCCTGGTCTTCAGGATCATCCAGGTATCCTGTGTCTATCATTTTGGAGGTATATATCTGTTTGTTGTTGTTGTTGATTTACATGTCATTAAAGAATTAAAATCACTCGTCTTTTGGGCTCATCACTTGATCCCCATTTTCATCAACAAGCTTTCTGACAGGAAAGTAAAACCAGAGACATCTGTCCCTTCTGAGCACAAGCAATTTGGCTCTGGCCCATCAAGTGTACTAAAGTGACTGCTAAAAATATTAGGCATCCTCCACCAGTGAATGAACAATGTGTGTTCACATCAGGAAGATCTTGTGTTCACGTGTCCAAAATGAATTCTAAACAGGGCTCCACTCTTGGTTTCATGAAGAACTCATTTGGTCACAGAAATTTAACTTTTCAGCATAGAAGTAGTTTCTTTCGGTTTTAGACTAAAGGGAAGTATCAGACAAGAGCATCATAGTGGGTCAAGACTCTAAAGAGCACACTCATTTTAACTTACAAGGCCTGATTGGCCCTTATGTTGGAGACTTGACAACTGGCTTTCTCTTGTATTTTTTTTTTCAATTAAGATTCTTTGTTTTTTCTTTGCTATAGACCAGGAGCTTCCAAACCTACTCTACTTCCTGCCTGTGACTGGTATCTGAAGTTCTTTTCACCTAAAACCCCTTTTGTAAATAACTTCAAAGTGTTTTTCATACCACTAAATACAGTACAATTACTATTTCTGACAAAGAGCTTACTTTATTTCCCATAATACAAAAAAGAAATTAGCATTTGACCCCCTTAATTTTTGTATTTACCAGTGTCTCTGTAATTCCCATGTGTCTACTTTGTAATATAGATATTATAAATTATAAATATATTTTGATGTGCTTTGTAAATTTGCAAGAGTGAAGCTATTAAAGACCATTTGTACTTTTAAGTTGACATTCAGTGACAAACCCATCCCTCTCTGGTGTCCCGGTAATTCATTGTCCATGCACCTGGGATGAAGTCCTTTCGATTATAATGGGGCTTACCATCTACACAGGAAGCTTGCTTCTTTGGCATGAATTTGGAGGATTTCTGACAATAGTGTGAACCAGGGAAAACTGTCTTCTATGGCATCAGGGATATAGCCAGGCTTTTGTTTTAGTTGGTTTGTTTTAAAAGGGAGAAAAAAAAGAGTCCTAGTTTAACAATAGGACAGTGATGGACAACAAAAGGATTTTGTTCATTGACAATTGAGGGAGAAAATGTGCTATAATTACCAGGAGCTCCGGGGAAAATTCGATGGTGGAAATAGTGTTTCAAGTGATTAAAGGATTTTTAAAAATCATCTTTTCTTTTTCAGGATTTGGAACAGCTTAAGTGCATGGAGCAGGTTTTCGTGAGCGTTTCTTGGGGGATGACTATAGAGGCTGGAGTCCCAGATGTTATTTTTAGATTCATCTCTTGCTCTGTGTTCTGGGTGACCCTTTGTCCTAACACCTACAATCCTTTGTTGTAATTGCTTGTTCAGTGTGTAGCTTCAGTGCCAAACTGCGAACCCAGAGCAGTCAGTAATCAAGGCTGCCTTGTCAATCACTCTATTCCCAAGGCCAGCAATTATCTGCAGATTGGATAAACGGCTGTGTGTGGTAACAGTAGGGGGTGGGTTAGTTGGTATTTGGGGAATTAGTGTGTTCTTTTCAAATGAACACTTAACAAGAAACATGATCTCCAAGTAAGATTTTTTTTTTAGAACTAGTCTTCCTTCTCTGTAAAAATAGACAGTGTAAAGATATTATACTCTTTTCATTTCATCTATTGATGTATCAGAGTAAACATCTATATAAAATGATGCTCAACACTAAAATCACCAGTAACAGGAGCTAGGATGTGGTAGAATGTGTAGCAAGGAATTCTGAAACCATATAGGCATTTAGTTAGGTGTTAATTAATTATATTTCGCTAATAGCCTCCTAAAAACCACGAGGGACAATGAAAATATATAAAATGTGTTTGGAAGGCTCAATAATACAACCCAATAACATAGTGAATATGAATTGTTGATTGAATTTTTTTTGAAAGAACACTGAACAGATAGATGCTGATGGAGTATCTTGAATTATTGCTTGCTATGGTGTGAATTGATTAAACTAATATTGAATAAGTATTTATTAGGGTAGGCTCAGTAATAAATGATTAATTTGATCTTCCCAGAGAGCCAATTAGTTTTGATTTTGCAGATGAAAAAAATTAAAGATCAATTATGTTGGATAATTTGTGAAAGATTGGATAGCCAGCAACTGGCAGAGCTACAGTCTACATTCACTTACGATTTGTGGAAAACCCAAGTGGTTTTCATCAGATCACGATGAGAAGGGAAGAACACTTAGGTAGAGAGATAGAGAATGTTCAAGGAACAAGAGGACATGTGGTATCGGTAGTAAAGGTGGAAAATGGAACTGGGTACTGAAACCAGCTACAGAGGTTTAGGGCTACAGCTGATATTCATTAAAAAAAAGGAGGATGCTTCTTGATTCATTTTTGTGCACAGACAACTCCTGCTGCAGTGTAAAAGGTAGGACAATAGGTAAAATGTAAGAGATCATATCAGTTCGGGTAGTTCTGGGTAAGGATGGGTAAAGACAGAGATGGGCAGAGACAACTTTTAGTAGCTTAGAGACCTACCCCATGTTCTACAAGAGTACTCACATCACAAGGTAGGGGAGGATCTTCACTCACCCTGAAAAGTTAAATATATTGCCCTGTCAGGTCAATAGGGTGCAAAAGACCATACATATTAAAACCCCGTCTTCTGAAGAGTTGTGTTATCTAGAATTTGTACATGACCTGTGGTATTGAGCCCAGTAGGCCAATCAAAAGATGAAGAAAACAACATGAACATGTGAATAGCTTAATATTCTCAAAGGAATTATGAGTTCTGGTAAGATATCTCAATCTTAACACCTTCCTCAACTTGAGCATACTTTCTGAAAATTTAGGAAAGAATCAAATATATACAGATCAGAACAGTTTTAATAGCAGGGGGGTGTTGCTAAGTATAATTAGTGCATTCATGAATTGGTTCTTGCCAGGCACAACAATGGCGTAAATATTAAATATTAATTCAGTCAACATAAATGCACACTTTTTGCCAGAATGTCTTCCGAGTGGATGTGCAATTTCTCATCTCACTCACAATGACTGTGGCTTTCCTATGTTCATATTCCCACCAGCATTTTGTGTTCTGAGTATGGCCCCGTGAGTATGTGGATAGTGTTTTAGTAACTCATCGTTTTACTGGTGTTCATGGGGCATGAGTCAGCATTTGCTTTATAAACTTATTTTCCATCCATGTGTCTTGTGTGGTCAGTTGTCTATTAAGGATTTCAACTCATTTTGTAGCAAACATGTAACTATGTTAATCTTAAGAATCAGTTCTTAAGTTACAAGCAGATTATCAATTATATTATATTATATTATATTATTTATAATTTGTAAATGTTCAATAGTCCCTCTCAACTGATATCCCCATCTTTATTTTTCTAATTGTTTGAATTTAATATTTGATAACATTGATGACTGAATTAGAACTGTCATAAATATCTTTTATAAGTAACATTTGGAAATTGTAAAGACTGGATAATTTTTAAGTACAAGGCTTAGGGGAATACTTTAGTTAAACAAACCTGAACACAATGTAAACCAGCTAATACATCGCCATGAACTTGTTGATTCTCGCTGAAGAAGCTCTGTGTTTCTCATACTTACGTGCGACAATAGCTGCAGGGCCCTTAAATACTCTATCAAGCCAAGGAAGTTCACCTCCAGTTCTAATTTACTGAAGGCCTTTAGGTGCTAATGACTGCTGAATTTCCTTAGCTATTTTTCAATGTCATTTGACTTGAGGATGTAAGTTTTCCTCTTTACACTGATGACCCCATTCATTAGACTTGAATGCTGAATGAGCATTACATTTCTGGTTTAAAAAAAAAATGAATTGATTGTAACAGGAATTCTTTTCACATGTTGCATTGTTAAAGAGATTTTTGCATTTGTATTGATTTGCAGTGTCCTCGTTTCTTAATGCATTGGACTAGTCTTGATATTATTATGATGCTGGCCTTGTAGGAAAAGATAAATAATGTTTCCCCCTCTATTTTCTAAAAAAAGCGTTAAGAGAACGGATACAGTTTCCTTCTTAATATGTTCTGGTTGATGCTTTCTGTTTTGGAAATTTTTAATCATTTACTATTTAATCTTTCATATTCTTTTCTACTTTATTCTATTATGTGTGGGGGTATTTTCTATGCATGGATGTCTGTACACCACTTGTATATTTGGTAACAATGGAGGTCAGAAAATGACATCAAATCCTTGGGAGCTGGAGTGACAGAGAGTTGAAAACCACAATGTGGGTACTAGGAATAGAAGACGGGTCCTCTGAAAGTTCAGCCAGGTCTCTTAACTACTGAGCAGACCCCCAGCCCTTCTTTGTGTTTTTAACCTAGTAGACAATCTTAGTTATTTATGAACACATAGAAATAGTCCTACTATGCACCTATCAGCTGTCATGCCACACCATTTCTTAAGAAAACCCTTTTTCAAATTTAATTCAGCTTCTAAGAAACATTTATTTGGTTATATAACATCCTTCCTATATGCAATACTATCAACTTGTGAGAATATAGGAAAATTTTTCCACGTAGTTGTCAGGATGCTTATCTGCCATGCCACTGGGATGCTGGAACGATGTAGGTATGCTACTCAGGGAAGGCAGAATGAAGCTCAATATAGGAGATCCCAGCCCATGTTTCTCTGGGTGAAAGAATTGGAGGCTGGGATGGATGCTGTGGTTCTCAAGCTTCTGCATATCCAGGTGCCAGGGGCCTCCAGGAGTTGAGAACAGTGGTCCACAGGTCTGCCCTTCCCCTACGTGTCTGTCAGGAAAGGGATGGCTGGGCCTGGGACAGGGCAGAATTCAGTTTGGTTCTGAGTGAGTACCAAGAATACTGAGGGGCTGAAACAGAGCTGCCCTTCTCTGGGAGATTTGAGCTGGGCTCTTTATGGCAAAGGCCTCCTGCCTTGCTTGTCCAGATTGATTTATTTTATGGTGGATGTAAATGCATGTCTTACTCAGGGTAAACCAGGGATTAAATACCTTTTGCAGGGGGCTGGAGAGGTGGCTCAGAGGTTAAGAGCACTGCCTGGTCTTCAGAGGTCCTAGGTTCAATTCTGAGCAAAGCACACGGTGGCTCACAACCATCTATAATGAGGTAGACATACAGGCATGTAGATAGAGCACTCATATACATTAAATAAATAAAAATAAAAAGTACTTTTTGCAGGAAGGGAAGCTCATTGACTAAATACTTGGGGCCTATCTAGATACCTCATTAGCATGGAGAACTCTAGGTTTTTAGTGCTACGTAACCAGTCGTCATGGTCATCTCAGTGAAGTGTTACGGTTACATGTTCCAGAACAGGTATAGTCCGGCTGGGAGCTATTCTCAATTATGAGATTCCCAGGGGTTTCTGAACCGGCTTCAACCTTACCAGTTCTTTTGTTTGGAGGCAAGGTCCACTTGCCCCACACATATGAACTTGAGTTGTTTCCAATTTTCTATTACTTATGAAGAAATTTTAGTGGCAATCTCAATATGGCTTGATCTATATCCTCTTGTTTCCTTATGTATATGGCCTTATCAATATCCTTATTTCACTTCTGAAATGAATTGTTAATTTGTTAGGTAAATTAACAAAATAGTAGAATGTAGTAGTCTCATAACATAAAAAACAACCTTCAAAAAGCAATGATATAGCCAGTGAAAAGCAGGCTATGACATCATGCTGTTCCCTAGTACTGTGTTCCTATAAAATAAGAATGAGTGAGAGGACTTTCTTTTTTACACGGTTGTTGTTTTTTTCATAGGAATGGCTCATGTCAAAGAACTCCTCTTTTCTATATGCCTCAGGTAAAAATGACAAACTTCACCCTTTTAGCACAAGTCCAGAAACAAACTCAAATTTTATTTTTGAGTAAAAATACACGATTAACTGTATACCTATTGCTCAGTGTAGAAAACACATTTGACAGCTTGATTTGCCTATCTCTACCCACACCCTTCTTTCCTTCAGACTCTTGGCTTTTGCCTTTGGCCTTGCCAGCACCGAAGTTTGGAATAAGCCATCTACGGCAGCTCCTTTAACAATGCTGACCTTTTAAAAAAGACATTTACTTCTCACTTATCCTTCCCTCTACCCGTTCATCATGTTTCTGCAGGCCGAGATCTTTGCGGTTATGTGCACTTCTCAATAAGAAGAAATGAGTTTCTGCCCGAGTTTTGAAACATCTAGACATTGGGGTCTGAGGATGCTCAGATATTGAAACTATAACCCCCCTCTTCAAAAGTCTTTGGAAATCATATTTTCCTTGGTGAAGCTTAAGTGGATTTTTTTTCTCAAAAAAGAAAAAAAAAAGAAGACTAATGAGGAAGAGTTGGGAAAACAAACATAACATCATGGACAAAGTTCTGCCATAAAGTAGTTAAAACAGTGACAAACGGATTGAGACATGTCACCTAAGGACAAATATAGGAGGAAAGTTAGAAACAAACCAGCTAGACGGTTGAAAAAGAAGGGGATAGGAACTATTTCAAGCAAAGGAGCCCGAAAGAAAGCTGTAATGCCATCACTGCATCTCACTAAAGAGCATGTAAGAAACAACAGCAAATCATTCAAAAATGGTCATTAAGTACTCCTACCAGAGTCAGAGGAAGAGCTGCATATGAAAAAGCCCAAGAAGCAGCTCTGAGCTCTAATAGACACTGACTGGCAGCATTGGTCAGAGACATCATAGAAACTGCTAATCCAAGAACTCTTCTGGAACTTAAGACATTAAGCAAGTAGAAAACAGAGTTTGAAAACTCTGGGACTATGAATAATAATCCATATTTAACGAGGACATAATTTCCTTTAAGCGTACCCACTGACCGAGAATAATGGTGGCATATACAGACCCAGAGGAAAATTCAATAACCTAAAAAGAGTCAATAAGGTGAGAAGTCTTGCTTTGTAAAGCCTAGAAAGTTTGAAATCAAAATCAGCGATTAAATGATCCTTAGGTTTAAAAAGGAAGCATTGAGGAAAATTAACTATTCCCGGTAAGCGCTAATGAACATGTCAACAGTCACATTGTGAGGTGCAGCCATAGCAATGCTTAACTCAGCTGCAGAGCTACTGGCATGATTATTAAGGGAAAAAAATCGCTGAACGTAGAAAAATGAAAGAAAGAAGACTCAAGAAAACAAGAGAAAATACAATAAAATTTATAGAATAAACAGTATTTATGATGAACATGTGGGAAGTTGATACCGCCGCAAGATTATCACAATACATTTCTGTGATGACTGGCCAAGAAGAATACAGCAAGATATGTCCACAGAGGATGAATGAAAATCCAAAGAAGAGTGCTGTGGAGAATTTTTAAAATTATGTTAGGATTTACCACAGGTGTGTTATTGATGTGACAAGACCACCAACAGAAACACTTTAAGTGAAGACGATTTGATTTTGGCTCATGATTCCGGAGATTTAGCCCACGGTGTGAAGGGATGGCTGAGTAGGAACATGGAGGTAGGAGCTAGTCCTTAGGACAATGGAAGCCGGTGTCACCTTCACAGGCTTACTTCTGATAAGCTAGGCCTACCAGCTAGGCCCTACCTCCCAAAGCATTCACAGCATCACCGACTAGGTACCAAGTGTTCAAAGTGTATGAGCTATGAGGGGCCTCTCACACTCAAACCATAATGGTAAGCAGTCAGTCTGAAGTTCACTGGAAACAGGATGTGAGACTTTAAAAGGATGGACAGCTCAGTGACCAAGGCCCTTGCTGCATATACATGAAGGCCTGAATTTGGATCAGGGAGAAAACAGTGGGCATATAACCATGATGCTGGGGGTACAAAGACAGGTCAAATCCAGAGCCTCAGTCTAGTGAAAATCATAAGTTCCACATTCTCAAAAATATGGGCAAAGTGTTTGAGAAAGATACCCTAACTTTGTTTCCTACATATGCTCACAATATGCTACACACGCACGCACGCACGCATGTACGCACAATGCAGTGGTGATGTGGTGTGGTATGGTGTGGTGTGATGTGGTATTGAAAATGTGTAAGATAGAAATAGATGGCTGAGAAAGAATTGAACAAAGAGAAGTCAGTGACCGACTGGAAAGAGGAAAAACACTGGAGAGCAAGACTGTCAAATACCTCAGTGGTTTAAGGTCTTTTTAAGAGTAAACTCCATGTAAAGGAAATTGTTCATCTAGCCAAACAAACAAAAATCCTTTTATCTGTGAACTAATTTAATCTGGGTGACAACGAAGGTAAGCTTTTCGTTTTTGCCTTTGCAAGCATTGTGTTCTACAGGCAATTTCCCTGATATTAATAGAGCAGAATTACTGAAACTAAGGCAATTTCTTTTGGTTAACGCTGAGATACCTGGGGGAAATCTAAATAAATAAGAAAAGAGAGAGATGAATGACTTTATAAATTTCCCATTGTCAAAAAGACAATTGCTTCTATAGGCAAGAGTGAGCTTGGAAAAGAAAGACGCTGTTTTGGCAATCTCTTTCAGGAAATTGGCTAATGGGTTAAACATAATAAAACTTAAATCACATTAAAGGAAACATTGGCTAGTAGCATAGCGCAGTGTCAGTAAAAACTTTCTTAATTGGTACCTTTACTCAAGCTAGGAAAGGTGAGTAGCCCCTTGACACTGCTCCGTCTTCCCTGCAGGCCTCAGGGCACAGCTGGCCCACATCGATAGCTTACACCTGTGCTAAGGAACTAGCTTGTGTTCACAAAGCATGGTCTCCTCTTCCTTGGATTTTGCTTTTGAAGACTTTTTTTTTGTGTCTGGTAATGTAGTTATCTAACCTACTCTGAAAAGGGGGAATGGACAGTGTTGAGGTCAAATTTCCTACCTCTGCTTGTTTCATTACTAATATTGGAGACAAGGAATACCTTTTTTTCATTCATCTTTAGCTCACAGATAGAACATATGAAAAAGACAGACCCAACCAACACATACACACACACACACACACACACACACACACACACACACACACACACACACACACCTGCCTTCCCCTCTGCTGCTTCTCCCAAAGGAAAAATCCACTAATTTTCACAATCTAATGTTTTTGTTGTGCAGGAAACTCTCATAAGGAAATGGATAACCAATATAACCATTAGAATTGTGTGCTTTCCTCCTTCTTTAAAAGGGGAACAAGAATACCCATTGGAGGGGATAGGGAGGCAAAATTTAGAACAGAGACTGAAGGAACACCCATTCAGAGCCTGCCCCACATGTGGCCCATACATATACAGCCACCCAATTAGACAAGATGGATAAAGGAAAGAAGTGCAGACCGACAGGAGCCGGATGTAGATCTCTCCTGAGAGACACAGCCAGAATACAGCAAATACAGAGGCGAATGCCAGCAGCAAACCACTGAACTGAGAACGGGACCCCCGTTGAAGGAATCAGAGAAAGAACTGGAAGAGCTTGAAGGGGCTTGAGACCCCATATGTACAACAATGCAAAGCAACCAGAGCTTCTAGGGACTAAGCCACTACCCAAAGACTATACATGGACTGAACCTGGGCTCCAACTGCATAGGTAGCAATGAATAGCCTAGTAAGAGCACCAGTGGAAGGGGAAGCCCTTGGTCCTGCCAAGACTGGACCTCCAGTGAATGGGATTCTTGTGGGGAGGGCGGTAATGGGGGTTGTATGGGGAGGGGAACACCCATATAGAATGGGAGGGGCAGGGGTTAGGGTGATGTTGGCCTGGAAACCGGGAAAGGGAATAACATTTGAAATGTAAATAAGAAATACCTAATTTAATAAATATGGAAGAAAAAACAAAACAAAACAAAACAAAAAGAAATTGTGGTTATGTTGGAGTTGGTGTGACCTTGTTGGAATAGGTGTGTCACTATGGGTGTAGGCTTTAAGATTCTCATCCTAACTGCCTGGAAGTCAGGATTGTGCTAGTAGCCTCCAAATGAAGATGTAGAAATCTCAGCTCCTCCTGCACTATGCCTTCCTGGATGCTGCCATGTTCCCACCTTCATGATAATGGACTGAACCTCTGAACCTGTAAGGCAGCCTCAATTAAATGTTGTCCTTGATTAAAAAAAGTAATTGTGTTCTTTCATGCAAAATTTGATGAAGAGGGGGTAGTCATAGAGAAACACACTTGGACAAAGTCAAAGATACTGAACTGTGTAGGGACTGTGATGGCTACTCTCAGTTGTCAACGTGGCTATATCTGGAAGGAATTACAATCCAGAAATGGACGGCACACCTGTGAGAGATTTTGCACTTGGTTTGAAGTGGGTGAATCAATTTCTATTTTGGACCTTTGAGGTAGGAGGATACATCTCTGATTTGGATCTTGAGGTGGGAGGACATACACCTTTAATCCAGATCTTGAGGCAGGAAAACATGCCTTTAATCTGGGTCACACCTGATGGAAATTTGTATCAGGACATGGAATAAAGAAGGTTTGTTCCTTGCTTGTTTGCTCTCACCTTGATAGCCTTGCTAGCTCATCCATTCTTTCAATGGCTTTTGAGCCTATTTCTTCAGGATACCAGGATATACAGAAGACCAGCTGAGACACCCAGCCTTGTGGGATTGAGCAACTACTGGATCGTTGAACTTTCCTTTAACAGCTAGCCATTGTTGGATTAGTTGGACTGTAGCCTCTAAGTTATTCTAATAAACTCATATTTTTATCTACCTACCTACCTATCTACCTACCTATCTATCTATCTATCTATCTATCTATCTATCTATCTATCTATCTATCTATCTATCTATCTATCTATCTATCTATCTATCAGACAGAGACAGAGATTCATTCCCTAAGTTCTGTGACTCTAGAGAACCCTGACTAAAACAGGGACCACGGTCTGTTTCTTCAGATCTTCTTTGTCCTGTATTTTCAGACAGTAGGATGATTCTTTCTCTCAGGAGCAGACACTCAATGAAGGGCCTTTACTTGCTTCAGGAGAAGGTCAGAGTCCTTGGCTTGATCACTGTCTTCAGGGGAGCAGACTTCGGGGAAGGTGGAAATGGCATGGCTGCTCCCATTGTTTTCTCGGGATCTTTTAGGTTAAAACACTGAAGATAATGTTCTTCCTTATCTGGGAGTCATCTGTGCTGGATCCATCACTCAATTTGCTCCCTCAACCAAAGGGGAAACTATAGAGGATATTTTCTTACTTCTTCAGCCTCACAAATGGCTACAAATTCTTTTTTATTTCTCTACACCACCTTTCCCATTATGTGTGAGGTTAGAGCTGCAGGCCAGAAAGTATCTAGTATATCAAAGATATCCAATACTTAATTGGCTAAAGATTAATTACTATTCTATGTTCAGCCTTTGCCTTCTCAGTCATGACTGACCTTAAGAAGCCAGCACACTTAGTCTGGGTTACTTATTTTATAGAACATTACCTCCAGACTTGGGAGATGCCACATCTTCTTTTGCTGTACCTGAACTTCATTCAGAAAAATTCTAAATTCTCTGTGCTTTAGTTTTCCAACTGGAGCCCGTGTTCAGTGTGCTCTCTGTTATCTGTAGGAAGAGGTGTTTCTAGTCTACCCTGCATTTGCTCCTTGGCTTCGGACTCTGTGATATTGCTAGCCATATCAAACATCCTTCCCAAAATTTGTACATAAGTGAGATATTTGCAATGAGTATCATGGGCAAACAAGTAATGTATTTGATATGTAAAAGTATTATGTTAATATAATTACTGAACCTACTAATCGGAGGAGGCATCAGTGGGAAGTCAAGCCATTTTCCATATCAATCCTAGGTCTGGTGTCTCCAGCTGAATGATGGTAGCAAAAACAATCCACACTAAAATGCCACTGGCTGTTATGGCCAATTTCTGTAAGACTAAAAAAAGGTAACATCTAGATAAATATTCAGGGGGAGAAAGGAAGTGTATGGGCAAGGGTCACTGGAAGTGTTCACAGGCTTTCTCCTATGAATTGGGGCCTTTGTCCCTTTAAAAGAGAAACCAAGTATCACTCAAAAGGAAACTCTGACAGTAGTCCAAACTACACCCCTTTGGTGTTAAACTCAATCCAATCTGGATACTGCACCTAAGGATTTTAAATGTATAGGATTTAAAAAACTCCCTGTTGTCCTTCTGTCTCTTGTAGTGTTCATTGTTTTTCCTGTGGTTATACCAAAATACCCATAAAGGCAACTTAAGGGAGGAAGGGTTTCTCTTGGCTTACTGTTTGAGGGGGTTCAGTCCACCGTAGTGTCAAAGGCATGATGACAAGAATCTGAGGCTGCACTCTCATTTCTGGATCAGAGAGCAGGGGGATGGGTGGAAGGAATGCTTGAATACTTCTGCCTAGCTCTCTCTCTCTCTCTCTCTCTCTCTCTCTCTCTCTCTCTCTCTCTCTCTCTCCTTTCTTTCTTTTGCTCTTTTTACACACCCCAGTATGCATCATTAATGCCCAAGGGAGTTTTAGCCAATCAATTTGACAATCCAAATTAATTATAGTGCATATCATTGGAGTTTAGTTTTTCCTCACAAAGTGTGTCAGCAAATGCACACACACACACACACAATATCTGTAAGCTTTGAAAAATGAGCAGTGGGAAACAAAAACCACCATAGTCAGCACCTATATTCTATTAAGGCAATTAATCAAACACTTACTTTGTCAACTTCCCCTTGGTTTATTTTGTTTTATGATTCTATTATTATTTCATCACCACAATAAAATGAATTAATCTCCATCATGTAGAAACCGCTTGGGTGGTAGAGTAAAGGAACTTGAGCTGCCTGTGCCTATCTTCTGGCTCCAATCAATCATCATGCAGATTGAATTATTTTTAACTGTGATGCATTCATTAGTCCTTATTGGAAACATTTTAATTCATTACAAGATTTTCTATACTGTCAGAATACAGATCTGTCACTCAGCATGAACTTATTCAGCAACTCAGATGCCACGCATTAGTGGCCTCCTCTAATGGAATATGAAAATTTCAGAGATTGATAATGGAATAAGCTACATCTTGACATGCAATTTTGTAACTGATTCGAGATAGGCACACTTGTAAACTTATGAGAAATTTTCAAATCTGAAAACAACGTAGGAGGAAACCTGAGTGCTATGAAGAGGGTAATACACACTTGGGCGAACCTACTGTTAATATTGATAACACGATAGGTGGTGAATGACTTCAAGGAAGCCACCTTTTCCCAGATGCTGCAAAGCTGATGCATATATGAACTCACAGAGATTGTGACAGCACAGTTAAGGCCTGCACAAGTCTGAGTCACACAAGTCCTCGGCGTGGGTAAGGGGAAGTGTGCACAAAGTTCCACCCTTTGCCAAGAAGCTATTCAGAGTTGATAGTTGCTGGGAGATGGAAAACCATTGTTTTCAATGGAGTGGCACTGGGTACACTCCAGGGAAGGCTTAAGCTCAGGAGTAGTTGGGCAATTCAAAAACTCCTGCACGAACTTAGGGTTTTTATTTAATTTTCTTAGAAGGCGGAGAGAATATAAATTTGGGTGAGTAGGGCAAAGGGAGTGTCTGGGTGGAGTTGGGGGAGTAGAGAGCATTATTAAAATGCATTACACCAAAAATAGACTATGAAAATAAAATGCCACAAAAAGAAAATGGTATACATGTATCCAAGAAGGATTTCATTCATTTCCAGAGCTTTTTCAGACAAGTGAGTTATTTTTTTTTTCCAATGCAATTCAGAGTGAGAGTCAGTCATCATATCAGCAACAGATACTCATGAAAACCTTTTTCATGTACATACTGAACATTGATTAAGGTATGAACAAAAAAGTAGGCTCTGAAGGTCTAGAGAGCACTAAAACATGTAGTTCCTGTTGACATTGTGTTTCAGTCTAGGTAAGAGATGCCCAATTTTAATTTTATTTTAGGTGTGTGTGGCTATTTTCCTTTCATGTATATGTCTGCACTGCATGTGTGCCTGGTGCCTATGGAGGCCAGAAGAGGGAATCCGATCCCCAGAACTTATGTTATAGACTGTCATGAACCAACATATGGGTACTTGGAATTAAACCCCGTGCCTCTGGAAAAGCGGCAAGTGCTCTTAACTGCTGAGCCACCTCTCCAGCCCCATTTAAAAATAGCTCTTATGAAAGCCAAATATAAGTGAGTTGTTTAAGTTTGGATATGAAAAGTTCCAGAATATTCCATAGGACACCACGCACAGAAATAATAGAGTGGGAAGGCAGCGAGGGCTTAAGGGATTCTGCAGATCCATGGGATGGGTTAAATATATTACAAATGCCAAGAAGCTAAAGTTAAAACTACCGAAGTCTTAGGGGGATATGTTGGGCAAGGATTTATAAGTGGCTTTACACACATTCCTCTTTCTGGTAAGACTAAATGTTAATTAAACTTGGATATTCCACCAACATAAACCTGTATAAAAATATTAGTTTTAAGAAACATGATAGTTCTCTCAGTTCTTTTAAATGACTGTTCTATCCTAGAAAACCTCTGGACCATTCACCTGGTCCATGCGTGATCTTGGATTTCAGTGAGCTTCACCTATCTCATATAAATAAGTGGAGATGGAGTTAGATAGTCTTTCATATCATATCATATCATATCATATCATATCATATCATATATCATATTCTTGAGCATCTTTGCAAAGTGTCATTCCCTTTCTTTCGGGACAGACCAAGTATTAGGAACCCCTGGCTGACCCATATAGGTTCATACATCTATCCTTAACCTTGCCTCATTTCTCTGGGCACATGTAATTCAGCCATGCTGTCAGGACAGAGGACAAAGGGAAATGACATACTCTGGTCTGGTTAGTTATCCAGGTGTGAATTATCAAAGCTGTTAGTTTAACTAACACCTTGAAGTTGTAGGGTGCCAAGGAGTTCATAAAGAAGGGGTTTTATGAGATCACTGGGAAAGGCTCCGACAAAACATTTCCTGTGGACAGCCAAGTAGAATGAGGGGACAGCGGGCTATGTAAAAGGAAAGAGAAACAGGAATATAGTACTTGAAACATCACTTGTCTAAAGGAGAAACGATATAGTTGAACATTCTCTGTACAGATTTAGCCCATGATAGATATTTATCATTGAGAAACTGTCAATAACAGCAATGTTAGGTATAAGCTGAGAACCTCATAATGAAAAGAAAGCATCTAGTTTTTAGTTCCTCAAAATGAATTCTCTGAATGCAGGACTGAAGCTTCCTTCTATGCTCCATATGTTCTGTGGGTTGAATTATGGGCATTGGAGGCTTTGGAGCTAATATCCACTTATTAGTGAGTACATACCATGATTTTTGTGTGTGTGTGTGTGTGTGTGTGTGTGTGTGTGTGTGTGTGTGTGTGTCTAGGTTACCTCACTGGGGATGATATTTTCTAGCTCCATCCATTTGCCTTCATGAAGTCATTGTTTTTAATTGCTATATAGTACTCCACTGTGTATATGTACCATATATCCTGTATCCATTTTTCTGTTGAGGGACATCTGGGTTGTTTCCAGCTTCTGACTATTATAAGTAAGACTTCTATGAACATAGTGGAGCATGTGTCCTTGTTACATGCTGGAGTATCTTTTGGGTATATGCCCAGGAGTGGTATAGCTGGGTCCTCAGATAGAACTATTTCTAATTTTCTCAGGAACCACCTGACTAATTTCTAAAGTGGTTTACCAGCTTGCGGTTCCATCAGCAATGGAGGAGTGTTCCTCTTTCTCCACACCCTCTCCAACATCTGCTGTCACCTGCACTTTTGATCTCTGTCATTCTGACTGCTGTGTGGTGGAATCTCAGGGTCATTTTGGTTTGCATTTCCCTGATGATTAAGGATGTTGAACATTTTTTTAAGTCTCAGATGTTTGAGATTCCTCGGCTAAGAATTCTCTATTTAGCTCTGTTCTCCACTTTTTAATAAGGTTATTTGGTTCTCTGGAGTCTACCTTCTTGAGTTCTTTGTATATTTTGGATATTAGTCCTCTATCTGATGTAGGGTTGGTGAATATCTGTATTGAGGGGGTAACAGGATGATTGTGGGTGATGGAGGGAAAGGGGAACTTGGGAGGAAAAAAGGAGGGGGAGGAAATAAAAGTGACAGCATCAGGATCTGGAGAAAATGTAAGAAAGGTCTAAAGGGCCAGGAAATTAGACAAAAATATGTAGCAGGGAGGATGAGGAACTGGAGATTGCCACTGGAGGGATCCAGTCACCAGGTAAATGTGAGGCTCTCAGAACCCAACTAGGATGACTTTAGCCAAAACGCACAGAGAAGGGGAGATAGATCCTATAGAAACCTCCTCCAGCAGATAGGCATGGTCGCCAGTCGAGGGATGGGGACACCCACCTACCTCAAAGTTTTTAACCCAGAAATGTTCCTGTCCAAAGGAAAAACAGGGACAAAAATATGGAACAGAACTCAAAGGACCAACCAGGGACTGCCCCACTTTGGGATCCATCATGTCCCCAGACACCAAACCCAACACTGTTGCAGTGGTCAAGAGGTGCTTCTGACAGGAACCTAGTGTGGTAGTTTCTTGGAAGGTCCTGCCAGCAACTGGTCAATGCAGATGTGAATGCTTGGAGCCAACCATCAGACTTGAGCTCAGAGAATCTGGCGAGGAACTGGTGGAAGGAGAGGAGGGGGATTGCTAGCCCATTAGAAGAACAACATAGGCTGGCCTGACCACCCAGTTCTCCAGAGTCTAGACCACCAATGAAGGAGTTTACCTGGAGGGATCCATGGCTCCAGATACATATGTAGCAGAGGACGGCCTTGCCTGACAGCAATGGGAGGGGAGGTCCTTGGTTCGGGGAGGCTTGATGCCCAGTGTAGGGGGGATGCTGTAGGAATGAGGCAGGAGAGTGTGGGTGGGAGAGCACTCTCATAGAGGCAAAGTGGAGGGGGAAGGGTATATGTGGGATGAGGGTATGGAGGAGTAACAGGGAAATGGGATATCATGGGAAGTGGGGTAGGTGGAGGGGAACTGGGAAGTAGGATATCATTTGAGATGTAAATGAATGGAATGACTAATAAAAATATTAATGCTCTGCAGGAAAGAACTATTTGAAAGTGACAGAGAGCAAGACTGCTCTGCAATGAAGTGCTTTCCTGTAGAACGGCCTTAGAAAGGCCAGTCAGTCGCTCTAGGGCTCAGGGAAAACGGACTGATGACATAATGCAGAGGTTCTCAGAACCAAAGGCTTGTGGTTTCTCTTAAGAATGAAGCCCGCTCTACGCTTCATGCGCAGTGGAATCTAGAATTGAATGCATCTAGGAATGTGTCTGCTGACTGGCAGATAGCACTATACAGTCCAGCACTGGGCCTGAATGTCATCAAATAAAAGATGATTAAAGGGCTGCTTTAGCAAATGATATGCGCATACACACACAAGAACCCGAGTACATACACATATAAAAACACAGGCAGTGAAAGTGAGTGCCCGACTTTGCTGAAGGAGGTATCACTTTGGTTTTTTCTATACAAGTCAATACCTTTTGACTCTCTGGTAATGGATATTCTTGTGGATTTCGTTCCACAAGTTGTCCTAAGTGATGCATCTGGGTAAATTAGATAACTCTTTGTTATTAACCAAATCCTGTTAACGAGAGTTTTGTCCATGTTACAGTAACACAATCTACTGAGAAAGGTAAATTTATCTCAACTTCAGAATGAGAAATACGAGACTCGAAAAGGCAGAGTCCCCTTACTCAAACAATACATTCACCAAGGAGTGACAAACCATCTCCCATGGCTACAAACAGTGTCAGGCATTGCCATGCTGTTAGAAAGGTTATTGGTGGCAAGACTAATACACAACTGAATGTTAAAATCTTAGGATTCAATGTTTCACGCCAACGAAGGTGAGAAGTCTGCCCAAGAATGTCTGCCCTTTGAGCTAGTTGCCGTATTTTGGAAATAATGTCCTGTTTGTGCTTTATCTAACAAGGATGTGAGACGCAGAGAATTTATGAAGAGGTGTTTGATAGCATGATACGGGAGCATGAGTGGACACAGAATCAATGTGTCTTAGTCAAGGGTCTCTAGAGTCACAGAACTTATGGGTAGTCTCTATATAGTAAGAGAATTGGTTGAAGACTTATAATCTGTACTCCAACTCCCCAACTGTGAATGGAAGTCCAAGGATCTAGCAGTGGCTCCATCCCATGAAACAGGCAGGCAGGCAGGCAGGCAGACAGGCAGGCAGACAGACAGGCTAAAAAGATAGACTCTACCTTCTTCCAATGTCCTTGGGTAAGTCTCCAGCAGAAGGCGTGTCCCAGATTAAAGGTATGCACCACCACGCCTGGGTCTGGGACTTGCTTTGTCCAAGGTGGCCTTCAACTCAGAGATCTCTTTGCCTTAAGCTCCTGGGATACATAGCCACTTTACCTCAAGATCTCCATACTAAGATCCAGGTCAGAAACTTGCATCTCCCAGTCTCAAGATCAAGATCAATAGTAAGCCTTCCAATTCTGGATTATAGTTCATTCTAGATATAGTCAAGTTGACAACCAGGAATAGTCACTACACAATGGAATAAAGACCCCACAATCATGCTGGATAATGTGCATGGATTTTGTATGTCACAAATACAGCCTTATGTTTCAAGTGAGAAAAGACTAAATTACTTATAAATGATGGTTTAAGATATGAGTAGTCATTTTTGATAAAGATAAGACCCAGATTCATGTTGATGGATAAACTTTTAGTGGATTAGAGAGGCAACAGTAAGAACTGAGTTCATGTATGTACTGTTATAAAACAAGGATGTTTTCTCTTCAATAGTATTAGGGAAAAGCTACTTAATATTGCCAGAAGTTTAACGTTAATAAAAATGGATGATGAATGTGGTTGTGTGCTTCATCCTAAAGAGGTTCTTAACTTTTCCTTGCACAAATGGAAGAGTGCCCTGGAAATGGGAGAAAGTCTTTGAACACACTCCGTCATAATGAGCACCCCCGTGTCAGGTAAATTTGTAAGATTCTTAGAACTGAAAGCAGAAGGATGAAAAAACTTGACAGAGAAATGAGATAATATATTCACAAAATAAAAGATAATTAGCCCTAAATATGTTATTGTATATTACATATCAAGTATAATTACATAAATACAAATCAAAATTGTATTCAAGGTATCATCTATTAGATTGGATTTTTTCCCTCCAAATCCGATAATATCTTCTGCTGTGGCATTTTGGGCACAAGCTCTGTTACACATTGTCATGAAAATGCAAAGTGAGTAACCAAAATGGTGGTGAATATGTGGGAAGAGTGGCTCACTCCATTACATGTCAGAGTACAAAAATAGTGTAGCCTCTTGGGGAAATATTTTGGTGGTTTCTTTAAATCTTTACCCATCATTGTGGCTTCTGGGCTCCTCCTACATAAATAAAACTTTCCCTTCTCCATTTATACACAGACACACACAGACACACACACACAGACACACACAGAGAACAAAAGAACAATTACATATAAGTATATACAAGCATATATATGTATATATATATATATATATGTGTGTGTGTGTGTGTGTGTATAAATGAAAAGATAGAGAGACAGAGGGAGAGACAGAGATACATAGAGAGACACACACAGAGAAATATCCCAGTTGATGCCATGGAGCTTCGGAGCTTCTGAAACTCCTAAGGAAACAAAATGTCGGGGGGAATCTTTTAATAGTTGGCTTTTGATTGTTGCTGTTGACACAAAGTACATTGCCCTTGTTTTTGATCTAAGGAGGTGGTGAATACATGGGAACTCCCAGTTGACCCCAGTTGACCTCTACATGAAGGTTGGTGGCCAGGAGGAAATGACTGTGACACTGAGTTTGAAACTTCCAGTACTCTTGTTAATCTTGAGTGACACATTTCTTCAAATTCTAGTCATCGTTAGAAGTGCAGAGTGAAATGAGACTGTCAAAAGAAGAGACAAGGAGACTGCAGGTGACATGACTGTCTGCACACAACATCACAGGGACTCTATTAAACAATACAAAGAACCAATATTGAGCTCAGCCACATTACAGGGGACATGATAAACATATAAAAGTAAATCAATAAGAGGTCAATATACTAGCACTAAGCTGCAAACATTCTAAGAGCCCACTGCAATCTTTAAGCTCAAAAACTAAGTGACTATTAAGAATAACTAAAAGTCAGAAATGTGTATGCTGACAACATACAATGGTGATGAATGAAGCAAAAAGATACACGTTGGAAATCTTTATGTGCAAAAGCTTTCTATTCTCCCAAAACTAGTATCTTAGTTTACTATAATGCATGTCAAAAACACTACCAAATTACTCAGTAGATTTAGCCTTGACTATTCTAGATTCCATATGAAAATCCAAAGAGAATAAGATAGATAAATCTATTTTCAAAGAGCATAAGACAGCAGCAGGAGCAGACTATGCATGTTGGTGCAGGATAGACATAGACACCAAAGGGATAAAATGGAGGATTCAGGACTAGCCCTACACCAAAATGCACAACTGATTTTTGGCTAATGTAAAATTAGGGTATTGAAAAAATTCTTCCCTAGAATAGAGAGAATGAAAGAGAATAAATGGCGATCAATTATTGTAGCATAGGCAAGCTGCTAGTGTGTGTGTGTATGTGTGTGTGTGTGTGTGCATGTGTGTGTGTGTTTACATGTACTAGTGTCCAGAATATGTAAGCAACTCTCAAAGTGCAAAAGCAAAATACTTTCAGTAGAACATGGACAAAAGGCATGAACAAACATCTTGCTAAAGGGAATGTACTTATGGCAAAAAGGTCTAGGAGGTCTTGGTACACAGTTCAGTCATAAAGTATTTGCCTGGCCAGTGTGATGCTGTGGATGAGAGCCTTAACACTTCAAAACAGACAAAGAAAACAAAACCAAAGAAAAAACAGCACATAAAGAAGATGAGTCTCATAATAGATATAATTTCATTTTCATTTATATGTGTTTCTGTGAGTGTGGTCGCATGTCTGTTACATCATACGTGTGGAAAATAAGAGGACAGCTTTGTTATTCTGTTCCCTTTTTCCACTTTGACCGAGTTTCTGGGGATCGTAATCAGGCTGTCAAGTTTACATAGCAAAGTATTTACCTACTCAACTATCTCTTCAGCCCCACATACCAACTAAAAACTACAAAGAGACCTTTTCACATGTCCAGCCCGAAAATTTAAAAAAAAAAAAAGTGGGAGTAGAAAATGCAGCTGAAGAGATGGAAAGAGAGGCTGTCTCCTAGCGAACATGTCAGATGTGGAGTGCTACACACATTCGAGAAGCAGTCCGACACAAGTGCTTTTCCACTCCAGGGCACTTCGTTCACATACATGAAAATGGAACAGAAAAAATGGAACACAGAAAAGTTCATACAGAAGAGTTTGCGTAAGGATGCTTGTGTCAGTTGTGAGGCTTTAAAGCCCAAGGGCACATTATTGAGCTGACAAAACCATGAACCTTGTAGGCACATTATTGGCTATGGTGAAGGTGAGCAGGAAAGGTGTGGCTATAAGAGGGCAATGGCAGGGACGCTTGGATTCCCAGAATGCCCTGTGCTATGGCTGTATCAAATGCTAGCATTCTCTTGGTGGTATATGCAGTTTGGAGATGCAGTAGAACTGTGCAAGAGTAAGGTTGTTTAGGGCAACCACATGTAGTCTAAGAAAGAGAAAGAACGAATCACATATCTTTGATTTGTATGTAAACTAAAATCAGAAGCAAACATAGTGGTAGGGAATGAGTGAAGTTTAAAGATTGTAGATTAGATGATTTTAATATTCTTTTCCTGATTTTCATAATTGCATCCTGATTCAAAACAATCTGGGTGAAAGTTACAGGAATTTTTTTAAGTGTGCAGCTTTTTAGCTTTCTATGAGTTTAACATTATTCTCAAATAAAAGTATAAGAAAATTTAAATGTCTTTGGTTTACACATTTGTGTTAGACAAATTGATGAGAAAAATAGACTTGTTTTATCTTGCTAGACAAAGTCCGATGTTTTCATTTTTATTGTTTTCAGTGTGGTAGATATACTGGCAGAGAAGGCAAGTGACCATGGAGGCCAGTTCAAACTGGGGAGAGATCATTTAAGCTTTTATATATATAGTTTCATTTTATCATATGCATATGACATGATATGTTTTATATCATATATATGATATGAGATATAGCATATGTTTTGAAACAAGTCAGCCATATAAGCTCATAAACATTTTGACCGGCAAGACTGGCCGCAATGGGCATCCTTTTCTGTTTGGATGATTGCCTTCTCTTTCAAAGGAAAATCCTTTAACCATGTAGATTACGGCTGTGACAGGAGAAGGTGGTGGCCTGACAGTAGGAGGTCCCTCCACCTGTCTTCTCTCCTCTCTGATTTCTTTTACTTCCCCACTCCGTTTCTCAATTCAGGGCAGCAGCAACCAGAGCTACTCCATCTCCAGCAGCAGGCAGAGCAGCATAAATATTAGTGATAATTGTATGGTACAGTAATTGCAAATAGCGGTGATTAATTCTTACAATAATATCTGCCCTGAGAACAATTGATGTCCCTTCCAGTCATGGCCAGGTTTCCCATGAGAAAGCTTTGAAACGGTTATTATTATTAGTCTTAGCTTTAGGGAGAAAAGGGAAGAGAAAAAGAATGGTGATTACTTTGGAGTTGTCAGCACTGGTTCTTCATTAGTGGGAGGAGCAAGAGCATCCATGTTGCAGCGTGTAAAAAGGAACGATCCCGCTTGCCAGAAATACCAGCCCGATTCCGAAGGTAGAAAGAGCCACCACTTGCTTAGGGTTGGTCACAGAATCATGGTCACAGTGTCTTTAAAACTGAGATGACCAAGTGTAAGAAATTATTACCAGGGTGGTACATTCCTTTTGTGTAAGTCCTATTTGGTACTCTGGAATTTATTTTTGAAGTCTTTATGATGTAGCTATCTAAGTAATGTCTACATTTAATGTATGCTAATGGGTAGGAATATGAGGCAGTAAATTGCCTCATTCAGGCTACTGAGGAAGTCGGTGTTGGACCTGGAATTTAAGATTTACGTAGCCATAACTGCTATTTTTATCATCCAATTAGGAAAGCGGACTAAAATTTCTGGGCTAATTTTCCCCTCTGCCATTCTCCTCTCTTCTTCTTGGCCAATCTCATACACACTGTTTCATGTGGCTTCAGTACTCATTTAAAATCTTTTAATTTATAAGTGACTTTAACTGTGCTAAAAATAATCAGAATTTGATTTTAGTGACTCTGAACAGGAGGATACAATTCATAAATTAACAAACTATGGTGAAATCTTATTGAAGTGAACCATTGGATTTTCAGTGATATGTGCTTGGAGGTAGAAGCCAAGCATTAGAAATCACAAAAGTAACTTTTATTAGTCAGATGTAATTTTGCTTTCAGAGGTTTATTGCTAAATGAGCTCACCCTTTCTAGTTCTTCCTATACTCTGGCCAGCTGGTTCAGCTCAGCTCTTCTGGCCTACACTCCTTTTTAAGCTGACTGATTTAATCTGGCTTCTCTTGGCTTCTGACTGAATTGCTCTGCTTGACTTCTGACTACCTCTGGCAATCTGTTCTAATCTTCTGGCTCCTTCTCATTCTCCGGCTTGTTCCATCTTCACCTGCAACCTGTCTCTATAAAACTGTCCTGGTACAACTGCCTTCGCTGCATGAACTCAACCCAACTCAACTCCATTATCTGCCCTCCTAAGTTGTTCTCCTTTCCTGTGCTGTTACTGTGAGAGTTGAGCATTTCCTATCTCTGACTCATTTTGTAAAATCTTTTTCTGATTTATCATTTTGTCTGCCCCTCAATTAGATGTCACTTTTTGTCTTAGTTAGGGTTTTACTGCTGTGAACAGACACCATGATCAACTTTTCTTTTGATTTTTTATTAATTGGATATTTCTCATATTTACCTTTCAAATGTTATCCCCTTTCTTGGTTCCCCCTTTCCCCTTTCCCTTCCTCTTGCTTCTATGAAGATGATCCCCCTCCCACCCACCCACTTCCACTTCACCGCCCTGGTATTTTCCTACACTGGGGTATCAAGCTTTCACAGAACCAAGGGCTTCTCTTCCTATGGATGCCAGATGATGCCATCCTCTGCTACGTATGCAGCTGGAGCCATGGGTCCTCCCTGTGTACTCTTCGTTGGTTGTTTTGTCCCTGGGAGCTCTGGGGTGTCTGGTTGGATGAAATTGTCGTTCTTCCTATGGGGCTACAAACCCCTTCAGCTCCTTCGGTTCTTTCTCTAACTCCTCCATTGGTGTCCCTGTGCTCAGTCTGATGGTTAGCTGGAAGAATCCTCATCTCATCCTCATCAGTAAGACTCTGGCAGAGCCAGCCTCTCAAGAGATATCTTTATCAGGCTCCTGTCAGCAAGTACTTCTTGGCATCAGCAATAGTGACTGAGTTTGGTGGCTGCATATGGAATAGATCCCTAGGTGGGACAGTCTCTGATGGCTTCAACCTCTGCTCTACTCTTTGTTCCCGAATTTCCTTTAGACAGGAGCAATTCTGGGTTAAAATTTTGAGAAGAGCGAGTGGCCCCATTCCCCAACTGGGGGCCTTGCCTAACCTCTGGGTATGGTCTCTATAGGCTCTCCCTCTCCTTTGTTGGACATTTCATCTAATCTCATCCCTGTTAGGTCCTGGGAGTCTCTTGCTTTCCTAGTATCTGGAACTTGCTGATGGCTATCTCCAGTTCCCCATTCCCCATTGCTGCATACCTCTGTTCAAATTCCTGACCCTCTGTATATCATCCTTGTCTCCTCTCCTACATGATCCTGCACCCTGTTTTCCCCTCCCTCTCCCTTTTCCTCCCAAGTCTCTCCCACCTTCTACCTCCCATGAGTATTTTGTTCTTCCTTCTAAGAAGGACTAAAGCATCTACATTTTGGTCTTCCTCCTTCTTGAGTTTCATATAGTCTGTAAATTGTATCTTGGGTGTTCCAAGTTTTTGGGCTAATATCCACTTATGAGTGGGTGCATACCATGTGTGTTCTTTTGTATGGGTTACCTCACTCAGGATGATATTTTCTAGTTCCATCCATTTGCCTAAGAATTACATGAAGTTGTTGTTTTAAATAGCTGAGTAGTACTCCATTGTGTAAATGTACTACATTTTCTGTATCTATTCCACTGTTGAAGGACATCTGGGTTCTTTCAATGGAGGAGTTAGAGGAAGGACTAAAGGAGCTGAAGTGGTTTGCAACCCTATAGGAAGAACAGCAATATCAACCAACCAGACCTCCTCGAGCCCCCCTGGGACTAAGCCACCAACCAAAAAGTACACATGGAGCTCCAGCTGCATATGTAGCAGAGGATGGCCTTGTCAGGCATCAATGGAAGGAGAGAGCCTTGGTCCTATGAAGGCTCGATGCCTCAGTGTAGGGGAATGCCAGGGCAGGGAGGTGGGAGTGGGTGGGTGGGAGGGGGAACACCCTCATAGAAGCACGGGGAAGGGGTAGGGGATAGAGGGTTTCTAGAGGGGAAACTGGGAAGTGGGATAACATTTGAAATGTAAATAAAGACAATATCCAATTTTTAAAAAATTGGTACAGAACTTAACAAAGAATTCTCAACTAAGGAATATCGAATGGCCGAGAAGCACCTAAAGAAATGTTCAATATCCTTAGTCATCAGGGAAATACAAAACAAAATGACACTGAGATTCGACTTAACACCAGTCAGAATGGCTAAGATCAAAAACTCAGGTGACAGCAGATGCTGGCGAGGATGTAGAGAAAGAGGAACACTCCTTTATTGTTGGTGGGATTGCAAGCTGGTACAACCATTCTGGAAATCCGTCTGGTGGTTCCTCAGAAAATTGGGACATAGTACTACCTGAGGGCCCAGCTATACCTCTCCTGGGCATATACCTAAAAGATGCTCTAACAAATAACAAAGACATATATGTGCTCCACTATGTTCATAGCAGCCTTATTTATAATAACCAGAATCTGAAAAGGCAACTTTTCTAAGGACAAGATTTAATTGGGGCTGGTTAACAGGTTCAGAGGTTCAGTCCTTTATCCTCAAGGCGGGAGAATGGAAGCATCAAGGCAGACATGGAGCTGGAGGAGCTGAGAGATCCACTCTTGTTCTGAAGGCAGCTGGAATACTTGCTTCCAGGCAGCTAGGAGGAGGGTATTCAAGACCACACCCACAGTGACACACCCACTCCTACAAGGCTCCACCTCCTCATAGTGCCACTCCCTTGGCTAAGCATAGATAAACTACCACCCTTTCAAACACGACTGTTTCCTTCTGTAAACTAAATTTACCTTCGTCGTGTAGGAGTAAAGATATGCACTGAGGGCACGTCTGTATTCCTGCCAGAGGGATTAAAGATGTATCATTCCAGCTGGATCACACAGACCTAGAAGATCTTTGGATATGATCCCTTACCAGAGCCGCCATGTTGCTGGATTAAAATTTCTCTCTAAGAAATAAAAAAAAGTCAAACGTTTGGTGTGCATTTCCTTCTGTTTATCCTCATATCTGTGCTTTGAAATAGAAAAACACTCAGAAATGAAACCGATCACGTTCTTCTTTTCCTCAGCGTCTTTGAGACTCAAGATGCTATCAAGACTAATGCTGATCCCTATGTCCCTTGCTCTTCCCTCCAGCTCAGTAGCCGGTACAGTGTCTAGTACACTTGCAATGTGGAGCTGAGGTTGTAGTTCTTTTGTTTTCTGTTTTGTAGCCCAAGCTAGCACGTAACTTGCCATCTTCCTGCCAGAGACGTCTTAGGCTGGCCATAATTATATACGCATGATTCACTGTTCCTAACTTAGTCTTAATAAATATTAAATGAGCAAATTAATGGATTGTGGCCATTTGTTTCAAGATTACTGATACTTAATTTCTTGGCTGCCATATTAATCTCACAGAACTATATACCCTGGAAGAAAGGGTTTTGACTTGAATCAATTACCTATCATTGCATTTCACAGCAGATATTTGTTATTTCACAGTTTCTTAGTGTGAAGACTCTTTATGGTCCTTCTGAGGGGAAGGGCTGAGTTGTGAAGAAGAGACTCTGTGGGAAGAGGAAGGACAATGGAAAGGAAAATAAGAGGGGTATGATCAAAGTTTGTGTATGTGGAGAGAGAGAGAGAGAGAGAGAGAGAGAGAGAGAGAGAGAGAGAGAGAGAGAGAGAGAGAGAGAGCACATATATGTTAAACTTTAACAAATAAATACATTTTTAAAGGTGACTCTTTATGCTTCGGGCTTAGGTTTTTATGCCAAGTGTCAGGGAAGTTGGAAAATGTTCCAGTTTTGCTAAGGTTCAAATGGAGCTAAGGGCTCCACATCCATTTCATATGGGTAGGTTAGTTCCTTGCTCCTGCTTCTGCTTGATAATATTTCAGCTCTATACCACATAAGATACTATAAACCCATAGCATGTCTCTTTCTGTAATTAAGTAACCTGGAAAAGGTAGAGGTCTTGGGTAAGTAGTAAGGTACACAAAATAGTACCATCAATTTTTTCTTTATATAATCTTGACAAGTTGAGTCTTAAATATTGGTCTGACCATAAAACTGATGCTAAAACAATGGATGAGGTAGGCACCACAGAAGAATGTGAGTATCCTGAAGCATCTTGAAATCTAGGTACCATAAAATACTGATGAGTTATTTCAGACTATTCTCTATATCAAGGTTATATGGCATGTTAGTATTAAATGACTTTTGGGTGAGAATGATACTCTTTTAAAGGAACAGAATCATTTCCTGTTTGAGAATCTGTAGTCATCTTTATGTTCAACATACTCGAATTATTTAACCACCAATCTTAAATATGAGGTTGAAAAGTGTGAAGAACAATTAATAAGTAAACAACAAAATGAGTCTAATATTGGGCTAGAGGGATGACTCAGTGCTAAGGGTGCTAACTGTTCTTGTAGATGTTCTGAGTTTACTTCTTAATACCTACACAGATGGTCCACAATGTCCTGTAATTCCAACTTTAAGAACGTGAAACCCTCTTCTGAAGTCTATAGGCACTGCACTGACTACACACACACACACATACACACACACACACACACACACACACACACACACACACTTAGAAAAAGAAATTATTTTTAGAAATAAGGGTAATGTTGAGAGCACCTGAAAGAGGAAATACTCATTAACCATCCAACCTTTTCTTTCTTTTGAGCAGAAACATCTTCCACTTCCAGCAAGAGTTGAGATGACTAGCTCACCAGTGTGAACTAGGTGTTAAGGGTGGTTGATACATTAGTAGGGTGAGCATATAATTTATTGTCCAAACCAGGACACTATTTAGAGCAAAAGGAAGTGCTATTAATAATGCCAAGGGAACAAGCATAAATTGAGGCTGTCTGAGACAAGCTTAAGCATATACTCACCCCGTAAATTAGAGTCATTTATTTTGGGCCACTTTTACAATGAGGAGCTTAAAACAGTGAGTTTTCTAAACAGTCCCTTGAAGCTTGCCTTTTATGTTCTCCACATGACTATCTTACCTGGAAAAAATAAAAGAGCATGGAGTGAAGCAGGCAGTATATCATCTGTCTCCTGACAAAGGACACCCTTTTGGAGGAGGATTGACTTGTGAAGAGGTTGCCTAAGAATTCAGGCTGCTTACAAGGAAATTACCCATCATTAGGGATTTGAGCAAATCCTTTATTGCAGTTTTCCTTATATGAGTTGCACGTAGAAGGTCTGTTTAATTTTGCAAAATTTTTTCATATGCATCTAATTAAAATATCTTTTGAGTCCGTCATGTTGTGTTCAAGTTAATTGAATAGAACAAAATTTAATGCCTCTCTATTAGATTTTCCTGGTTAATGTTTTAGGCATCCATTGATTTTTTTTTTCAATTAAAGATTTTGTTAATGTGTTTTCACAAATTAAACTCTGCCCTAATAGCCAGCTTTTCTCTGTAACTTCTTAGGGTACTTGCTGGAAATTTGGCAAGACCCCATGAGGCATTTTGGGGAATGTGCCTTTTCAATATCAGTTTCCCATGGAAGTCGAAAATAAAAGTAGAATTCCTGCTGATAAACTTTGTAACTCTGTTCCTTTTTTCCTTCTCTTACAAATAATCACAAAACACTTAGGGAGAAAGTGTATAAATAGTAACATTCAATTGAACCAAAACACTGACTATCTGACCTCATGTACAGGAGTCCAAGGGAGTTGTCTCAACGCTGGGTGGAAAGGCACACTCCTCATTTTCTTTAGCTATATCCAAGAGTTTGACTTAGTCCTAGAGAAGACTTCTGCTTGGTTTTCATTTTCCGTCCTTTTCTGGGTATATACAGTTCAGGTCTTACCAGTCATAGAGGCCTAAATTTGTAAAGGTGTTATACCATATTCTTAGCGTAACCTGCTTCTTTTCAGAAAAATATGTAAAATTCATTCTGGACTTGAGATTCTTTTGCTCAAAGCGAAGCCTAAAGGATGCTCACGGGTAAATCCTCTAGCCTTCAAGCTGACACAGCTGAAACCCTCAGGGAAAGGTGAAGGAAAACGGATATCAATGTGGAATGATGGACAGTGAAGTTCTCAGAGCAACATCCATCCTCAACTACTACACATAACAGGAAATGATAGGGGTCTCCGGGGACATCCCATCCTCACAGGACCAGCTCGTGGGAGAATTTTAGTCATTGAAAGTTGTAATCAACTTGTCCCCTTTATTAGGCAAGCAGTTATCCCTTCATCATGACTGCATAGATGTAGCCTTCTTACCTTCATTCAAGGAGAACAATACTCATCAAATTTCTTCCATTGCTTTGAGTCATCTTCAAAGAATAGAATCCAAGCTACTAGTGACAAAGCAAAACTTACTCTGCCTCACACATCTTTGCCCACAAAGGCAGAAATCCCTCCATATAAATGGAATTCTTTCAGACTGCCTACTCCCTCTCAGTTAATTTACTTGTTTTATATACTGGACCTCTATACAAATTACCCTGAAAGTTGTAGGGAGCCAAGCAAGCTCAAGTGAACGTGTAAAAGTGAATGAATGTGTGCTATAGTCACAGTCATGCCAAACACCAATGATGCCTTAGACGCACGGAAAATTGGCAAAGCCTTCCCCACAGGTCAGGATCACAGGGATAGGAATATTTCCTTTGGTCCTAATATGAATGTTGGGCAGGGTGTATGAAAACTAGCCAATGCTATTCCTCTTCCCAGATGTTTCCAGTCAGAGACTGCTTACCTACAGAGATCTCTCACTAGTTACCCCTCTCTCCATGCTGTACATAGTAAACAGCTGAGGTTGAGGACGGGTGGTGTACTTCTAGTGCCTCCATCAAAGCATGACCATCTTGCCTGGTCCTGGATTTCTGTGCATTATGCCGTGTGTGTGTGTGTGTGTGTGTGTGTGTGTGTGTGTGTGTGTGTGCCCTTTATTCATTCCCTCTCTGTCCCTAGTCAAGTCAAGGCAGCAAGACCTGTAAGACAATGCAGAAAGTACTACTAAAAGGTATCAAGATCTCTGTATCTAAATATTAGAAATGTTTTCAATAAGAATGAAAGTTAGCATTTAACTGTATCTTCTCCATTATCTTTTAAGCCATTTTCTGTATTTATAAGGAAAATAATACTTTAGAAGAAATTTATTCAACAGTTTCTTATATTTTATGTTACTGTCCTCTCCATTAACTCCTACCTTCCCAAAATACTCATCTCATCCTTGGTAGGCTTTTTCTCTCTTTGGGGACACAGATACAGGACAGATTAGATCAGATTAAAAGCAGAAAGGGGAGGTGTTTTTAGGAGTCAGGTCTTGGGTGGGTCCGCTGATCTCAGAGGTGGAAGTCAATGGAGTTGTGCATCTGGGCTAAAATCAAGGGGTTCTATGGTGCTTAGGGAAGGAGTGATGACATGTCAACTAGAAGCTGGGATAGCGCCCATACATGATCAAAAACTGAACCCCTGAGTGGGCACTCTTGGGTGGGTTGCTGGAAAAGAGATGAAGAGTGATGATGTTAGCAGGAGTTTTCTTCAAGGGAGCAAGGTAGTGGGGAAGAGGGCAGATAGTTTCCCCAGTTTGTGCAGGGACGAGCAGGGGTTCTAGCCTAACAACATTCGCTTCCATGTTTTCTGGTGTTCTCATCAGTAATAGGATTTTAATGTAGATAGCTACCTTTATAGACTTGCAGTTTAATTCACAAATAAGTGCATAGAACATTGAGTAGCACTAATGGTCGTAGAAAAGGTGACTATTTTTTGATAGTCACCTTGGATTTTGTAACAAGTTACAGGTCTGAGATTCACTGTACGTTAATAAATGAGCTTCTGGTTAGTAGACCACAAGTCAAGCTGAAGGATCAAATGCAAAGTGTTAGACTCTGGAGAGGAGAGCCATTTTGTCAGCAGTGACATGGGTAAGAGGTTTATTTTCCTGCATAGAATGGTCTAATTCAGAGGAAGTTCAAATTCTGAATGCTTTCTTTTCAGTCAGATAAATTATGGGAGAATGTAAACAAAGAATGAAAGAGGTTAAGATGCTAAAGCTCGTGTTCCTGTCAGGACTGACCTGATGTCTCAAGAGATTTAAGCGCTATCAATAAAGAATGGAGAAGCAAGGGTAGTGTTTTATTCTATGGCCTTATCTTGGAATTTTCTATGACCATGGTGAAATAAAAGTCTTTAATCCTGGACTATATCCCACATGGAATGGGAATGATGGTTCTGGGAGGAGGAGAGGGTACCCTAGCAGGTGTCATGATTCAGGCTCCTTACAGAATACACTTGGTACTCAGGTGATCTGAAGTTCCTGTGTGCTTCAGGAGGCGATGCAGAGAAATTGAGAGCAATGATGGGTCAGACAAGGCAGGATTCAGGAAAAGAGGCAGTTCTGAGAAACCTGAAGGAAGAGGCCTGTGACAATGACAGTGTTACAAGGGCTTATACACTCCTTTGGGCATCCCTAGAACCAGAACAGAAAAGCTAAATGACCTTTTAGCCACATATGGGGCCTCAGGAATGATGTAAGGAAACCTAGGCAACGTAGGAACCTTTCTTACACTCCTCAGTTTCCATGTAAACTAAGCTCCCCTCCAACATCAAGATATCACTTACGTAAAATAAAATGGGGAGCAGAATCTAAAGCCTAAGCAATTACCCCAGTAAAGCGCCATCCACAGTTACTTCTAAATCAGTTAGACTTGGGACAATGACTTTGCATAGAACAAAGGAAAATGAGAGTGACCTTATATGCTTCTGAAAAGCCAAATTATCTGGCAAAATTCAAACCCCAGCAGGGTGAGGGGTTTGTCAAAAAATGACTTGTGCAAAATAAAATATCAGTATCATTTTCTTTTTACATTTGTTTCTTAAGTAAATATGGAATCACCATGTATGGCTGTATGATTTGGTATGTTCTTCCCAACAAGCTGAAATCTCTCGGACTTGAGAGTGGTAATGCTGAGTTTTGCATAGACTTCTGACTTGGCTCACAACTAAGCCCGGTTGGTGCCTAAAAATATTTGTTAAAAATGCTTCCTGGGGTCCTAGAGGAAGAGAATGCATTCTTTAGAACTTTCTCCCAGCCAATTAAAGGGAAGACAATTTCACACTGTATGGAATTCTTTTTGCATCCATTTCCTTCCCTCACAGCTGTTCTCCTGCTAAGGACTGGTTGGGGAATCAGAACTGGGCTCCCTGCAGCCCCCTCTGACTGTGTTTAACCCAGGGAGCAGCTTGAAAACAAGACAGGCCAATTAGTAGTGCATCTAATTTTTGTAATTTCCAAAACCTTCCATCACAGCGAGGCTATTACAAGAAAATTAACCTGTAGCAGCTGAAATCATTCAATGTGGAGTTTAGCCAAGGGCGGAAAACAAAGCTGAGGTGTACACGGAAAGCTCAGAGCTTTCAAATGACTGTGAGAAAAGTCAGCCAAAATGCGAAAACCTTGTTGTTCCACTGTCTTTCCCAATGCTCTGGGAGGCATATGGTTGTGGACAGACATAAACAAGGAGGCTGATACACTGGGAGTGGCTTGGAGGTACCGTGCCTTACTTGATGCCTTGACTGAATGGACATGGGGGACCGAAAATCAGATAAAGTAAGAATGAAAACATCATCTAAAACAAAGTCTGATCCAGGAAGAATCATAATTGAATATTGTAATGGGTAGATAAATACTAGAGGTTGGTGTCTGATAATATTATAATTGCTATATCTTTACAGTCAAGGGTAAAATGATTTTTCTTTAATAAATCAGATCTTATGTTAGATGTTGTTACTGAAATATATTGAGTTGCTATTTCTGTTTAAATTGTATTTACCTATCTATCATCTATCTATTTAGTGTGTGTGTGTGTGTGTGTGTGTGTGTGTGTGTAATGTGTGTGCCTCAGCATGTGTATGTGTTTGTGTGCGTCTGCACATGCACGCACAGCAATGCACATGTGTGCATCATAACAAGTCTTGGGGGCTGAAACATCTTTAGGGATTTACTTCCCACCTTCCAACATGTGACTCCTAGGGATCTAAGTCAGAGCATCAGACTTGATCCCAGGCACTTACACTCAGCATCAATCTGGCCTGAGTTTTAGTTATTTATTTTTAAAAAACTGTAGTAACTGATGAAATTATTTTGCAAATCTATGATGTCTTTTCTTTAATGGCAGCCCATTCTGTGGCTGCTCACTGGGTAATAGGAAGATCTCAGTGTTAAGTATCGTGTATTGTACTCTGGACAAGTGCAAGCCACCCTCTGCTGAGTCCTTTCTGAGACAGACAGAGGAGCTCTTCTTCCCCTGTCAGTAGCCTACACCTCATCTGAGGTAGAGTTATGTGTGGGATGCCCTTCTATGAATGCAATATGAAGTACTAGATCATATGTTGCTGGTGATAAAGTTGATTTGAAACCCCATAATTCTCTAAAAGCATTTAGGGGAAAGGGCCACCTAAGTGCTACATTATGTCATAAACAGATCAAACAAAATGTCTAGGCTTTGTAACAGTTATTCTTAACCTTCCTAATGCTGTAACCCATTGATACAATTCCTCCTGTTGTGGTGACCCCCAACCATAAAATTATTTTCATCGCCACTTTGTAACTGTAATTTCACTATTTTTGACTCATAATGTAAATGTCTATGTTTGCTGATCCTCTTGACTCCTGTGAAAGGGTCTTTTAACCCCGCCCCCCGAGGGTTGTGATCCTGTTGTGACCCTCTGGTTGAGAACCACTGTTTTACTGTAAAGACATCTGTAGAATGATAGTGTTTTTCACTTCCAGTCTTGTCAGGTGTTCTGTACTTACATGCCCTTGTCAGTGAAATTCAGAAGCTAAACACAATATTTTGGTTTTGGGCTATAGTCAATAATAACTAGAATATTTATAAATATAAACATGTAACAATATCTGGGAGAATGCATTCCAGGTACAAGGTCATACGTGGATATTGCACACACAAAAGAATTAGTGGATTCACAATTCCTTTCTAGAATTCATAAAGCAGGGCATTAAAAGTATGGATTTTCAGCTTATATGTATGAACACAAAAGTGCTGAAGAACTGGTATTTCCTTCAGGACTGGAAACTGCAGAGCTTCCTGCCTGCTAGGCAAATGTTCAGAACAGCCTGTGACCACAGCAGCTTTGGATCCAGAAGGTCTGTTATGGGGCTGGGTTCTGGGTTCTGCACATTGAAGGTAGAGTGGTTGCTCCCTGTTCATTCCCCCACAGCTAGCACAGAACGAAACCGTGCCCCGCTCACTCAGACATCAAGAAAAGCCTGGAGGGAGCTCAGTCTCTACACCCCCCCCTTGCTATCTGTGCAAGCGGCATAAATGTCAGCTAAAGAGCACCCAGCTCAAGCTGCAAACAGTTGTGGTTCTGCGCGGGCGTGGGAGTGAAAACGAAATACTCTTCTCCAAGTTGCGCAGAGCTCTGGGCCCCTGAACTAGGCTAGAGATCTGATGTTAGGGAACGTGGCTCTGTCCTTTGAAAGGGGCTGGAAGAACGCTACTGAGACGACTCTTAGCGAGAAGCCCAGAAAATGGTTCTAAGTGATCTCAGCGAAGAACAGCAAATACTCATCATTTTCCACTGCCTTTACTCCAAGCTTTTGTACAATTTCCTGTAGTTTATTCCGTGAGCTTTGACACTGCTAAATGACAGAACGGAAGGCAAGCATGCCAGTATCGTCAAACCTTACATTTAGGTTATGATAGAAAAACATAAATGTGTGAAAGGACCTGTTTGCTCAATAAGATCAATAAGTAAGCTTAAACAAGTGATCAAGGTCTGAGAGATATAAATTAGACCTAATGTCCTTTTCTGAAGAAATTATACCATGGATTACTTCATGAAAACAATTGTAGTTAGTAGATCTGGATAGGTGACACTTCCTAAATAAGATAGTAGAAGGCTTTGTTGTGAGTTTTAGCTTGTGAGTGAATAGTGATGATGATGATGTTGTTGATGGTGATGATATAAAGACAAAGAGTCTGAAGAAAAAGAAAATTGACTTCAATAGACAGAGCAATAAGCTCCACGATGCACAGAAAACTTCATGTACTCTAAATAGATGATTGTATCTCGTATCCGTAGGTTTACCTTAAGTAACAGATTATGGTGCTGGGTTTGGAGCTCAATAATAGAACACTTGAAAGTAGCATGAAAGGCCTTAGGTTTGAGGGTCAGTACTTCGAGAAAAAACCAGAATACAAAACAGCAGCAGCACAGTGTTAGGCACATTCAATTGTACAAAGCTTTAGATTTGAGAAGGGAATTCTACCGGCAACCAGAGGGACAACAGACGAACACTCTAGGTGCTCTGTCAGCGTTCTTTGTTGATTAGAAAATTGTGGGGAGAAAGCTCATGGAACTAATGAATAATAATAATAACAATAATAATAATAGCAAGGTAAAGAAAAAGAAAAAGGAGGAGAAGGAAGAGGAGGAGGAAGAGAAGGAGGAGAAGTAAAAGGGGAAGAAAAAGGAGGAGGAGGAGGGGAAGAAGAGAAGGAGGAGAAGGAGAAGTAAAAGGGGAAGAAAAAGGAGGAGGAGGAGGAGGGGGAGAAGAGGAGGAGAAGGAGAAGTAAAAGGGGAAGAAAAAGGAGGAGGCGGCAGCGACGGCAGTGGCGGCAGCAGCGGAGGAGGAGGAGGAAGAAGAGGAGGAGGAGGAGAAGGAGGAGGAGGAGGAGGAGGAGGAGGAGGAGAAGGAGGAGGAGAAGAAAAAGGTAGCCATGCTGGTCCATACCTACATATCTATAATACTGAGGCAGGAAGGTCACCAGTAGAAGACCATCTTTGGCTGCATAGTGAGAATCTGAGAATTGGGGGTGGGGTTACAGGAAGGGGGTGATATACTGAAACTATAAATTTAAAATGTGATTAACAAGAGATACTGCCGAGAAACAAGCTTTAAAATATATCGCATTGCACTTCAAACTTCAGAAGAGATACAGAACCAGAGATGATAAAGCGAAAGATGGATGTTTCATCTGAAAAGAAGGTTTGCTGAGAAGTATATGTAATTTTGAAATCAGGGAAATTAAAGGAGAACTTTTTTTTTAAACTACAACTATAATAGCAGATGTAATGTCACGCTCAAAGAGATTATCTGAACATGCCACAAATCAGTGTGGAAGGCAAACTTGAAAATATTTCAGAATTCCCAGAAATAAAAATGAAAATGAAACTGAGGTGATTTATGCTAGAGAGCAGGAGTAATACCGTCACGAAATAGACAACGGATATTTGTGAGGACGAGCCTAAACAAATGAGAGCAATCATTTAAAATGGGATAGACAACATCTCCCAGACCCTGAAATAAACCATGATCCTGCAAATTACAAAAACATCCAGAAGTACATGCTCCAATAGAAGTCGAAGACCGCCTCACACGTTCAACCTAGAAAACCTTTTTAATTTTTTGCTTCAAAGCATAAAGAAGCCTTCAAGTTCTGCACTTACTATTGGTGTAGCTGAACGAGATGCTTCAAACTGTAAGGTAGGACTCACATTCTTACGCTCAGAGTCTAGGAGTTGAGGGTTCGGAAGTGACGAACAGGCAGATGCATGACGGACGTGTGTTTATTCAGGCCTTATCAACTTCGAGAGCATACTTTAATGGCAACTACTTTAGAGACAAGGAGATCTGAGGTTTTGGACACAGGAAGACAGAACACATCAGAGACTTTATTGAGATACCTGAGGCAGGATCAAGGTTTGTTTGTTTGTTTGTTTGTTTGTTTGTTTCATGGAATATGGGAAAGCAGAATGGTGCTGTGTGCTTGGTTGTTTCTTGTAATAAAAATTAGGAGGCTTTCTCCATCCTTGCTACTCACTAAAAATGCAAGGCTCAGGTAAAATTAAGCACTCGTCAGTTTATCCTTCTCATGTTTGACAGGTAGAAGATGAATGACTGGGCTCTAGAATCATCTAAAGATTCGTTAGTTACGTATTTGGTACTTGGCTGCAGTGGAGCATGGCTTCCTTACAACATGGCAGCCCCAGAACAGTGGGACTTTCCTATACCACAACTCAAGGTGGCGGGTGTGGTTTTCTGGACCAACTAAACAGAAATCGCATTTGCTACTATGATTCATTCTTTGATGTGGCATACTTCAGTCCCCACCATGTCGTCGGGGTTTGATGAGTCACAAGCCTAGTTGGATTCTGAGTGGAACAGGGTGTCCAACTGTTGAATGAAGGATGTCAAAGAATTTGCGACTCTCTTTTGAAAGAACAAAAACAAAGATGTAAAATAGCCATCTCCGTTACAAATAACTGCAAATGTTCCCTCAGTGAAGATGAAATTGCGTCTCAACAAGCCCACTGCACATGGAAAGCATGCTGTAATGGCCTATGCTACTAGATTTCATAACTTTAAAACGCAGTGTGCCATCTTCCCTCACCTTGTGATCACAGGCCTGAGTGGGAGCCTCACTTCATCAACGCTCGAATTCCTAGGGAGTATCCCACTTCATATTGACAGCATGGATAACAGCTCAAGTCACAATCTGAAATCTGGTTTCTACTGAACACATATTCTCCTTTGTATCATTATAATGGAAGAAAAAAATCATAAGTTGAAAATTTCCATGGAATCTTCTCATGCATGAAAATATTCCTCCCTCACTGGAGATCTCAGATCTTTGTGAAGTTGGAGCACCAAGACTTGGATATGACATCTACATCAAGTCCGTGAAACTCCTCAGTTAGGGTATATACTTTCTTTCCTATAGAAGACCCATGAACACTTCTTGCTGACATACTCAGAAACCCCACAGGGCTGGAGTAGGTATGAGTATTGTGGATCATCCCCTTCAAAGTTGGATGGACAGAGGCAGCTCACATAGCAATTGTAGTTTTTAAGCAATTAAAAATTGAGCTGTAAATAGACTGATTGTTCCCTAATCTGGGATCTGCTATAGACTTTAGAAGTCATGTTCATTAAGACAGAACACACATGCACATGCATACGCACACGCACAGACACACAAAGAGAGAGATGAGAGATGACATCTAGATGATGTAGATATATACAGAGACAAAGAAAGGAGGGATACAGAGACAGGTACACACAGAGAGACAAAGAGACCATGAGAATTGTCATCTATGACATGGAAACTGGAAAGTGCGTTATCTAAAAAGCAGGCCAGTGTTTTGGAGGATGGAATGTATGTTGTGGCCTTGATGTCCGTAGGCAATCTAAAGATAGAACTCATTGCTTTCTTGGAGGGGGGTACATAAGAGGGTTTTTGTTTTGTTTTTCTCTTGAGAGTTGCAACTGATTGGAGAAGGTCTCACTGTAGAAACAGTACACTTTCCACACAGACTATTGATTTCTGTGTTCATCATACCCAAAAGAAATATCACATCAGCTTCGGCTGAGATCGGGAAATCATCTCCTCTTAATACATAAAATTACTTAGCACATTGTTCTTCCTGGCTTTTGTTTCTGACCTCAGTCATCTTTTCTCCAAGAAAAACAGAGTGGACACATAAATTGTCTTACAGGAAAAACACCAAAATTTAAACTTTTTAAGTTTTGTATTGTTTGCCACTGTCTCTTATCAACTTTGTGCCTACCTGTGCAGACCTTTTCTTCTGGACTTGAGACTTAAAAACCTGAAAGAATGGGGCGGACTATAGTCTAATGCTCTAGACAAACTTACTTCAGTTTCAGTGTACTTTTATACATGAATGTAACAAAGACAGCAATGGTCCAAGGAAGGTTTTTCTGGGTTCAGAAAAACATGATCAGAAAAACAAGTTAATAAATGACAGAGCAGTCCTTTCTCAGAACTTTTCTCAGGACAGACCAATGTAAACACAACTGACTGACAAGTACTATAGATTATATCCGGGAAAGCATGAAAGCAAGGTAGAAGGCCATATCCAGGCTATTCACAAAATATTGACCCAATTGGATTCTACAACTATGCTCTGACATCCAGCAGGAATAAGCATGTATTATAAACTGAATGTAAGTGTTTGCCACAGGATGCACTAAATCACAGCCAAGAACAATCCAGGGAACAAACTGTACCTAAGGTAAAAGACCTTCTGCCTTCTGTTCTGAAGCTTCTCTCACAGTTCCTCAAGGCATCGCTCACCATGAGTCATTCTTTTGACAGTGCTCGGACACCCCGTCTCTGTTATGTTCTCCCCTTCTTGTCACATAAAAGCTAACTATTGAAAGTATGTCCTACACAACTCCAGGCGCTATGTGTCAATTAACTCGTTCCATCCTCACCATAACAGTATGCATGAGTGACATTACTTTAGGGTACAAAACGAGGGGGATGGGGAGCTCCCAGTAACATCACACAGCCCTATTCAGGAGAGCCAGGGTTTGACAGACTTGTGGAAACAACATAGTATTTGATAGACATGAGTAAATGTTCCCATAAAGGGCAAGCTCACCTTTTCTCAATTGACAATGGCAGAACACTAAGGTTTCAACGAATTTTTAAAATGTGTAATGACTGTGGCTGAGGCAGTTGCTTTGGTCCCGAAACAGGTGTCTTAACACTTCTAGTTTGGCCTACTTATTCTCTTAGAAGTGCCATAGGAGAGCTTGGTGAGCTGTGGGTGGTCTTAGAAGCTGGAGAAACTAGAGGGAGGGTACAAAGACCAAAGCCCTAAATAGCTGAATGTGAGGGGAGGCAGAAAAGGACAGGGACCTCTCTATGTTCCTTGGAAGATTCTTGGCGGTTTCTAGCTGCTATCACAAGTCATTGTATTAGTGAGTTTTCATATCCAGGTCACTGGGCATTCCCCTGCATTGTCAGTGTTGTTTCAAAATGTAATTGCAAACCAGGAAGGAGAAAGGACTGGCCTTTAAATAGAATTTCTATTTTCAGGCTTTCTCTCTTGTCTGTCTTTCCCGCCCTTTGATTTCTCTGTTCGTTCTTGTGATTGTTCCCTATTTTATTTATTTTTAATAAAATTGGAAAGACCTACTTATTTCCATTCTCTTCTCTCTCTTCCCACAAACTAGCACATGAGCATAAGTCAAGCAGAAAAGAACAGAAAGACAATTGGAGGAATTGTGTATGTGGTAGAAAGTCATCGAGATCTTCAGACCTGGCCCAGATTGCAGAGAACATTTTCATTGCTTGTTTGGCCTACCTGAGACGGGGGCAGATCTGATCCTACTTGCCAGTCATCTGTCTGGAGGTATGTGAAGGCATACACTGCTCATGGCGGCTTCAGACCCAGAATATGTATATGAAAGAATGCCCATGAGAAATCTGCCAGAAAAGGGGGGAGAGCTCCTGCTAAAATTCAGCTTCTTGGAGTAGGGGTGGCAGAAGACAGAGGACAAGTGTGTATATATGAATGAGATCAAAGATTAAAGACAGAATAAAAAGAGTTGGAAGGGAGAAACCTGGGCTGGAGAGCATCAGCGCTGACACACTTCCAAATATTCCTTAGGTTTTCCATTTCCCTGACACTGCTTTTTGCTAGCCCCCATATGTGGACTGGAGGCTGAGCCAGTCTGTGTATGGTGACGCGCACTGTAAAATGCTCCTGAGGTCCCACCCTTTGGGGTGAACCCTGCTGGAAGACTTGGTAAAGCAGGGATGAAATGCCACACTGCATGTAGGTGCCTAAATACCGCAGGAACACGTAGATCAGCTTACTGCAGCTAATGCAAAGTTTTGCATTTGTGCCTTTTTTTTTTAATTGAATTTGATAAGTCAAAGAGTGAGGCTTTCTCGCTTGATGGCTTGTGGCCCACTAGCTGCTGAATCACAGTTGGGGAACAACGGGAGGACTCGGCTCCTTTCTGGGTTCAATTAGAATCCTCTTGCTGCCCAGCTGTGTTGATTTTTCGAACATTTTTTATTCTGTCTCTTTGGAGAGTGGGCTCGTTGAGCCAATGAGGAAATAAAGATGAGAGCGATTAGAAGGACAGAGGATGAGAAGTCACCCATGTCAGGGCGAGACAATTTCCCTGTAGACTGCTGCTGTTGAGTCTGGATGTTGGGGCAGCATGCCAGTGATCTTCAAATGTGCACATTTTAGAGCATTACACACATACCCACGAGCGTGCATGTCCACTGGATACTACACCATTTCATATATTTATACATTCCTTTATCACTAAACTCCTAGTATGCAGTATTTTACTATTTTTCTCTACCCTTTTAAAAAAACTGTACAAGTGCCGGTTGCAAACCAGTTGGAACTCAATTACAAGTCTTGATCCTCAATTAAATTTTTAGAAAAAGAAAGACCATTTCTCTTAGAAGCTGTTCTGACTCCTGGTATTTCTGAGCTTCCTTAAAACACCACGCGAGTGATGGAAACTGTTCTCTAACAATACCTGCGGCCCAGAGTGCTAATTAGAAAGGGTCAGGCTGGAATCAGATAAAGCAGCGGGACAGAGACAGCGGAAAGAGCGTACAGCAGAATTTGCTGAGGAGACAAGCCTGGCAGCATGATCCCTGACAAATGCATTATGTCTTAAACGACACCAGCTTCCAAGGGTATTCTACTCCGTGAATGGAACTGCCCGTGTGTCGGTACCGTTCCTGGGCACGAATCCCCTCCTTGACACCATTCCCAGGCCCTGAGAGTAGTAGGGCTCTTAGGAGGAGAGATGACCTCGTGTTCCAGGCCAGGTATGGTTATTAATTTTCTTACCAGACTGAGTTAAGCACCATTACCTTTCGTGACAGACATCCTTTTATCATAAGTCGAATATGTTTTTACAGATTTGGGGTTGTCAGCCAACACGTACCCTTTGCCACGGATAGTCCTCCTTTAGTCTGGAGCTCAAAATAATGTTAAATAGTCTATCTGGGTAGCAACAATAGGAAAATGATAAACTCCTGGAGAGAAGGGAGATAAAGACATAAAGGGAGAAAGGCAGGAAGGCGTAGAAGAGCGGTTGAATGCCTTCTCACTAGAACATGAAGCCAAATACGTCATTGCTTCTCATGTCCCATTAGAAGGGATGGTACTTGTTCTTACTGGTACAACAGAGGACTTTGGAAGGCTGGCCTACACTGGGACATGAGTGGGTAGAAAGGAGTCAAAATCACTTCCGCAGGAGCATGTCCTTCCGCCATGCTCACACAGGCAAATTGCTCTTCAAATCGCAGAAATCACCGATGAGGAACGGCTGCACTTAACCCTGTACTCCCACACTCACACGTTACCCAGCATCCCGAAGCCCAAGGAGGCAGAACAGAAGCAGATGTATTCGTGAGACCTTTCCTAGAATACCTGCCGGTTTAGGCCAGAATTCCCTTTGGAGCTGAGGTTGAGCTGATAAGAGAAGTGAAGGGAATCAGGGAGAGGGAGGACTTTATATCGGATGCTCCACACAAGGAGCGGATACGTACGATGCTTTCTTCTAGGTAATGCGGTTGCGGGCTTGATGAGAAGTCCACGTTCCACCCCGTTTCTTCTCCCTTGCTCTCCCCTCCCTCATAATCGTCATTCGGGCTGCATCCCCACTTGACAGATTTGGACTTGGTTCTTCCTTGGCTCCAACATGACCTCTTTTCAGAGGATTCATCTCCTCGAGCTCTCTAGGAAATCAGCCTGGGGTTTTGTGATTGCTACGTAGTGTTTTTGTGTAAGGAGCTCACCTATTTATCACAATTGAGAACAAGGAGAAACTGAGTTTTTGTTTTGCTTTTTTTGTTGCTGTTTTGTGTTTTTGTTTTTGTTTTCTTAACTGATGTTTGGGAAGTGCTCCCTGGAAGAAGGATCCTCTGCCAGGTGCTAATTGCATTCCTATTGTATTTTGGCTTCTTGTTTCCCACACTAGGGAGAGGAAAGGAGATGGGGGGGGCGCATTTGAAGATAATTGAACAAGGTGAAAATGAACGCTCATTAAATTCCAGAATACAGGAGGACTCATTTCATAGGAGAGGGCTATAAATATGACTTTTAATGAAGTTATGACATGGTGGCCAATAAAAGTCATTTACTCTGCAGTATTACAGTTAATTATACACAGCTGGAGCCATTTATGGCTTGTCCCTTGTTAACTTTGTCTGCCTGCATGTTAACCCTTCCAGCATGAAATCAGCCAGGAAGCAGGCACTTTTGCACCTAGAGGGACACTAAACAGATGTCCCACATGACCACAGACCTGAGGATAATCATCATTGGATCTAAGAGAATAGCACCTACCCGTCCCTCTCAGTACCTGCTTTCCAGGGAACACATGGGGAGGAGGAAGGAAGAAAAAAAAAAGAGGTATGTTTCTTTTTTCTTCTCTCCTCTCCCTCTCCCTTTCCCTCCCTCCTTCCCTTTTGGAAAAGAATCAGACATTTGGGGAGGGGCTTGACAGATCTAAGCATTTATTTTTAGTGTCAGGAATGGTTTAAATATGTTCCACAGGCGTTAACGCAAGGACAGAAAAGTGAAACAAACATTGTCTTCAGCAGTTCAACAGAGGAGACAAAGAGCTGGTCCCCAGAGAAAGCTGGCATTGACTTCTCCTCTGAAGCGCCTGCATTTTGACTCGCAGCTATGGGTGGATACCAGTTTCAAACAGCAGAGGTAGCCCATTTGGTTGTACCAGAGGCCAGGTTGTACCTGACAGCTCTGTTTCCTAAATGTACCGTGACTGCAAAACAAAGATTTTGCTTTTACCATTTCTTAAAGTAACTCTGATCACAGCTGTAGGCTTGTACCTTCGTTTTCGAAACCTGATTATCCTAAAAACAAAGGTGTGCCCTGACTTGTGTTATTCTTTGTCTTGGGGTGAGGTGGGGGGGATGTCACTGATTAAATCTGCTATAAAGTCCTTTAGGTTGTTATTTGTGTCGATTAATTACTTTTTGTCCATGAGCATTCGGCTTTTAAAGTACTCAGCTGTGGCTTCTGTGCCCTCCTTCTGTGTCTGTGATAAAATACTGGAGAGAAATAACTGATGGAGAAAGGGTAATCTTGCCTCCTGGTTTGAGGTTGTCTCGGTGCATGGTAACTTGACTCAATTGCTCTTCTCTTATTTCTGGATGGAACCTCACGGGAAGGCATGCGTGTTAAAGCAAAGCAGCTAACCCCGAGGTTGCCAGGAAACACAGGGAAAGAAAGGGCCAATATATAATCTGATATATAACCCTTACAGTCACATCCACAGCCACCTACTTCCTCTAACTGGCTCCTGCTGTGAAAAGCCCATAATACTATGAGCTGAACAGTGAGTGAGTCCATTGATAAGGTTAGAGGCCAGTGATCTAGGAACCTTTCTTTGGCTTTAGCTCTGAACAAGGTTGTTCTATCAAACAAGCACAGAGTAAATGAGCCTCCAGGGACCTTCCAGACAGAAGCCTTATCAGTACTACGTAAGCATTTTCTTCAGGCCCGCTCGGAGCTTAGGGAGCCCTCATGTATGGGGATGGCATTATCTTGCAGAGTCTCTTTTTGGATGATTTTTGACTTATAGACTCTGTGATACTACATGGTTTTATCTCTGCCCTGTGACCAACTCAATTATTTCTATTATCAATTAATCGCCATCTTGTTTCTCTCTACTCCACAAGCATTAAGAACTGGAAAATCAATGGTACATTGCATAACTGTATGGTTTCACCACACTTTCATTGATTCTGATTTCTCTCTCTCTCTTTTTTTTTTTTAACAACTATATCTAGGGAACACTCCACTCTCAATACCAGGATGGAGAAAAATGTTATGTACAATATTATATATCACTAATCTTTCCCATAAAATGCTAATAAATGATTTATTTACAGTTTTAGTGGCCCTTTACCATCTGTTAACAGATGTTTTAGTGAGCATGGGAAGACATCAGTTGATTATGGGGGGAATCTATTCTATTCCCATACTGTGTGAATAAGAGAGAGAGAGAGAGAGAGAGAGAGAGAGAGAGAGAGAGAGAGAGAGAGAGATAGATCTGCCATTTAAGGGACGAAAACAAAGAAATGAGCATGTTGGCAGGGCAGGAAGAATAGATAGCCTGGCTTGGATTGCACACTACTTACCTGTAAGCCTACGGGATGATTGGGTGAGAATGCCTGTGGAATTCATAGAGCTCAGCTGAAGTTTTAGCATTTCTCCTGAAGTTCGGGGACATCTGTACATCTGCCCTTTCCTTGCCTTTAACCTTGGAAAGTTTCAAGAGTAAGACACCTCAGAACAAATTTAGAATTTTCTATCTGAGTAATTGGTACCCGTGCCAGCTAATTTTATGTTAACTTGACACCACTGTGTCATTTGGGAAAAGGAAACTTCTACTAAGAGAATGTCTCCACTGGATTGGCCCGTGGGCAAGCCTATAAGGCATTTCTTCATTGATGATTGATGTGGGAGAGCCCAGCTCACAGGCTGTGAGGCCCGAGCCAAGAAGCAGCACTCCTTCAAGGCTTTTACCTCAGTTCCTGCCTCCAGGTGCCTGTCTTGAGTTTCTGTCCTAACCTCCTTGGGTAGTGAATTTAAAAGCCTTAGGGAGAAATAAACCCTTTAATCTCCAAGTTGATTTTGGCCAAAGGTGCTTTATCATAGCAGTAGAAATCCAAAGAATTGTGGTTCAAACCTAAGAAAAAGGAGCCTCTTTCCAATAGACGAAACCTCATAGAAGTTTCCCCACTTGTCCAAGACTTCAGTACTCAATTTAACGTATAATTGGCACATTGATTTTTCTGAGCATGATTCTGGAATACCTTTGTCTTAACTCTGGAGATTAACATATTAAAACATCCTACATTTGAAGGAGAGAGGGAAAGAATGGAATGCCTTATGTATTCAATGTGCTAGGCTTTTAGGAAAAAAAAAACAAAACTACCAACTCAGAAAAAAGTCAAGCCGTGCTGGCAGTAGAAGATTGCTGGATAAGAAACACAGCTATGCTAATGCATATCAACCATCAAGAAAGGGTCAGGAAAATGACCTCTTTCAAAACACTTTTGGGAAATAAAAGCAGAATTATTATACCAGGGTATTAGCTTATGCAGTACAGGCCTTGAATTAGACACATTTTCTAATAACTACAGCTTAACACTTAACATCGTTCTGTCTTCCTAAGTTTACCACCAAAACAAAATTAAATAAATAAATAAAATAAAAGCGTTTATACCAAACTGCAGATTCTATATGTAAGGGCATCTTATTTTTCACTTCTGAAGTTTCTGCTTGAATTCTCATAGATAATTATGGTTTTTGTAGAGGACTAAAGGTTAAGAATTTGCATGGTATATACCTAATTGGATTACAGTAGTGTCTTCCTAAAGGATACTTATTTGGAACTTCAGATAACACTGCAAAGCATCCGGGGTTGTTTCTAATACTTGTTCTGCCTAAATGAATTCAAACATCACTTCCCTAATGAAATGTCTTTGTCAATATGTAGCAATGTTGTTCTTTGTAAGTGCCAATTTACTGTGGGAAAGTTATTCTCTCACTTTACGATACACGTGTTTATATTTGTGCCCAAAATACATCTCTATAAGCATGTCGAAATGCTCACACAAAGAACATTTATAAATGAAGACCCTATTGAAGATCAATCAAAGTATTCAGTCAGTTTTAACATCAGGTAGTAAAAATCATTAATGACTTCATTGCTTTGACTAAGAAATGTCTCCCATATGCCCAGATATTTGACAACTTGGTCCCCCATTGGTGGCGATGTCTGGGAAAGTGTTGGAAGTGGTTTTTTTTTTTTTTTTTCCTTCTGGAGAAAATGTCTGGGGAAAGGGCTTCAAGTTTCTCCCTATTCTCAAGTTTGCTTTATCTGCCTTATGTTAGCATTTGAAGATAGGAGCTGTTAGCTCCTTGGTCTGGCTTCCATGATGGCCAGCTATTATGGATTTTCAACACTCTTGAAACCTAAGCAAAAGTAAACTCTTCCATAAGATGCTTTTGCCCATGGTGTTTTATCAAATGCAATGACATGCCGTGTAATCCGTGGGCAGTAAACACCACCTAATATGCTTTCATTTAAGACCCTTGATTTCACATGTATATACATCACTTTCTGATTTGCTCACAGGCTCATGGTTGTTTTTTGAGATATTCTTTACAAATGGACCCTTTCTAAATATAGAATTTAATGTTGTTGGAAATGAATACTCATGCATATTTTTTCCCCAAAAGCAAGAGGTTGACTCCACTCACCTCTCCCTGCCCCAACATCATTGTGCAATATAAAGTCCATGGAATGGAAGTATGTTCCATCTCCTCTTGATGAGCATTTTTCAAATGTTTGTCTTGTCTATTTTGAATGAATATTCAATGGGTATTTAACACAACAAGCCTGTTAGTCTTGTGGTGAGGATGATTATTTTGTTTCCAAGAATGCAATTTGGGGGAGTTTTGTTGGTCCACTTTATTTTTGTCTTTGTTTTGTTTTTGTCCCTTTATGGAAAAAACCATACACTTGCAATACAGGAGTTAAAATAATTTTAAAGAAATTAAGAAAGTGGGCTTTCCACAGCTACTACACCTTACACACTTCCTCTTTTTAGAGTGGTTCACAAGTCTCATTTTTATGTTTGCATTAAACTCCGTACATTACTATCATAATGCCAAGTGGACACCTGAACCTTACACGGCAGTGACATTCGTATTTCACACACATGCAAATTAAACTGTTAAGAACACACACCCATAAGAAGGCAGCTTAACTACCACTTGTGAATTGTGTGTTTCTATAACTACCAAGATCTAAGCACCATCCTGCAGAAAGTGTAGATGTACACATGCAGATGTGCAAGTCATGGATGAAATTATCAAAGCGACCTCTAAGAACACGAAAGACAATAGCCAAAGTAAATTAATAACACAAGCTCACACTCCTTAGGTCTTGAGTTGACCTGAGTATTAAGTATATATTTAACTCAAACATGTATTTCCTCAAGGGCTTCCGGGCACTCCAAAGACTTACTCTTTCACCCCATGAAGAAGGATGCTGGAAATAATTAGCCTTGTTTTCATTATGCTTAAAAATAGATATTATCCTTTTGTAGAGTTGTTTTAGGTTCAGAGCAAACTGGAAGGAAATTACAGTGGTTCTCTGTGCAGTTCCTACTTTTATAAACATCTCGTTGAGTGTCACATGTCCTGTCACATCACCTTACATCCAGGGCTTACTCTTGGCTTCATTCTTGGTACTATATAATGTATGGGTCCTAATATATTTTAAATTATTTTTAGTACATGTATGCACTTGTAGGAGTCATAAGATTGTGGGATTAGTTATCTTTTCCTACCATGTGGGTCTTTCAGGTCAATGACGTCATACAGAATGGCTTTAGTCTCCTAAAAATTCTGCTCTCTGCCTACTTGTCTCCTCTGTATTATTAACTCACTCATTGCAACTTTGAGAGCTATTATTCGATATTGAAATGTAAGGAGAGATTTTAATGGAAAACGGGAAGTCCGATCTTACCTAGGTGAATTATATAGAGATTTAGCAATACATTATGATAAAATAATCTTTTACACTCTAAGAGAGTGCAACACTTGCTGGACCTCACAGCCAAAGTTAATAATGCACTGTGAAGTCTGCGAAGATATGGAGCTAATATTCTATTGTGGATTCAGCTTGTTTGCTTAACCTGCCTTTGGAAGAGCAAAGTAACAACCAATATAACTTACCTTGGATTTCCCATTAAGTCAGCTTTTACAGTGGAAGGTGATACACAGCTGTAATGTTATATACTCCTTCGTGCCCCAGACATAGAATAATGTATATTCTGATAATTGTTTGCTAAAAATCAGCAAACAGATGCTGAAAACAGTCTTATAAAATGAATATCTTCCATAAATATCAGACACAAAATATGGAAATAGTTTGATAAACTGTTTTCTGGGTCAGTTGAGGTCAGCTGGAGTCAGAGACCTAATCTCTTATAAAACTATTAAATGGTATCATTAAAGTATATATCATTCCTTCTCCATGAGTGATCTCTGTGCTTTTCAGTATAAAGCAAAACTCTTGGTTAAGCACAGCCACATACATGCACACTCAGACCCAGGAATAAATTCACCCGAAATCCTTCAGGCAGCCACAGATTTGTATTGAGACAACAGACAGGAAGGAAGGATGGAATCAGGGAAAGGGAAGTCACTCTTAAATGATACCAAGAGGAACAGCTATGATTCTTTTCCTCAGCATAATGGTGACATATTATTGGTGACTTGGAGTTAATCACTAATGTGCTAAAACTATTATAGGTAAAATATTATTCACATTAACGTGTTCCATCCATTGGGTATCTTGAACCTCCAGTTTTGTCTTCAAAGGCATGGTCAAAATTGGTTCGAGGACTTGAAGATGTTTCAAACCAGTAAGTTGTGATGTGTCTGCCTAAAATTCCTTTTTCCAGTTGCTAATTGTTTTAATACATGCTTTCCTGAAAGGAGAGAGGTTCTGGTAATGTATTAATACTGATATTCTGTTCACTAGAGCCATTGTGTATTTTTCCCATGAGACTCGTTGCTTCAAGCATTGCGAATTAGTTGCATGATCATATCCCCACAAAGGATTCTATCAGCCTTCATTTTCCCATTGTTGCTTACCTGGATGAACTAACTGAAATCATTTGGTTTTAGTATGGATAAGTGATTTATGCTTTGCCCACAGAACTCTGCCCCAAACTTAATGGCAGAAGAGACCTCTTACAGCAGAAACTTTACAAGAATCATGACTTCTCTAATGGTACACACTAGAAACCTTTGATACCTGAATATAGTAAATATTCGAATGCTTTAAGATATTAGCCTTGTGAGCTCGGGCTCTCTTGAACAGGATAGCAAGAGATATGGATGCTTTGTTGTTTAGTTGTTTGGTTGGAGTTTTGAGACAGGGTCTCCCCTGGAATAAAGGCTGGTCTTGGGGTGGATGACCTTTCTGCTCCTTCTTTCTACCTGCACACTGGATTATAAATATATCCAACCACACCTGGTACAGACCCAAGTGCCACTCCTATTTACTTCATACTTGCTGAACCACCGGGCATTCAGCCTCCAGACGCAGGTGACAGGTTAATAGGAAGCTTCGAGGGGCAAGAAAGGAGTGTTTATTGGACAGTGTCTCCTGAAGAATTTCCAGGTCAATTTCGCTATTACTTTTATCCACCTCACTTTAGCTTCTCTATTCTAATTAAAGAAACTGCTTGGGACAGTACTGTCACATTTGTTTTGGGTGACTGTAAAGGTCAGCAGGAGTTTCCAACGAGGGAAGAATCAAAACCTGCCCGGACTAAGCATAAATCTGATTTTGGGAAGCATTTACTTCTAACCACGTGTGTCAACATTGTCTGTCCTGTCAGAGTATATGCCCCTCTGACAGAAAGGTCATAGACATAGACGTTAAGGAAAATCAAGCTACTTAGAATTTCTGGAGTAGTAGGATCCTTCGCAACAACTGTCATATTGTCATTAGTAAAAACAGTGGGCGGCTTGGTTCCCACCCCTGCCCCCTGGGTGGAGTTGCTCATATTTTTCTGTATTACATCCCGACCGCCTTCCTGTCCTTATGATGATTTCCAAGAGAAATGAAATCGTTCCTTTGATTTAGGATATGGATCATTTTTCACAGAGCTGCATGGTTAAAGGAGGCTGGTTGCCCTCCTCACACTCAGGAGAAAGGCTTGGCATGTGGCATCTGCAGCAAATGTTGGCCAAACCCTGACAGGGACCACAGCCCTTGCATCATTTTGCCTATGTTTTGTGTTCTTTCCCCCAACCCAGCAAGCAGGCCCTGGCCTCTTCCTTTTGGAGAGCTCCCTAAGCTGTCAGACTTAAACGTCTGCAGAACCAAAGTGCCCAGCAGATTTTGTTCTCCAGATGGTGATCCTTCATTTTTGATTTCATCTGCAGCCACCAGTGCTCCCAGTCCCCATTAGGGCGGTTCTGAGCAGTGACTCCCTTCATTTGAAACTCCTCTGAAGGGAGGAAGTATGTGGACTCTGGATCTTTACCTCATCTCCCTCACTTTCCCTTTGTCATTTCCAGGTCTTCCCTCCTCATTCTCCTGACTGCTTTTCATAGGACCATTTAATCATGCCACTTTAAGATAGCATTTCCTGATTCCTGCTTTAATTGTATCGTCTCAGCATCCTTAGCATCTCATGTCATCGTTCCATCCTGTTCCATGGTCCAAAATCGGCTTCTCCCTGGAATAGGAGATAGTTCCTATTTTCTGTCCTCTCCATTATCATCAAAGCCAAGCATTCATGTCCAGGGAAAAGGCCTGATTATGCTAATTTCAGATGATGAAGGATAGAATCTGAATCTATCTGAAGCAAATTCATTTATAGAATTTAAATTACATACAAAGATCTCCAAAAATGAGCACCTCTAAGCAGAAGAAAGCCCCCTCCCCCTTTATTTTGTTAGGATAGATGGAGCACAGTCTAGCTTTATATGTTGAAGGAACACATTTAGAAAGACGTGTTTAATCTTGGTCCTGGAGAGAGAGAAAAAACAAAACAAAACAAAAATGGTATTTTTTTTTATTTTTTTCTTTAATTTTTTAAAATAAAGTCTCTTTATAATTTTACTTTATGCATCTGAGTACACTGTCATTGTCTTTAGACATACCAAAAGCGGGCACCAGATCCCATTATAGATGGCTGTGAGCCACCATGTGGTTGCTGGGAATTGAATTCAGGACCTTTGGAAAAACAGTCAGTGCTCTTAATCACTGAGCCACCTCTCTACTCCCTCACTCCTGTGGTATTATAAACTTATTTGGATTTCGCCAAAACTTGGCTTCTGTTCGAGAAGTACATTGGCATCCATTCTGAGCCCTTTATGTCCACTTTGAGCCTAAACTGGAGGCATGTAAATTTATTCATGGGGAATTAAGACTCATCTTTGTAGAACCACTAAACATTCAGAACCTTACAGGAGCGATCACTTAGTTGTGTGTTTGAAGAATTATATACACTGGCACACTGAGGAGTAGAGTTTGAAAATAACTCCTTTCTTTATGATTCGCTGTACTAAGAAAGTGGTAGTCAGTGTGAACACCAATTCTTAGGACATGAATGTTCTATTTTTGCCAATGTGAAAGACTGGGCTGAAAAATTACCAATCCTAACACTTAATCTGAAAATTATAGAGGAACTTACAAATCCAATCCTGAAAACAATCCATTCTATTTTCAAAAGCCCCTTTCCAGCTCTCAGTATTGCCCACAAATAGCTCTTATCAAGATAATCAGATTAAGAATTTTACTATATTTTCAGAAGAAATACACTTCTGCTCTTATCATTAATAAGGTAGGGATTTCAAACGGTGGGTTCTTATCCCACATTCATGGCTTTGGGGTGGACTCAACTAATCAACCCAATTTCAAAACATTATTATCTTGGCCTTCGTGGAAGCTAGACATGACCAAGAGATACTGTCCAGATCAAAAGAAGTGGAAACCACTAAGTCAAACTTCCAAGAAAGTTTACAAGACAAAAGATAGTTTAGCTTGTCCTTTGACCTTTCTTCCCTTTGTGGGTGGATTATAGATTATGACGTGGCCGTGACTCAGCCCTGTGACAGCAATGGGAAAGGATGCATTGGATGTCAGAGCCTTACTTTCTGGGTGATGCCTATCTGCTTTTGTGAAGAATAGGAAACCAAAGCATATACCTCCATTTAATTTCGCTCTATATTTGAAGTTATTTTTTTTTCATAGTGGAACATACATTTCTTGTCCTTCCAGCAAGAAAGTTTTTGTTCAACCTTTGCTCTGCTGTTGTGGTTTGAACATGGTTTGTTCCCTAGGCAACCTTATTGAAGCTTGGCCGCCAACGTCGTAATGGAGGTCATAGTAGAAGGTGTTGGACTCAAGGATGCAGAATCGCTTTGAGAGAGTGAATCATTTTGTCCAGGGTCTGGTAACAGTGAGAGCAGGTTGGTATGAAGCAAGTATACCCTTCAGGTTCTCCTCCACCTGTGGTCATTTGTCCTGCTGATTTCTACCGTGAGTCCATGGGTCAGGAAGCCAATACTAGGTACTAAACATGTGCCCTGAGAACTCTGAGATCCTGAAACAATTAGCTGAGTAAACTCTTCTTTGTATATGTTATGTAGTCACAGGTTTTCTAAATATTAATTTATTATCTCATACATTTCATTCTGACGAGCTTCCCCTCTCTCCTTCTGCCTCTCACCTTCTTGGCTCTCCATCCACTTCTCTATTTCCTTTTCAGAAAAGGGCAGGTCTCTCAAGATATCGGCCAAACATGGTGCATCAATGTGCAGTATAATTAGGTATATCCCCTCATAATAAGACTGGACAATGCAACTCAGCAGGCAGACAAGGGTCACAAAAACTGGCAAAAGCATCAGAAACAGCCCCTAACCCTTCTGTTAGTTGTTTCACAAAAATGCTAACCATAACATATATACAGAGGGCCCGTGTTAGACCCATGCACGCTCCCTGACTGTTGGTTCAGGTTCAGTAAACCTCTATGAATCTAGGCTTGTTAATTTTGTGGGTTTTCTTGTGGTGTCCTTGACCCCTCTGACTTTTTCATTCCTTCCTCCCCATCTTCAGCAAGATTCCCCAAACTCAACCTAATGTTTGGCTATGCTATGGGTCTCTACATCTCTTTCCAATGGTACTGGATAAAGTCTATTTTGTGACAACTGGGTAAGGCACCAATCTATGAGTATAGCAGAATATCATTAGGCATCATTTCATTGACTCTTTTTATTTTTCCTTCCTTTTTTCCTTCCTTCCTTCCTTTCCTTCCTTCCTTCCTTCCTTTCCTTCCTTCCTTCCTTTCTTTCCTTCCTTCTTTCCTTTCTTCCTTTCTTCCTTCCTTCCTTCTTTCCTTCCTTCCTTCCTTCTTTCCTTCTTTCCTTCTTTCTTTTCTTTATTTTTGCCAGTTGTGTTTGTGTCTATCCTAGGTCTCTGGGCCATCTGGTCTCTGATATCTGGTCCTCCAGGCAGTTTCAGGGGGTAGTTTTCCTCTCATGGCATGGATCTCAAACTGGACCAGTCACTAGTTGGTCACTTCCACAATTTCTGTGCCACCTTTACCCTAGCACATCATGCTAGCAGGATAAGTTGTGGGTTGAAGGGTTTTGCAGTTGTGTTGGTATCCCAAACACTCTACTGGAAATCTTACCTAGCTGCAGAAGATGGCCAGTCCAGGCTCTGTATCCCCCATTATTAAGAGTTCAAACTAGGGTCATCCTAATGAATTCCTGGGAGTATCCATTGCACTCCAAATTGCCCCCTAATTCCAGTTTTCTCTTCCAGTACTCTCTTACTCGTAGTATTAGTTTTAACAAAAGCTACACAAAATATATTAGAAATCAAAAGTCTAAAAATTTATGCAATTTTTATTTATCTCTGTCCATTTTAATTCACCATTGACATTCCCATACTTCATATTGTAATAGAAATAATGAAACCAAGAGAACAGAAGAGCCTCTCAATCCCTGTGACCTATAACTCTAACATCTACAGCAAGCTCATTTCTATGTGTCAACATGTTCTTTTGCATCAATGGCATCCTAGAAGAAGGGATCAACAGAATTTCATTTTAGAGCAATATCATTTTGTCTAAAGATAGTTTTATTTTCTAACTAGATTTTAAGGATAAAAGAATGGAAGACCAGAAAGCAACAAGGGACAAAAAGATGAAGCAAATACCTGCAAAGCAAGAATAACTTAACATAAAAATCTATACCCTCTTAAACACTACATTTCTAGGTAATATTTTTACTTATTTCTCATTTTCTTCACATTTAGAGTGCCAAGACATTCATATTTCCAGCATTTTACATTACTATCTCTGTTCACATTTGCTTCTGTCTTTAGAATTAACTCCTCACAATACCTGGTACAGGAGGATTAACCAGGAACATATCTCTCTACAGTTGTGGATAGTGGGACAAGGAAAGGCTAAGGGTTTAAAGTTCTTCAAGGGTTTAAAGTTCACTCAGATGTAGAATCTGAGGAAATTATTCTCTAGCAGCTGTGCAGTACAGGAGAGCCCCATGCCTCAACACAGACATTTTGCTATGCCGTCTGTTCTGAGGAGCCTGTATTACTCCATCTGTTCCTGGTTTTCAGAAACCTGAGGTGTAGAAAATAAATAACAGGAAAAAAACCATATGAAAAATGCCCCTGGTTCTGGAATTGCAGTAAGTCAGCATGAACTCCTGAATTGCCTATACTGTCCAGATGCACAAATTCTGGGCTTTCCTGCTGAGAGAAAGAGAGAAACAACCTCCAGAGCCTTGCTCTGGAGAATTTTGAGTCTCTTTTATTTTTATATAATAATTTATGTTTATTCTTTGGGAATTGTATACATTCATACAATGTATTTGATTCCATCCATCCCTGATCCTTCTTTCTAATTCAGCTGCCAATATGTCTCTATTTCAAAGTCGTGTCCTTGATCTTCCTTTATTTCTTCTGTTCCTCCTTTCTTCCCTCCCTCTCTTCTTCCTTCCTTCCTTCCTTTTTTACCCATTAGTCAATTAGTACATTCAAAATATGAGTGTGGAGTTAGAACACAGTCAGACTACTAGTGGCCATACAGCCAGTCAAAAGTTACTCTTCTCCCTACAGCTATCCCTCCCACATCTATGCTGCGATTTTGATTTACTGAATCCATGCAAGTAACAGCAGTTGTTGTTAAGTTCATAAATACAACAGCAATGCTATATCCAGAAAATAATATTTTATAGAAATCTTCTGCATCCTCCCTTATTAGCTTTCTGCTTTCTTTTCCATAATGTTCCCTGAGCATTGGCAGGTTGCAAAGAGGTAGGTCCAGATGCACCATTTGAACTGAGCACTCCCAGTAATTCTCTGCACATTGCATAGTTATGATCCTGTGTGCTGTTGCCTATTGAAAAAAGAAAAGAAAAGAAATGCTTCTCTGCTCAAGATGGACTAGAGCACAAATATGGGTGTAAATATAAATATTTATAAGGCGCTTTATACCATTTAGTAGAGCAATAATAGTGCATTCCCTACTAAGGCCTAAGACCTCGCCAGCCATGGGCTTTTGACTAAGTTAACAGTCCTAGCCATGAATTCCGTTCTGTGGAAGACACCTTGTATCTAATCAGAAAGCAATTACTCTCCATAACGGTCATACCACTATTATAGCAGTTGCCACACCTTCCCTAGAAGCTTGATATTATATAAGATGTAGATCTGAGTAAAGCCACTGGTAACTTTTCTCTCCCTCTGGCCTGCATAGCACTTTCTGGCACCGTGAAAATGATACAGGTGAGAGGAAGTGTCCAGGTCAGTTCTACCTTGAGTTCTTTATGCCTGGCAACCAAACTGCGTGTTGTTTTCAGAAGCGGTCTTATTGCCTAGCTATGGTGGGAATCCAGATCAAGGCAATAGTCTCTGTTGTTTCAGGGGCATCTGTGACCTCCCTGATCAATCTTTAAAATTAAGGTTAAATAACACTTTACTGATCGAATCATCTCTGCGACCCACCTGCCATTTCCTTTTTAGTGACGTTCACAAACTTGCAACTGAGACCTCTTCAAAGCTTCTTTTCGCAAAAGTAAGAATGTATAGCTAAGAAGTCCTCTTGTCTACAGATGACACTGAGATACGTAGGGTTTACTGTGGATGAGGGTTTACGCTTTTATGTCCTTGGTTCCAGAGAACAAAGTTAAGACAAATGAGTAAGTAGAAATCAGAGGAAAAGGGAAAACTGCAGGCGTGAGAGAACATGCAAATAAGCTGTGTTGATCTGTTAGGCTTCAGGTAAACTATCTTGAACGACAGGAGAATGCATGCAAGGAGGAGCACTTGATGTATAGAAAACTCAAGTGTGGAGGAATTGAAGTGCACTCATTCCACAGTGTCATTTACCTCACAGAAAGGTTTTCTCTCTTTTTAGACATAGCTAAATGAATATTGGCCTAAGGTTATGAAGTATCATTAGAGATATCTTCAACTCTGATATGTTGGACATCTTCCAGGGAAAACCTTCTTTTGTTTGTTTCCCTTCTAACGTGGTTGGGAGATGGTGATAGAAGCTTAATTTTCTGTTGTTGAGTGACATCCCCAGCTTTATACAAAAATGTCAGTTCTAGGCCCCTACTTGGTCTTCAGTTATTTAATTTTGAGGTTCGAGTAAGATGACACCCAGGTATCTTTTTCATTGTGATCACTCTCATTGTGTGTTAATCTCTCTCCCCTCCCTCTCTCTCCACATCATTTATAGAATGACTTGATAAATGACCTTGGGTTTCATGCTTATTTTTTATGGTTTGTAAAATAGATAACCAAAGACTTCATCACTTCTATCAATAGAAAGTTATTAATAATTGCTTCTGTGCTTTAGAAGTCAGACCTGGCCCTCAGTGGGCGGAAAATAAGGTGCTGACAAGGATATGTCCTCAGGAAAGAGGCTGCTTATGCACCTTTTCCAACTTTTCGGTGATCCTCTTTTTTAGTCTGAAAACCAACAAGCACTTAGGAGGTGGGAAAGAAAAAGGAGAACGTAATGTCTTACACCTTATCTCTTTCTCTCGCTCCATACATATCTATTCCCCAAGCCTTCCTGAAAACACTTGGATGCCAAGGTACAAGCTCTCAGAGGATTTTGGAGGAGACAGAAATACCATTTGTAAGAATCAGGCGATTCTTGAGCAACCAAGGTCAGGGAAGAAGGGCAGGGAATTAAGCATGTGATTTTCAGAAATTCTGAGTGTGAAAGATAGAATGGGAGTCAGAGGCTTTCCAATTATATGAGTAGTAGGAACAAGACCTAGTCAATTTGGAGATTCTATTCTAATTATTATTCTTGGCAAACTTGCAGTACTTTTTTTAAAAAGGGCTGTCCACACATCCAAGATGCAGACCTTTCTTACTTGTAGAAATCTCATGGTATTAGACCCTAAGCTATTTTAAATTTATCTTTTTGTCTCCACTGTCACCTCTGCATAGACCACTTAGACTCTTAAAAGTATCATGGTGGTTTTGAAATGGATATTGAAGAGTCCCTAGAGGAGAGAGTCACAAAAGGAATTTAACTTGCCTTTCTGTTAACTGCTAAGGAAGATGGCCATCTCTCATGGCAAACAAATTCACCGGTAATGTAGCTTGTCCTATAATTTACATTATCAAGTTTTCAGAACTTGATAATGCTGACTGAGCATCCCCAGAAGTATTCCTATCCAGCCTTTAACTTTTCAAATACTATATGATCTTGAGCAAGAATATCTAAACTGTATCTATGATTTTTATCAAACTCTGACCTCAGATTGAGCATGCTCAGAAATGGTATTTACCCCAAAAGTGCCTCATTATATGAATGTGTGTGGGTGCCCCAGATGAAACCCTCACACTTTCTTTACTTAGGGACATCACTACTTTTGAAATAACCTCATGGTCTCCTTACCTGCTGTAGGCAACGCATCTTTTCCTATTCTTCTGTGAGTTGCAATTGTACCCACGTGCAATATTTACTCATACCACTGGGTCCTTTTGGGTGGAAGTCATCATCAAACATATATGCAATCCCTTACGTTTTCTGAGTTTGCTCAGAAAACACATTGTATGTCATACACCATTTTACATCGTAGTCAATGTTAAAACTTCTGGGAATGAGCCTGCCCATTCTCTTAGGGGATGATAATTCACTCCATCCCTTCATATCTGTCTATATTCTGTCCCCAGAGAGGAAAGTCAGGATGATCCATTTTGAATTTTCCAGCAGCCACCATATTCCCAGCAGCCACCATACATCCCTGGCTGTTTATTCAAAGGTTGTATATACTCTCTCTAAGCTAGGCTACTCACTTTCTCTGTGGATTTGAAATAAAGAGCAAGGAAACTCCCTCTCTTCCCCTTCAATGGTAAGAGGGCAAAAAATCCCAGTTATCCTCAACCACTCTCTTCTCCCTTTCTCCCTTTGATGACCGTCATCCCTTTCATGTTGGTAAGGAATGTCATAGTCAACTTATTTCTGATCTCTACAACTATCTACTTCTAGGCAGAAGTCTCTCAACTCATTTTGGTACCTGGTTTGCAGTCTCAAGTGATGTATTAGTTAGAGTTTGTTATAAGTCATTGTGAGAAATATGAGGAAGCTTGTGGAAAATCCACCATAGTTGTACTTTTGAGTCTGGTATTTAACTCAGGACCCATGGACAGAAGTTTCATAACGTTTTAGAGATAGTTCTTGACCAAGCAGAATGTTATTCATCTTATATTTCTCCCTTTGTTAGTATCTGTGTATTAACTTAGTGTTCTTTGGTGATTCATCCAGCTTAGTCTAATTCCAAATTTTGCTTGAAAACAGGTGGACAAAATCCACATGCACCCGCTTCTAGGTCGGAAAGAGAAGGCATGAGCATACAAGACACAGGCAGTGTCTTTTATGAACATCTTGGTGATTTGGTGTGTGCTCCCTGTGAACTTACAACATGGAGACTTTTATAGTGACAATAAAATATCTGAAATAGCCTCATATGCCTCTTCTTCCTCAGGCAAAATGTCCCCAAGCACTTCATCTAATTAACTTCTAACCTGCTGGCTCTGGAGATATTTTCCCTTCCTTTAACTGCTAATGAAGCCTAGAATCCCAAAGTTTCCTTTTTACTAGAGCCGTCTTGTATTTATTAATTATGAGCTGTGTATTTTCCTTGCTATCTTGAACTTTATAAAGTGCACAGGTGAGAATGTACCCTCTTCACATTTAGAATCAACTCCTAATTTCCTAATTATCTGCCTGCTCATGCAGGACCAAGGAAAATTAGAGACAACAACAGAACTATTGCTGACTGTGAAGACAGGTAAATATTTTTAGGACACGGGGAGATTGAAAGACAAATGTGAAAACAATGTGTCATTGTTTCAGAAAAATATGAAAAATATAAGCTCATATCTTTCTCACTATGTTAGGTTTATTGATCTGAATGTTAGAGAAGAGAAACTTCAATTAAGTGTCAGACAAAGGAAAATAATTGCTTTAGATGCACCAGAGAGACATGGCTCCCATATTTATGTATTTAACTAGTATTAGTGGGCCATCTTTTTATGGGTCAAGTATGTGCTTAACACCAAACAGGCACAAATGAGTAAGCCTAGGAGGAAGGTTGTTTGCATTTTAAAATGTCCTTGCTATGCACCCCACGTTGGCCTTGAACTTGCCATCATCTTCTTGGTTCAGCCTTCACAGTGGTGGTACCACGGGTTATGCTGCCATAGCTATTTGGGGATATTGATCTTTTCTCTCAGTGATCACATACTGCTTCTGAGTTAAGCTATGTGCCACAGAGCGAGGAACTCTATATTTTTAGCCATGTATGTGTTGCATGAGCATTTTCTAGTTTGGAGATTTGCTGTTTCCCTATTTTCTTACTGAAAGAGGAGGCCTGTGCTAACGGACGTATTGATACAGAATAAAATGCATTTATTTCACAAGTACATGATCTAAAATTTAAGACAAACACAGCAAGAACCCAACAGCATGTAGTAGCTTAGTATTTGATTTAGAGAGCCTTTAGTCATAGTCATGAATAAGATATGCCAAGAAACATAAAGGTGCCCTCTTCTCAGAGTCCTGTGAGTACTGTGCATGTGGTATAAAGTTTCAATAACAAAGCTTTCATCTTTCGGTTCTATAAATACTTCCGATCTGGATTTAGTGTAGCCCGTGGCATGTTAAATAACCACTTCTCTTTTCCCGCTAAGTCTGTACTATTATTTCATAGAACATTTGGGGGGCCATAAATGAATATATTTCAATGAATTTAATGTAGAAAATACCCATGTTGTTAGACATTTAGTTTTCCTCTGTGTTATTTCAATGGAGAAAACAGATCTTTATAATTTTGAGAACTGGAAGTTTCCCATTTCAACCAGGTGTGTGCCCTTTCTCTCAAATAACCATCATATTATTTCTGTATTCTGAGATAGATATTGCACTGATCTTCCCCCTAAGGAAGAACCTCTAAGGACAGGCTATCCTGTGTAACTTGCAGCATGTTTCCTGACTGATACATTTTAGTTCTCATGCCCTTTGAAGTATGGAAACGAAAGTAGAGAATAAGTTATGAAAAGCAGTGTTAACCAATAATTCAAACATTTCAAATTTCACTTTAAAAAATTTACCTGTGTTCCAGAATTTAGGACTTTGCATTTTTAGGTTGATTATCCAAGATCCATCCTTCCGTTCCCCTCCTTAAATTGTTTCGCTTCATTTCTGTTGCTATCACAAGGTGGGACAAAAGACCATCTCAGCTACATTTCCCTTTATACATGATAAAAAGATTGGCTCATTAAAGGATAATTTATTTGAAGATATGAAGACAGGTAAATTCCTCAAACAAGACCAGAAGACTTTATTAAACCTAGCAGTTGGAACTCCAAGAACTCCCTTGAGCTAACTGGGTAGACTCATTCCCTCACCCTTATTCATGTCTGATGAGTGGGATGAGAGCTACAGAAGCTTCGAGCAACAAAATATGAGTTTGAAAAGCTTAACAGTGCAATTCTTATGCAAATGTTATTTGGACCTCGTTGAAGATTTTTTTTCGCAGTTAATTAAAACCTGAGGGAACCAATAAGATGTTAAAGATTGGAGAAAGAGCATTTTATTTTCATGAGCAAGAATGGTAAGAGGAAAGCCAACACAACCAGGAAATCACAGGCAAGGCTCCATTGGCACTGCCTTTTCCCCTGATAGAAACCGTATGGACTTCTATTGAATCACATTTATGTTGTCAGGTACTATACTTAGTCTTACTCAATAACCAGTAGTGAGTCCAAGCCAGCCTATTCCCCAGAGTAAATGATCGTTGTGTGACCTGTGGAACAATGTCCCAGTAGACCATTAAAAAGATGTTCTACACATCTTTGTACCTGACTAATAATTTGGTTCAATTTTTTTTTCTCAGAGCTTAAGTTTCCTTCGAAACTGCAGCATGCCCTTGGTGTTTGGAAGACAAATTTTACCTGGCTTTAATAAGGCCAAGTCCTTCTTCACCATGCTGTTTTCATGTATGGCTATAGATACTCATAAAGGCGCTACTAAAATCCATCATCTATCATGATGTTTGCAATGTGGAAACCTTCATAGTTTCCTTCAAAAAAATGTTTGCATCTCAGGAAACTCAAACTCCCATGATCCTTAAAATGAGCCTTGTTTCTTTTCTGCCCCCTTTGTCATGACTCATGCCACTTCCTGTTTTAGAGAAGTAACAACATTGACGTCAAAACTGAATGCTTTCTGCAACTACTTAGGGGATGAATTTCATAGTCTTTCCTCATGAACTTCTCCAAGGATGTTCAGAAATCCAGGAAATAAGGAATAGTTTTCCCCAGTTCTGTGCTAAGGGAAGGCTAAATTTTATTTAGTGCTTCAGTAGCCTTATAAAAGATACCAGTTACATTCTCTGAGAGATTTTCTGTCACAAAAAGGAGAATAAGCGTTGTTTTTATATTGTCCAGCCCTTTGAAGAAGAGGATGACTAAAATGAACCCAGCTGTTAGCATTGCGTTTCCTGAATGTCTTTCTCCTTGAAAGTTACCAGGAAGTCAGAGACAGCCTTAAACACATAATCCTCTCACAATGGGGGGAAGGAAGGGGAAACATCATGGTGATATTAGGGTCACCTCTGCTGAATGCAAATATTATTAAGTTTGGGAAATATTTTGAAGTGAGGTAACAGACTTCAGATCTATTTTCTGGTAGAGGGTATAGAAAATAGAGAATCTAGCCTTTTGGAACAGGGTCAAACCTGAGTCTTAATGTTGCCAATCTGCAGGCACGTTATTACCATCTCATGGCGGCACTGTAATTTTCTCCAATTTGCTAACGAAGACTAATTATCCAAATAATTCAGCCTGACTATCTCCTCTTGACCACTGCAAAATCTCCCTGCTGTTCCTCAAAGCTCTGTTTGTTCCCCATTTCTTCCCCTGTTTTAAACCCCTCACTGTTTTGAGTGCCTTTTATTTAAAGAGAAATTGGATACCTACTGTGTAAATTTCTGCAGGGAGTCTTTTAATGTAGACTGTTGCAATTTTCTCCAGGAATATGCTAATAATTGCATTGGCTAGGGACTTTGGACTTTGTTATCTATAGAGAAGGAATTATGTAGAAAAGAAAAAAAAAGAAGAAAACCTCAACTTTCTATACCAGTGCAGAGAAAAGGAGTGGCCAGGGGAACACATTTCCTTTTGTTGTTGTTGTTATTAAAATACAGGCAAGAAATAGATAGGCATGGATAGGTAGCAACTATGGTCACTGGCCTTCATACAGCCTTCTAGGAGAAGCTACACAGAAGGAAGGACAGTGACCGTTGGTCCCACAGGGCGACAAGGTTGAATTCAACCATCCACAGCCATGGTACTGACATCTTACAATTTCTGGAAGCAGAAATAGGAGCCGGAACCCTCTGTTGCCGTGTCTGACCGGCAGCTGCCCCTTTCTAAACTGCTGGCTGTGATTGGCACAGGGAAGCTGTGTTTTATGCGGTTTCTTAAGTGAGAAGGTTTTAAAGATAAATATCGTAGTCACACTTCAGGGGTGGAAAAATCCTCCAAGTGACTATTTTTATCTAAGAATCAGTTTGCAGGGAAATGATGTATTCCCGCAAAGGAGGAGTCTCCTCCTCTAGTCACCATACAAGTCAAATATGTAAATGAGGCCAGCGGCGTCTGCACTCTGCACTCTGCACTCTGTACTTAGTAGGATCTCAGTGGCCACGGGTTGCCCTTGGACTGACCTTGGGTCACAAAATTCTGAGGGCCTCATCACATCAAAGGCTTGTTTCAACCAAGATAAAAGGGGAACAGGGCTGCTTTGCAGAATCTAAACGAGCAATGAGAAAAAGTAATTATTTCCACATACTGATGTAAAAATTGAGGGGTTGAAAGTGGGGTGCCCCCGACAGGACCCAGGAATTTCAGTCCTCTGCTTACTGGTTTGGGTTGGTCTTTTGGAAATCTGGCTTGGTTGTTGTTTTAAGTTCGTTAGGGAATTTCGCCCCATATGACCAAGGTTTTAAGAAAGTATACCAACTAATAAAGGAACATGACTTCCTTCTATCAAAATAATACCCAGGTCAGACATGATAATAAACATTTTAATCCCAGAGAGGCAGAAACAGGTAAATCTCTATGCATTCCAGGCCACTTCTGTTTATATAACGACTTCCAGGATTATGTAGGCAGACCCTGTCTCAAAAATAAAATGATGATAATTAATACTATCATCATCATCATCATCATCAACAACAACAACAGCAACAACACCCAGCAGGGCTTTTTGGAGGATCGCAGAATTACTTGAAAGCAACTAAAAATAAGAATAGTGAAAATATTATTATTATCAATGCCATAGACCCATTACTATCAGTAACTATTATCTCTACCTTAATATTGAGAAAAACGCAGAGCTGGTAAGGACAGTCTCTCGTCACACAATAGGGATTCACTTACCAGAATTTAGACCTACAGCATCTGACACGAGAGACCAAGTTCTTAAACACACCGTGACAGCCTACTTTGCCTCTACCGTATGAATGAAAGCTACACACATGATTTATGCACAGCAAAATAACAAAATAGGCACACACTGCTTTTTTAAATATACGTGCACATGAACCTGCATGACAGTGCTCCTAGGGGCCAGCAAAGGCTATTGCTGAGTTTCCCGGAGGTGGAGTTCTATGCAGCTTTGTACAGTATAGAGTGAGTGCTGGGAACCAAGCTCCTATCTTCTGCAAGAACAAGCTCATCTATACATCCGCTGAGTCTTCTCTCCAGTTCCCCCATGAATCACTTCTAAAACTACCGACGCCAACACAGGGGAAAGAGAACACCTATGAGTTCCCATTGCTTGCTGAGCACCAATCAGCTGACAGCATCGTTATTGGATGTGAGAAATATTTCAGGTCGTGGTCACAAATTTTCAGTAAAAGCCCTATTATCCCTCTTTTGTATGAGGAGAAATGAAATGCAAAAGCTTAAAGGTATCTTCTTAGGAAATGGTCTCACGTCAGACTGAACATCAGAGGAAGCCCTGTTGGCTTCTTTGCAATGCATTTGATTTTTAATCAAAGCTTTGCTGGGTTTTTTTTCTGGTTTTTTTTTTCCGTTTGTTTGTGCATGTGTATTCATGGGTTTGTCTATGTGTGTATGTATGTTTCTGTGTGTGTGTGTGTGTATATGCGTGTGCTTGTGCTTGTGCTTGTATGCCTATGTTCATGTGTGTGTTCATGTGTGTGTGTTCATATATGTGTTCGGGTGTGTGTATGTGTGTGTTTGTATGGGTGTGCTTATGCATGTGTGTATAGGTGCAAGCCTCTGTGTGTGTGTGTGTGTGTGTGTGTGTGTGTGTGTGTCAGTGATCCTAGAAGATTTCTTGTTTCTGTTTTCCCAGCACTGAGGTCACAAGAGTGCATCACCACATCTATTTGTGGGTGATGACGGTGTGTTTGTTTGGTTTTTGTTTGTTTGTTTGTTTTTTGCACATGTTTTGGGGATCAAACTTAGGCCCTCATACTTGCAGTGGAAGCACTTTATTGACTGAACTGCTCCCGGGCTTCATTTATTGTCTGCCTTTGTTTTTCCAAAAACTACTAAAAGTCAAATCCCTTTCTAGGAAAGTTGTAATAGGATAGAGATATTACCTCCAGGAACTAAGTCATAAACTGAAGTTTAAACACTGTACATCAGATTTGTATCTTAACATTTGCCTATCTTATTCCTGGCTTTACACTTCTCTCTTGCAACTTTCAGTGTATTTTATTTTTTTTCTATGTATTTAGTATCTATACTGTAATACAGTGTGAGAAGGTGCCTCCCCGTCCATGCCATTTTTTTCTAAATATCTCCTACAGTTGTATGAGCCTTTCTGTCAATTAAAGAATATTTCTGCTATGATTGCATTAAAATATTTTCTGACTTTAGTATGAATTTCTTCTATGAGCATGATTGTAGTTTTGTTCTTTTTTTAATAGGGTTACATACACCTCAAGTGTTCTGTTAACATCAATTTAATTTTTGTCATTGTCCAACTGTTCCAATTATCCATAAGTCCTCAATGTTATGTCTTCCCCTGTATTAATTCTGCTGTAGATGCGGTTCTCCATGGGGATTTTCATTTGTTCTACTGAATTTTTCAGTTTCATTATTTCAATTTGGAATTGTTTTTGTATGTTTACTACTCCAATGAATTTCATTCTCACATCTCATATAGATGTCCTTTTATCATTCAACTACATGTTTGTAATTTCTAGGCATATGTCAGTGCATTATGTCATTTTGATGTCATAGAAGATACTTATAATCATTTCTTTGAATTGTTTTATTTTCCCCAGCGGAAATGATCACAGTATTTAAGGGGTTCCAGTTTTCAGTAGAGTTGAAATGTTTTTCTCTACAAGACTTCTTTTTGACAGACTACATTTATCTCCCAGAATGACGGTCTTTTCGTGATGCAGGCTTGGGAGGACCACAGGAGGACCATATGCCTTGATTTGCATTTGTCAATGGCTATGCTTATCTGTTCCCAGTTAAGCTGTCCAACGCTTCAATTCCTGTGTGGTTCACCTAGACACTAATGAGAATTTCCCCTTTAGTTAACTAATTCAGGGACACCAGTGCTGAATCTCGGCTTCAGGTCACCACACCAATCTTCTGCTTCAATCTCTACAACCTATTCTGATCCAACTACTTCTTTACACACTCTATTCAGACCCTGGTCATATCTCCACAGCCTGAACAGTTTTTGTCTTTTACCATTGACCCTGGATTGGAGTAAAGGATCTGGTATAGGTAGACACTGGCATATTATTTGCCTAAGATGATGAACAGGTTACATACTGATTTGTATGGATTTATACTGATTCTCCTACATTCCCATCATTACTTGATGTTGATGGCATTAGTTTTATTAGGAAGACCAGAAGCCTCAATTTCTACTAATATGATTGATTTCAAGTGACCTATTATAGCTTCACTTCTCATTTCCCTGACTATTGATAAGTTCAGCCAGCTTATGAAGAATTCCTATTGCTCTACCCTACTCTGTGAACCATTTCCCAGACCTGTTGATTCAGCCCATTGTTCATATCTGTGTACATATCTCTAGGCTCCCTAGCATGTTTTTGTTCCATTTTGTATTTTCCTATCACATTACTGTATATATCTTAATATCCATTAGGGCAAATTGCATTTATTTGTTCCCTTAATAGAGTTTCTCATTATTTTTGTGCCATTAATCTTCCCTATAAATTTTCAAATCAGATTGTTAAACTCTTCCCACCTCTGTTGTTATTCTGATTAGAATTGAATTACAATGCTGGAACAATTTGAAGAGAATTCACATTCCTCAAACTGTTGTTCTCTTTCTTATTAATGTGCAGGACTTGCGTGTAGAACCGTTCCTATTTATTAAATGCTCCGGGAAAAAAAATCTTTCTTCAATACCATTTCCAAAATGCAAATTTTGTACATGAACTGCTTAACTCCCTGCAAGTTTACCTTCTTTTTATTTGAAGCCAATTTAAGAGACAAGTTTTAGTAATTGTTTTCGTAAACACTCCCAATAGCAATTCTTTTTCTTTGTAAATAAGATGGATTCTTCAGGATTGCTTCAGATTCATAGAAAGCGTGAGACTAGCACAGAGTGTTCCAATAAATATTATACCCAATTTCCCCTATCATTAGTTTCTTAAATTATTATAATTTGCTATTGCAATTAATGAACTTATATTGATAAATTACCATTAAGTGGAGCTCAGACTTTATTAAAATTCCCATGAATTTTACCCAACATGCTTTGTCTGTGTTAAGACTGCACTGGGGCACCACATTATGGTTTGTCTTTGCCTTTCTGCAGTCCAACTGGCTCTGAAAATTTTGAAGAGTTTGCTTGTTTGTTGACCTTGACCGTTTTGAAGTGTATTGTTGGGCATTTTATAGCAACATTGATTGAGATTCATCTGGCATCCTTCTTGTTTCAGGGAGTTTTAAGGGAATGCAACCAGGAAATGAAGAACCACCTTCGTACTTTTTATCATAGCTGCATGGTTTGACACGTGACTTAGCTTCCATGTCTAAGGCAATGCCTGTGACAGTTCACCACTCTAAAGTCACGCTTCCCAGCCATATTCTTCTGCCACTTGCTGTAGTGATACGCACAGTGGAATCCATAAGTCCCTAATTCGAGGAAGTCACTATGTATAATTTAAGCCCGGGACAAAGAGAGTTATGCACCCCTGCCTCAGGGGTGGGAGACTCCATGAACTATTTGGAATTCTGAACAAGTTTTATACCCCTTCGCTTATTTGCTTAGCCATTCGCTTATAACAATGAGAATGAGAACGGTTACTTGTGCTTGTTTTTCTATCGCCTGTATTGGGTTTGAGATCAAGCTTTTAGAATAGTTCCTAACCACAGGAATTAGGACTGGATATATTATAAATTCATGGCCATTGCTTCCATTTGGTGCTCTCCTTATGTCATAAAGACGGTGACAGCCAGAATTGCAGTGGGCTAAGATGGCTTATGGATATGGGTGATAGGACCTCTGAGTGTAACTGAGGTCATCATAGAGGTGTCAGCCTCAAGAGCATTAGTGTGACAGAGCAAGACCTGTGCTAATGATTTTCCAAAAAAATGCATGTTAGATGTTGATATCTTTCTTTAGAAGATCTTTATTGTTTAAAAATTCTTTCTCATAAAGCTCTAAATGTTTAGAGTCAGAGAGCAATTGCTCAGAAATTAAAAATGCTTGCTCTGCCACTGGGAGGACCAGAGTTCAGATACCAGCACCCACATAATAAGCTGGGGGTAGTCAGGATTCTCTAGGGACCAGAACTAACAGAATAGATCCATGTGTATGAATTAAATATTCACTAAGAATATGTATGTATATATGTGTATATATGTATATGTAAATGGAATTTGTTAGATTGGCTTATAGGGAGCACCTATGGAAATTTCAGAAAGCTGTCTCACCTTGGTGAGGGTGAGAATCCAGTAATTGTTCATTCAGTCCACAAGGCTAGATGTCTCAGAATCACAGTCTTGGGCTGAAAGCTTTGAGGATTCCTGGACTGCATCTCAGTCTTCAGTGTACATTTGAATCTAAAAGAAGTTGGAGCGAAAACTGGTAAAGAAATCCTATAGCGGACACATAGATAAGCTGGCAGCGAGGGTCAAGACAAACAGATCCAAAGCAAACTTTCCTTTCCCCGTGTGCTTTGATCTGCTTTGCTGGCATAAGGTGCTGCCCACAATTAGGGTGGGTCTCCCTGTTTCAAGTAATCTGATCCAGGAAGGGCCTCACGGTCGTGCCCAGCAGTGTTTAACAGATTCCAGGTGCAGTCAAGGTGACAACAAAGTCCATCACATCAGGCAACCCTGAGAATGGCTGTAACCCCAACTCGGGGAGGTGAGGATGGGGCAGCAGAAGACTTCTGGACTTCCAGCGTTGCTGAAAGCAAGCCTCGGGTTTATGGGGAAATGTTACCACAAAGAAACAGATCAAGATAGTACAAGAGGCCAGCAGATAACTCTTCTGCCCTTTTCGCCTATATGTAGGGATGTGTGTGTGAAGGACAGACCCGTAAACAAACAGATTTTTAAAAATCTAAATGTTCTGTATGCTATCTCCCAGACTTCTGTAGGACAGCATTATTTTCTTGCTTTTTCCAAATCCAAACCAATGCCATCATTCACCCTTTTAAATTAGGGTAATATTTTAAAATTGCCCGATGAAGAAATATATGTGTCACACACTGAGCTATGTCAACTAGTTTCTGGAGACAGTGGGTGCTATGTGCTACCTGACATTAAATCAGTTGCCGAGTGTCCCACATGAGGTGCCGTCCTGAAGAAAGCACATTTCCTCTCTACAGTTCTACCCAGGTCACACTCACAATGACAGTTCCGTTAGTCAGCACAAGGGCACACTCAGGTGCTGGCCTATGTCATAATTGTATTTTGATTTGAATTCAAGAATCTGTCCTTCTAAAAGGTGCCCTGGAGATCCTCAGGTACCTGCCTCACCCAGAAGACTCTTATAACTCCTTGTATGAAAGATGTAACTCTCAGAAAATTGCGCTCGAAGGGAGGTACAGAAGGAGATCTCAAGGAGGAAAGCAGTGGCTATTGGTCTGTGAGCAATATGACAAATAAGAGTTATCTTGCTATTCTCAGCTTCTTCTGCTATAGGTCATGTAACAGAGACCACATCTGTGATCTCCTTGACACTAGTCTTTAAGAATGCTGCCAAAATGCTCTACTACAGTTAGAGGGATAAGAGGAAGCTTGAAGGCAAAGACAGATAGATTTTATTGCATGCAATAGGGCTGACAGCAGTTGTCTAAGGGACTGCTATGTTCATTTCCTGGAAAGAGAATCAAACAATGGAGAAACGCAGATGACCAAGCCACTGAAAAACGGAAAATATAACTATTCATTTGGGATGGGGAAGACTAAGACTTGAATTATGTTAAACAGATTCTGGCTGGGGTGTTATAAAACACCTCTGTGCCTCTGGTTCCTCCCTTTTCCTCTACTGGTCCTTTTTCGATACCGACTTCTATGTTTTTCACTGTTTCTTCTGGACTTTTTCTGGGAACGAGAAGCAGCTATCTCAGGAAGCCCTTCTTTCCCTTTCCCTCATTTTCCAACGTCCCCAACTCTCTGATTCCTACCTCTATCACACCCTTTCAACCCCAGCTTCAGTTTGTGACAATTCACTTCCGATGCAACCCACATGGATTCAGTACAGAAGGACTTAGATGTATATAAGACTACCTTACCTTCAGATTGCGGCCACGAGTGGGGTCCCGGGACTACACTTCTGAAAAAAATGTAATGCAGTCATTTTCACGATGACTTCAGAATTAATCATTTTTTTCTAGAATGGCTCCCAACATGATGGTTTTATTATTGATGACACATGTAGGCTGAGATCTGAGATAAAGTGCATCATTCTGTGACCTGTCCTGTGGTACTCAGGCATGCCACATCTGTTGCTAACTCAGTCTGACACTAAGCAGGAAGTTCTATATTGAAATGTTATTGCATAGCAAATGACTACTTAAATCATTAATTATATAACCAGGCACAATTTTGGGCTGAGTACTTCTCTAGCGGTAGAACGACCCTAGGCTCTAACCCTCAAATCATGACTTTTATCCTCAGGTAACAAAGACTGTTCTGAAACAGTCTAAGAGCCTACTGTGAATGTGCATAAACGTCATGTATATCCCTGTGGAAATCTCTTTGTTTTTTAAACTGACCATGTTTGGAGGACAAAAAGCAAATATGGACTATATTGTACTATTCAGGGAATATAGCAGCATAGGTAAACAAATATGTACTATGTCCCCAAGACAGTGAATTCTTTGCCTATCTCTGAGGTCTTTAATCAAGGACAAAGCTAATAAAAGGTTCTGCAGAATTCTCGTGGGGGCTGAGGAGCCACAGACGTTTAGGAGCATCCAATTAGCATCCCAAGCTTGTGGAACTCTGAAAGCACCCCATTTCTGATTAGCAATTTGCACTTCCTTCTCTCTTTTATTGCAGTTTCCTGTTTTTGGCTTTTGCTTTAATGCTATAATTGGTTGAAACAGATTGAAAGACTGTATGAGCCCATTAGACCCTTAATCACCTGTTAAAGATTGGAGCAGCCAGCGAGGGACAACTGTGCTTAATTCCTTGAGGGGAACTAATTGAAAAATCTCTTTTGAATCTTTGCCCTAGTAGACTCAGTGAAGATGCTGAATACAGAAAACTCAATTCTAGACAGGAGCAATAATAATAATGCGCTCATAGATGAACTAAGAGGAAGAAAGACGTCACCTGCTGAAGGGACTAAGGAGTTCAAGTGCAGATCAGTGGACTTCTTTCCTTCTGAAATAAGGCCTGAGTATACAGTGGACGTTCAGAATAAGAACTGTATAAATGTGCGGAAACATTATCATAATTGCTTTTGGCATAGAAATAGTTTTAGCTAATGCTATTTTAATAAGTGTTTCTGTCAGTGGGGAAAAGACAAATCACATAAAGCAAAATTTTCTTCTGATGTTCTCCAATTTAATGTTCCTTGGCTTGTTGTGCAAGATCCTTGGAAGCATCCTAAGCTTAGGTGAGTTAGGGCACTGAAACCATTGCTCAACCCCAGACATAATGGTGGCCTACTCTTTCTGCCCCAAATTACACTAAACATTACAGGCAACTAGAGGGTGTGATGTGACAATCTCTGTCCTCAAATGGGTTCCAGTTTGAAAGAGGTCATGGGAATCTGAAAAGCGAACAATAAATTCCAGGCAGAATGAGATCTAAGTGCAAAGTATGTAAATACAGAAATTAGAACATCAGTGAGTCTACAGAGAAACAAGAAATGTTGATTCCTGAGGCAAGAGCAGTTGAGCAGACCCTTACAAAAGTGTACATTTGGGCCAGAACAAAGAGCTTGGAAGGAATAGTAAAACGTCATGAAACAAGATATGTGAATATCATGGTTTTATTAACAAGAGTAGTTCAAGAAAAGTAAATTCTTCCAAGAGCAATAGAGAGAAATGATCACTGTTGAGGATACTTTCAGCTCATCTCCCCCAAACTAGAAACAGTTTTTCAAATGGAATCTCTAGACCAGCCACATGCATAATAGCTAGGGACTCTCTAGAAATGTAAACTTCCATATTGCCTCCGAAACTATCTGCTACTTCTCTGGGGAGGGGGTCCAGCCCTGTGACTTTTGCCAAGCTTTGGCAAATGATTGTGATGTGTGGTAAAGGTTGAGCGCCATGTGGCATTGCTTGGGAATCTTGGTCCTGCTTCTTATTTGTGGGGCTATCCCAGTCCCTCCTTCTCAAGTTCTCTGTCTCTGCCATTCTCGCTTTCAACTGAAAACTTACTATGCGGAAGGTAAAAATGTTTTTAGGGACAGCGATTCTCTCAGAGTCAGTGACATTCTGTAAGGGTCTTCTGTAACTTACCCCTTCTGTTTCGGAGGGCGGAATGGGTCTTCTCCTCAGATACTTATCCTCAACTGACCCTTGAGTCTACTCTTCCATAAAGTCCCCACCGTTCTGCTGTAGCTGTCTTCTCTCCAGGCACCTTTTATCTGTCCCTCCTCACTGTAGGAGCACGACAATCCCCCAAATAAATAAATCAAAACCAGCAAAAATCTCCCTTGATTGTGTTTCCCTATAAACAGTTAATTTTTCTCCTTTTTGGCTTTTGATATAAAAATGTATGAGCTTGGGAACATAAATCTGATGCCAAAGTTCACTGTTAAACATTTATCACAGCTAAACGCATGTGAGCTTTCCATGTTCCTAATTATTTTTTAATGCTTCCTGTATTTAAGTTAGTCCTGTATTGATTTCCAGAATGTTACTGACTCTTCGATTACCTGCATATCTTTCTTGTCTTAGTCAGGGTCCGCTAAAGAAGCAGAACTCTCTCTCTCTCTCTCTCTCTCTCTCTCTCTCTCTCTCTCTCTCTCTCTCTCTCTCTCTGCTGCTGTGTGTGTGTGTATTTTTGTGTGTGTGTGTGTGCACATTCACGCACGTGCATAAAAGGAATTTATTAGCCTAGTTTACAAAATGCCCTTTGATTAGTCCAACAATGGCTGTTTAACATTGAGAAGGCTAAGGATCAGGTAGTTGCTCACTGTGTAGCAGAGCTCCTGGAGGCTTTCTGGAGATCTGCTGATCTAAATCACCAAGAAGTTAGGTTTGACACTGGTGTCGCTCAGATACATTTATTATATAGTCCAGTGCTCAAGGGTGGCACTACCAGCAGTTAGTCGGTCTCTCTCATCCTAGATCAATCATTGCACATAAAAATTCTCTATAGACTTGCCTATAATCAAGTTTGCCTGTAATCAAATCAACCTTCCTCATCTCATGTTCCCCTTAATCAAAGACTTTGCCTTAGCAGGCAAAAGGAAGTTTCCTGCTTCTGTATGGTTACGTGATTTGGGGTAGATCTTTCTGCAACAAATAATTTGATTAAGACAATCCCTCACAGGAGTACCAACAGATTGGGTTTTATTTGATTACAGATGTAGTCACGTTGGCAAACAAGATTAATTGTTATATCCCATTTGCTGTTACTTAACCTAGGCATTGCTTAACTTAGGATCTTGCTTATCTATCCTTTAAGCAGCTATAATTGTAATGGGTTCACTGGCACAGGTACCTTGGAAGGGATCAGTCATCAACCATACTGTATTAAAGATCAATACATAAAATCTTCAGCCTCTATAAAGAGTGGCCAGATTTGTTATTGATACTTGGATATTTGTATATCCCATATTAGACTCTCTATCACTCTGAAATACTTTTTACATTTTAATTGGTAACATCTGCTTAATACACTGTGTCACCAACTCGAAAATCATTCCCATGCCATGTATTATCTCAAGTCTCATATTAATTTTGCATTCATGTGCCATAAATTTAAAGTCATAATTGTGTGTAAATCATGGATATCTGGAAAAAGCAAGATAGGTTATATTGATTTATGAGAGCACACATAGCCTGTGACTTACATGTATTCATATACCAACCTTCACATCATCATGACCAGAAATCAATAAAAACGAATGATTTCAGTTACTGAACTTACTGAATTCTAAATATACATTTAGTAGTGTGTTTATACACACAAAAAGATTAAAATATGATTAAAATTAAGCAAGAAGTTAACTGTGCTGGCAAATATCTATAATCCCAACTATTTGCAGTGCTAAGTTAGGGGGTAGCAAGTTCAAAGCTCTTTAGATGGCAGATTAGCTTAAGACTAGGGCAACTTTGTGAGGTTCTGTGTCAAAATACAAAGTAAAATAAGGATATGGGCTACTGATCATAGATACCACTCCTCCTTTACTTGCTTGATACACTACAATCATCTCCTAGCACCATAAAAACATCCAGAAATTTTTAAAAAAAGCTCCTTAGATTCACAAATAATTACTAAAATGAGCCAAATAAAATTTTTGCAAGTTAAACATATAAACACTGAACTTCAAGAGAAGAGTGAAAGAAAATAGTAGACACTGCCAGAAAGAGTATTTATGAGGTAGAATACATTTCTGAATACATTCCTAAGACTAAAGCATGGATAACAAGAAAAAATTAAAGCGATTTTAAAGAATTAAACAGACAGAAAGGCCTACTACATTCTGACTGAACTCTACCTGCAGAGATTGATGATTTAGAATGGGGATCACAGAATATTTTACCCTTCTCCCAAAAAAAAAACTAAAGTATTTAAGAATTAATTTTAGGTTAAAATCTTCAGATTCAGTGAGTTTAAAATAGTAGAATTAAAAAAGAAGAATTTAAATACCATAGTACCAAAAAGAAATCAGGAGAAATTAGAGTGACATGATTCTCAGTGAAAGCCTGCCAAAGCCCAGTGTCTACAAGTCAGGGTGTTTTGCCTCTGTATTGTGGTCCTCTAGTTTCATTGCTCACAGTCAACTCTCACCTGACTTATTCTTCTTCTTATACATCTGTCCACTTCTCTGACATTAGTTACTTTTCTGATGCTCTAACTAAGTACTACACCTGACCTTCAAGCACCACCTAATCAATCAAAAACTAGCTGAGGCCAGGTAATACAAATCTACTCAATGTCATCATGCCAAAACCTTGAACCCAAATACTCAATCAAAAACAAATTATAAATATGTAGATCCAAACATAAAAGCAGAAACAAGAAAACCTAAAACTATATATACCCCCCATATTAATTGCTTACCCCCGTAATAATGGTCCCTAATGGGGTTCACGAAAATGGAATTCCAGACAAAATATTCAAAAGAAAATGATAACTATGTTCATGAATTTAAAGACAGCATAGGTAAATATTAGGAAGAATTTAAGTTGGACAGTAATAAACAGTTGAATGAATTCTAAGAGAACATAAAACAAGAAAACAAATTGAGGACAGAAAGATAGAATTCAATAAAGAGATGAAAGTATGAAGGAAATCCCAATTGAAATGAAGCTAGACATGAAAAATTCAATAATCCAATAGAATATATCATGTGGAAGGAAGAAAAATGTCTTGGAGATAAGGTAGAAGAATTGGATAAATAATTTAGTGAAAATATATTTTAAAACCCTTCATAAAGAGAATATGGGATATTTTTGAGACATCATGAGAAAATCAAACTTATGAATCAAGAACACAAAAGAATTCTATACCAAAACCTTCAAAAACATTTTAATCACACCAAAGAAGAAAATTCCAAATCTAAAGGATTTTTCATCTATATTTATCAGGTAGATTGAACTGTGGTGTTATTGGTTTGTATTTGTAAAGTTTTTTTATCTGGTCTTAGATAACCTCTTTATCTTACATCAGGATAAAACTGGCTTCATAAAGAATTTGGAAGCTTTCCTTCTGTCCTATTTAATTCATTATTGCTATGATAAATACTGACCAAAACCAGTTTGGGGGAGGGAAAAGTTTATTTTGGTTTATAGACCATCATGATGAGATATCATGGCAGGAACTTACAGCAGGAATCTATAGACATGAATTGAAGAAGAAGCCATGGAGGAATGCTATATACTGGCTTATCCCTTATGGGTTGATTAGCTACATTTATTATACAATCCAGGATCATTTGCCCTCTCTTCCTATATCAACCATTAACTGGGAAATCCCCTATAGTCTTGCCTATATAAATTTGATGAAGGGGATTTCTCTTCTCATATATCTTTTACCCAAATGACTCTACCATGTGTCAAGTAAGAAAAGAATTTGATTTTAACTCACACATCTTTATTTTTATTTCATGGAATTGCCAAGGGCTAGCCTCAGCTTAGATAGGGGTTTTGAAAGAAGTTGTGTCTGGGGATAGTGAAAACAAATGACTAGAAGTCAAATCATCTAAGCTAATGACCTATGTCCTGCTTGAGACAGCTTTCCAATTGATTTCTCTCTATTCTGCTTTCTCTGGAGATGTCTAGACATTTCTTTCTCTCTTCATTTTATGCTTGAGACAGTTCTCCAAGCAGTTTATTCTTGCTGCTGTAAGAAATTGTCTGGATTGCTCATCTCTTGCAGATCATAAGTCCAGTCTTTTACAGATCAATCTAGTCATTTATTCCAGGTTCCTTTTGATTGTTCTATGAACCAGCATCCTATGAACACAGTAATTTGATTCTCAGGAGACAGCAAGCATATTTTTTGTAACATTCTAAAAGAATTTAGATATCTGCCTGCCTTTGTTAATCACAGACAATAAGTTAGCTGGTAAGACCCTGCCCTTAAGTTACCATTTCTTCCGTGCCTGGGCCCAACTTTGCTCTGTCTGAACATGACCCTGAACTTAGGAATCTGTCTGCCCTTATAAGTGCAAACAGAAAGCTTAGCTGGGTAGGGTCTTCTGTGATCCCCATTCCCTAAATCTCTTTATCTTCCTCCTTAGTATCTTTCTGACAAGTTGGTTCTCAGCACAGCTGCTTTTGTTCCTTGAGATACGAGAAGCCCTTCACATAATTTATACTGCAGCCTTATATTTTACATAGTTGAGCAATTATGTATTTTTGAACTCATGTTTTCAGAGTTCTTTCCCACAACCTTAAGGGGTTCTTTCCCATAGCCTTAAGGGCTGTCCTGAAGGTCCCAGTGTTCACCATTTTGCTGAGATGTTAGCCACACCCTCCCCTCCTGGACTCATACTCTCTGATCTTCATGGAGTCATTAACATTAACAGGGAGGACATTTCTTGAAGAAGGAATGTAAACAGGTATACATTATTATATAAAAAAGCCTTATGGTCACAGCAGCCATTGACACTCATGGAGTTCCACACTGGCTGGCCCTGTTCAGGAATGGGAACCATGTCATTCCACCCCTACCAAAGGCTATGCTGGAATGATCACCCCCCCACCCCTGGATTTGTTTTTAGTTTGAGGTGTAAACATTGGCATACTTTGGATAATATTGTCACTACTTATTCTTTGAGATTCTGGTAAAATTCTACACTGAATCCATCTTGTCAAGGATATTTTTAGGGGGTCACTTTATTGCTGCTTCAATCTCATTGCTATTGGTAAATCTATTCAGAATTTGGAATTTAATCCTGATTTAGTTTAAATTTTGGTACACAGAATTTATTTAGAAATTTATACATTTATCTAAATATTTTAAATTTTCAAACAGGTGAATATAGGCTCATGAGGTATGTTCTCAAGGTTTTTAAGATTATTGATTTCCACTGTGATTTCTTAATTTTCAACTCTAGTTTTATTAATTTGGGTCTTTTTCTCCTTCTTTTGGTTAATTTGGCTAAGAATCTGACAATTTTGTTTATCTCTTCAAAAGAACCAACTTTTCTTTCGTTAATTCTTCATTGGGTTTTTTTTGTCTTTATTTTATTTACTTTCTGCCTTGATTTTGATTATCTTTTTCCAGGCTACTATTTGAAATTTATTTTGTTTTGGTTTTCCAAGATTTTAAGGAGTATTATTAATTTATTTAAGATCTTTCTCTCTTTTACATAGGCATTTCACAATATAATTTTTAAGTATTATCTTATTGTGCTCCAGACATTTTGATATGTTATATCATCATTTAGATTTTCTATTTCTTTATGGATTTCTTCCCTGCTATAGTTCAGTATTGTATTGCATAGGCTCCATGAGGTTTTGTATTTTCCCTAGTTTCTATGCTTTTACTATATACCTTTATTTCTTTGTGGTCAGATAGAATGGAGGATATCATTGCAATTTTCCTATATTTGTTTAGACTTACTTTGCATCTGAATGTGTCTAATTTTGTATAAAGTTCTAGCAGCTGTTGATTACAATGTTCATTCTTAGTGTCTAGTGGAAATGCTCAATAAATATTTGTTAGGTCCATTTGATTATGATTTTATTTAAATTTAGTGTTCATTTTTTTGTTTGAAATGGCCAAAACTTAGTGAAGGCGATGTGTTCAAGAGACTGCCCCACTTAGGGATACATCCCATATACAGTCACCAAACCCAGATTCTATTGTGGATGCCAAGAAGTGCATGCTGACAGGAGCCAGATATAACTGTCTCCTGAGAGGCTCTGCCAGAGCCTGATAAATACAAAGGCAGATTCTTACAGCGAACCATTGGACTGAGAACGGGTCCCCAACAGAAGGTTAGAGAAGACTGCAATAGCCGAAGGGGTTTGCAACCCCATAGGAAGAACAATATCAACTAACCAAACTTCCCAGAGCTCCCAGGGACTAAGCCACCAACCAAAGAATACACTTGGAGCAACACATGGCTCCAGCCGCATATGTAGTAAAGGACGGCCTCGTTGGACATCAATGAAAGGAGAGGCCCTTGGTCCTGTGAAGGCTCAATGCCCCAGTGTAGGAGAATGCAGGGCAGAAAGGCGAGAGGGAGGGGGCAGTTGGGTGAAGGGGCACCCTCTTAGAAGCAGAGGAGGGGGGATGAGGTAGGGGTTTTCCAGAGGAGACACTAGGAAAGGGGATAACATTTGAAATGTAAATACAGAAAATACCCAATAAAAGTTAAAAAAAAAAAAAAAAAGGTCTTCTGCTATCGCTGTGTTGGGATTAATCTGTGCTTTCATCTATCATTACTTTATGGAAAAGAGTTTGTCTATACCTTGTACACATTTAGAATTGTAATCTCCTCTTAATGGATTGTTCTATTGATTAGTATGAAGTAATCTTTGTTCCTTCTGACTATTTTTGACTTGAAGTCTCCTTGGTTAGATAGTAGACTACTGTGCCTACCTGTTTCTTAGTTTCATTTCCTTGAAATTCTTTATTCTTTTATTCAACAGTGTTGTCATTATTGATGGAAATGTGTGCTTTAGAGAGAGTAAAAAGGTGGCTTGTGTTTTCTAATCCAATCTACCTGTCAGTACCTATTTATTAGGGAATTTAGAATGTTAATATTGAATAGAATTTATTGATTCTTGTCTTACTTGTTTAGTTCTCTGTGTTTCTTTAGACTGCTTTTGATTAAGTGTTCTACAACTGTGTATTCAGTGACCTCTTTTTTGTTTGTTTGTTTGTTTTTCTCTTCAAACTGAAGTAATCTTCATTCTTCAGTTGACTCTCTGGAGCTGCCATATTAGTTATAATTTCCATTATTCTATTTTATCATGGAAAGTTGCTATCCATATTTTTGCTGGGGCAATAGCTGTATTGGAAGCTATAGGTTTTTCAGACTTGAAATATATTTTATTTGTTTCTGCCAATTAATTGGGTGTTATGCTGTTGGACCTAGGTTTATAGGTCAATTGACCCTTCTGTCTTGATGTTTTCAATACTCTTTCTTTTTCTTGTGTATATAATGTTTTAAAAAGAATTTGCTTTTCTTGTTGGTCTAATAGTGTTTTATAGGAGTTTGTACCTGACTGGGCATCTTTGAACATTTTTTAATGGTGTACAATACTCTCTTGTGTCCTACTCATATTTTTTAAGAAAAAGTATTATTGACCTTTAGTGAATGGTCTCATTTCTCTATCTTGTCTTCTAGAATTGATGCGCTCTCTCTCTCTCTCTCTCTCTCTCTCTCTCTCTCTCTCTCTCTCTCTCTCTCTCTGTATCTGTGTGTGCATGTGTGTTTTCATTTTGGTGAGGCTCTCCACCAAGTTTTTAATCTGCTTACTGGGTTTCTCATTTCTAGCATCATTTCACTTTAATTTTACTTCAGTAATTCTTTTTACTGAATTAAGTTTCCATATCTTGGATTGACTTCCTAACTTCATTCCACTCTGTTTTTATCCTGTTTGAGTATGTGCATACTATCCTGAAGTTGTTTGGACATAGGCATAATTATTCTTTTAAATATTTTGTCTGGAATCTTTTCAAATTGTTCTCATTATTAGTCATTACTATCATTACTATATGCTTAGTGGTTGCTTTTTTGAGCACATGATATCTTGGATGATTTCATGTTGATTTTGTACAATCTGGAGTTAGTTTATTGGTTTATTAGTTGATATTTTCTGACTCTTGTAGTTTTTATTTTTAATATTCATTTTATACTTTAAATTTTTAATATGTTGTATAATTATATCAATTTCTTATTCTTTAACATTCTTTCTGTGGTAGAGTTTGTATAGTTTGGGAGAAGACTAAGATATAGTAGGTATGAGGTTCCTTTCCTCCTGTGGAAATGGTATTTAGGGCCAGAGCTGTGTCAGTATTCTTCCTCTATGAAACTACTATTGTCCTATGTCAGCTCCAGTATCCTCTCTGGGTTTTCAGCCTTTGCTTTGAGCTGTGGGACTCCTCTTCTGCCTAAGGGCATGATTCTGAGTCAGAAGTGCCCTGCATCCTGGGTCCACCACTTCCAACTGTTGCAATATGTGATAATGGTTTAGACCCAGATTTAGATATGGTGCCTACCCTGATATAGTAGTTTTAGTTTGAATTTTCCTGATGGCTACAAGTTTTGAGAACTTAAAACAATGCCATTAGCCATTCACATTTTCTTTCCTTTTTAAACTTTTTTCTTTTGATAACTCTTCAGATCTAGAGTGCATTTTTAAAATATTGGATTGTGTTTTCTTGAGTTGTTTTGGTTCTTTGTATATTTTAGATATTAATGTTCTGTCAGATATACCTAGCAAAGGTATTTTTCTCATTCTGTGCTGCCTCTTCACTTGCTTGACAATTTGCTTGTTGTACAGTAGCTTTTTAACATAAAACATTTTTATATATTTCTTGGGATTTCTGAATATGTCTAAGATGTAGTTTGATCATCCCTCCCTTCTACAGCCCAAAATCTTTTAATTTAATGGATAAAAAGGACAGAAAGGATTTAAGAGCTGAAGGATGAGAAGGAGGGCTGCAAACTTCCTTTTTCTGGTTATGACATGGCCGTTGCACTCATAAACTCACAGCAATGTGGTTTACCTGCAGAGGGCATCCATCAAACTAGGCCATCAACAGTCCATTATGGATGGAGAGAGAGCAATGTCTCCCTGAAGAGCTATAGCTATGTAATGGTTGCTAGGGAATAGAGGCATATTCCTCCGGAATAGAGCCACCGCTCCATTATCCTTTCACAAGTAATTAATCTCCCATCATTCTATGCAGTCAACTCTAATTAAATGCAGTGGGTCATACACACAAAATAAGTATAAAAGTAAGTGGACATCTTGGCAAGAATAAGGGAGTAAGGAGGAGGGAGATGGGAAATAGGAGAATTATAAAGTCATTGATCAAATAACATTATATACTTATATATGAATAGAATAAATCATTTTTAAAAGGAAAATAATTTTTATATAGAGAGACAGATGAGTATTAATATCTCTAAACAACCATTTTCTTAATGTTTTTAAGACCACTTCTGAAACATGATACTAAAGGAAGCTCACAGTGATACATTTAAAATTATTATTATTATTATTATTATTATTATTATTATTATTATTATTACTACTACTACTACTACTACTACTACTACTTGTACTACTACTATAATTGCTATTGCTATTATTATTCACATAGGGATAAAGCAATAGTCAGGAAGCAATCTGATACAGGAAATTATTCTTTGCCACAGTCACATTTTTGACAAAGAGTCACATAGCCACACATATTAGGCACCTAGCTACACATATGAGTCACATGGACAAGCACCAGGTTCAGTCAGGAGGAGGCTGAAGAGGTGAAAGGTGGCTGAGATTTTTTTCATGTGATTTATGAGAAGAAATAATCAGCATGGGGTAAGCAAATTTAAGATCCTTTTACCATTTTCATGGTCTGTGGGTGCTGGGGATGCTTCTAGTTAGACACGTGGCTTTGTGATGGTCAGGAAAGAAGTGGAGGCCTGAATATAGGTATCTGATGGAGGAGATAGGTGATAGATAAGTTGATATCTGTGTAAAAAGCAGGGGAGAAGTAGTGGGATGGCCTAGTCAGCAGAGTACTTATCCAAGCATGGGAATCTGAATGTGATCCCCAAAATCCACATCAGAAAAATGAAGGAAATAAATCATGGTTGCATACTTAAGACCACCAGAACTGGAAAGAACAAAAGGGAATGATTTTTGAAGTTTAATCATTTGCTAACTGAGCTTGGTGAATGTCAGGCCAGGAATAGAGCTTGCCCTAATAAATAAGATGAGCATCTCATGAATAATGACACCCAAAGTTATTTAATGGCCTTTATACCTACTCACATATACTGCACAGATATGCCTGCTGACAGACATACTGACATGGATACACACATGTGACCACCATGCACATAGGCCATGCATGCAAATATAATAATAATAACAAGCAGATGACATGGTATTTATTATGTCTAGAAATCATGTAGTTCTGAGAAGCACAATCACTTCACGGCCACCAAAGCTTATACGTCATAGCGTTAGCAAGAAAAACATGTTGAATGTATAACATGATGAACTAAAACATTAAAACACACATCCACATATTGATGGAGGATGTACCCAGCCTTTGTCAGAAAAGAGATCAAGGAAATTAGGAGAGTGACTTATAATCTGGGTGGACAAGGGACACACTTCTTCTAAAACGAGTTTAACAGTTTGCCTTCAAAAAGTTAAGAGTAAAACAGATCCATGAAGGGAGAAGCTTCATAAATATGCCTGAAATATTTAGCAATATGGGTGAAAAAAACAGGCAATAGAAATTGGTCACTAGGGACCTCAGCAGACTCTTGTCCTTGAATGTTCTTGCTTCTATATTGGCTGAAGGCTAAGAATGCCGGAAGGAAAATCTGGTTCCTATTTTAGCTTCTTGTTGGGAGCAATTTTATTTTTCTTTTACACAACCTAGCCACTGCTTAGAAAGTATGTGTGAGGATGCAGTCAAACCCGAAAGGAAACTAGACCTTTGATGAGTGGTCCAACCAGACTCACTGGGTACCCTCTATACCCACAAGTGCCTCAGTTTCTTCATAAGTGCTGTGAAGCGGCCCTAGTAGATTGATGGCGGCCTGTTTCTAGGATCTACTCTTGTCGTCCACATCTGCTGTTATCTCTTAAGCTCTTGCCAATGAATCAGTGATGGGTTATTTTTCTAAATTTTCCCTTTGGGTCCATGAGTTTCATTCTTCAAATTTGCAAGATGGAAACCCAGAGCCACTAACTCAGTGGAAATTTTTTGTGGCTGTGAGCTTCTGTCATTCTAATTCCTGAAATCGACCCAACATCCAGTGCCCCACTTTTCCCATAACAACAACATCCAGTCTATTAGCCCAGTCGACAGTAGGTTAAGGAGTTGTGTGCTAAAGAGTTATATCCAATTCAATTGTGAAGTGGCTACCGTACTTTGCTACAACTTCTCTGTTCTCAGACTATGAGGCTTAAGAAGTCTCAGATTTATATTTTTCTTTTTTTTTTAAAGTAAAACCTAAATGGTCTGGAGATGTTACTCAGTAGTACCTAGTTTGCCAAAGATATGCCAAGCCTCAACTCAATCTTAGCACCATTTTAAAAGTATCCAAGATTGGGGAAACATTTCTGTAGTCCAGCACTTAAGAGGCTGGGGTAGAAATATTATTGTGAATTCAAGTCAATCCTTGGCTATGAAGTGAGACTATATTTATAAATCAGTCAATCAATCAATCAGTCAATCAATCATCAATACTTAATAGCAACATCAAAAGTTACTTTCTGGGTTAAAATGTAATAAGATTGTGGTTGTAGAAATGATGTTTTCCAATGACTAGAATTTACCTGGACCACATCTCCCTCCCTCACGGTCTTTTCTGGATCAGCTTCTCTGTGTTGTGCCTTTGGTACCCCACGAAGAAGCTATTCATCTAACTCTTTTTGCACACTCATTGCTGTCAAGAAAACACAGTGTTCACACTGCCTTGCTTGTGCTGCTTTGAATTATCTTTCCATTTTACCACTTGCTGCAAAAAACTTGCATCTCAGCAGTGCCCCGGGTCCCATGGGAAAGACATCCATCAACACGGACCTGGATTTCCCCTCAGGTGTCTGTCCATTCTGGTGCCACTTATTAAGCCTCATAGGTTCCCATCCATCAAAATCTCACCTCTTTCTGAGGTGCATATTCAGCAGAATGCCAGGGAAGGGCAGCCACATGAGGAATGTGCAAATTAGTCAGTCTATTCTTATTCAAAAGAGCCCCGAATGCAAAGGCATGTTTTAGAGTTTTAAATAAAACACATTCTTGACTTCCTAAAAGCTCCATGCCAATCCTCCATGTCATTAATTGTCCAAGGAAGTGGAAAGGTTAATGCTGAGAAGATTAGACTAGACATACCCTAAGGGTGGCCACTCAACAGAGAAAAATGTATAAGACTTTGTTTATCTACACATCCATCTCCATAATACAAGTATCTCATTCAATATAAATGTGAGTAGAAAAATGTCTCCACAATTTCTAGACATAGTAAAGACCCACATGTCTTTCATCATCACTATTATTTTTGCATCCATGTGCACGTGGGTGCAAATGTTAATATGTATATGTACATGTGCATGTGCATAAGTGAGTACTCATGTAAAAAAAAAGTTCGATAAAAATCAATCCTGAAATAAAAACTATGCTTGAAATCTACCTTAGAAGCTACTTTAAATGCCTCTATATGATCACTGTAACAGATCACTCAGCTATAATTAGGTTAGAAATTTGTTAATGAATATATATTTTTTATTTTATTTTTCTTGGATATTTTACATATTTACATTTCAAATCTTATTTCCTTTCCCACCTCTCCCAAACCCCCTCTACCTTCTCCTGCTTCTAGGATGTTCCCATTCCTACCCACCCACTCCAACCTCAATGCCCTGGCATTACCCTATATTGGGGAAGAAAGCCTTCACAGGACCAAGGGCTTTTCCTCCTATTGATGGTGGATAATGCCATCTTCTGCTATATTTGTGGCTGGAGTCATGGGTCCCTCCATGTGTACTCTTTGGTTGGTGGTTTAGTCCCTGGGAGCCATGGTGGGGTTAAGATGATTGATATTGTTCCTATTTCTATGGGGTTCTAAACCCCTTCAGTTCTTTCAGTCTTTTCTCTAACTCCTTTATTGGAGCCCCCTTGTTCAGTCCAATGGTTAGCTGCAGCCATCTTCATCTGTATCAGTACAGCTCTGGCAGAGTCTCTCAGGAGACACCCACATCAGGCTCCTGTCAGCAAGCATTTCTTGGCATTAGCAATAGTGACTGGGTTTGGTGGTTGCATATGCAATGGATCCCCAGGTGGGGCAGTCTCTGGATATTTTTCTTCAGTCCCTGCTCCACTCTTTGTTTCTGTATTTCCTCATATGAGTATTTGTTCTTCCTTCTAAGGAGGAATGAAGCATCCCCATTTTGGTCTTCCTCCTTGAGTTTCATATGATCTGTGAATTATTTCTTAGATATTCCAAGCTTTTGGACTAATATCCACTTATCAGTGAGTGCTTACCATGTGTGTTCTTTTGAGACTGGGTTACATCACTCAGGATGATATTTTCTAGTCCCACCCATTTGCCTAAGAATTTCATGTAGTCATTGTTTTTAAGAGCTGAGTAGTACGCCATTGTGTAAATGTACCACATTTTCTGTATCCATTCCTCTGTTGAAGGACATCTGGGTTCTTTCCAGCTTCTGGCTATTATAAATAAGGCTGCTATGAACATAGTGGAACAAGTGTCCTTGTTATATGTTGGAGCATCTTTTGGGTATATGCCCAGGAATGGAATAGCTGGGTCCTCAGTTAGTATTATGTCCAATTTTCTGAGGAACCTCGAGACTGATTTCCAGAGTGGTTCTACAAGCTTGCAATCCCACCAACAATGGAGGAGTGTTCCTATTTCTCTATAATTTCGCCAGCATCTGCTATCACCTGAGTTTTTGATCTTAGCCATTCTGACTGGTGTGAGGTGATATCTCAGGGTTGTTTTGATTTGTATTTCCCTGATGGCTAAGGATGTTGAACATGTCTTTAGGTGTTTCTCTGCCATTTGCTGTTCCTCAATTGAGAATTCTATGTTTAGCTCTGTACCCTATTTTTAATAGGATTATTTGATTCTATGGAATCTAACTTCTTGAGTTCTTTGTATTAGATATTAGCCCTCTATTGGATGTAGGATTGGTAAAAACCTTTTCCCAATCTGTTCATTGTCATTTTGTCCGATTGACAGTGTCCTTTGCCTTACAGAAGCTTTGCTGTTTTTATAAGGTCCCATTTGTTAATTCTTGATCTTAGAGCATTGGTCTTTTAAGGAAATTTTCCCTGTGCCTATGTGTTCTAGACTCTTCTTCACTTTCTCTTCTATTAGTTTTAGTGTATCTGGGTTTATGTGGAGGTCTTTGATCCAATTGGACTTAAGCTTTGTAAAAGGAGATAAGAATGGGTCAAATTGCATTCTTCTACATGCTGACCTCCAGTTGAACCAGCAGCATTTGTTGAAAATGCTGTCTTTTTTTCCACTGCTAGGTTTTAGCTCCTTTGTGAAAGATCAAGTGACTATAGGTATGTGGGTTCATTTCTGGATCTTCAATTATTTTTCATTGATCTACCTGCCTGTCTTTGTATTAATACCATACAGTTTTATCACAACTGCTCTGTAATACAGCTTGAGGTCAGGGATGGTAATTCCCCCAGAAGTTCTTTTATTGTTGAGAATAGTTTTTGCTATCCTGGGTTTTTTGCTTTTCCAAATGAATTTGCAAATTGCTTTTTAACTCTGTGAAGAATCGAGTTGGAATTTTGATGGGGATTGCATTGAATCTGTAGATTGCTTTTGGTAAAATGGTCATTTTTACTATATTATTCCTGCCAATCCATGATCATGGGAGACCTTTCCATCTTGTAAGATCTTTAATTACTTTCTTCAGAGACTTGAAGTTCTTGTCATACAGATCTTTCACTTGCTTGGTTAGAGACAAGACAAGGAATTTTATATTATTTGTGGCTATTGTGAACGTAATGATTATATTTTAAGAGTACTAGGTAACCAATGATTAAAAACATACAACTTTTCCTGCAGGGTGGCTGTAGTGCTTGTGAAAACCTTTTGATCATTAATAGGAAGCTAGAGCCAGTATGACTCTCCCAAGTGGGAGAAGAAGGAACACACTTGGCTTGTTATGGAGTAAGGAGAAAGGACATGAAGATTCCTCTTGGCAGCTGCATGAGATTATGTGCTTACTGAATTGCTTTGCAGAAGTTGCCGATTTTCACTGAAGACTCATTAGAGTGTGGAAAGGCTCATACAGTGTTATGGGAGACCACCAGAGACGACCACTTACAGTTCATAGGCAACTGAAAGTTCTTATTCCAGCTGGCTAGGGCTGTACTCAGGTATTCCGAATGCAAGTGCCATGCCCAGTGTTTATTTAAGGACTTTATAATGGCGAAAACTACATCTTGATACCTCTCATAGCAGCTGTAAGCGGGAGGCAGGTGGGTTGGGTGGAAGGGTGGAGCAGGCACTGTGCAAGCAGTTTACCAGGAGGTAAGGTAAGTGATTAGCTAGGGGTTCGGTTTGCATAAGTGAGCAGTTTAACAGCCGATAGGGAAAGTTAGCTAGGAAATCTTGGCCTTGGCCTTGGGTTCCTAGAATAAAGTTGGGTAATTTTTTTCATGGGATTCTCCATCAAGGAGATCAAACTGGTCTCAGCAAGAACACAAGATGGGAAAAACTCTGCACTGTACTGGCTTATTATGTTAGGACAGCTAGGGCAGGTCAGCCTCATTCAATCAATTTAAAAATCACTGAATTTAGTATTTAGAATAAAGAACAGAAGTTTTTGAACACAACATGAACTAGTGGTAATGGACACGAGACAGAGGACTGTGGCTTTCTAGGAAATGAAGGAACTCAAAGTTAGTTCTTCTTTCTTCTGGGAACTGTTGAATGTTGCTTTCTAAATCTATAGCCTTCTTGGTCCAAAGGTTACCTTAGTAAACTGAGAAGCAGTGGTCATGCTTCCTGGCTTCTTTTTGAAGCACTAGGTAAAATAAGCATAAAAACTACACATGGGATATGCAAAAGCTTGTAAATGCTCCTCAGAGAGATTTGTTGTGGGTACAACAAAAGAGAGATGTATGCCCCATTCTCATCTTCATGTAACCTGGTATTCTGTCATTGGAAGTCAGTTGCATGGTTTGGAGATTAGACTGTCTTAGATGACATTTGAAGCTGCATATTTTCTGGAGAAACATAACTTCCTCATTCTTCGTGAATTTCTTGTTGTGGTGTGTGTGTGTGTGTGTGTGTGTGTGTGTGTGTGTGTGGGCTTGCAAGGCTGGAAATCAAGGGCTTGATCTCCAAGAAGGTATTTTTTTTTTTTTGATTCTTTTTTTCGGAGCTGGGGACCGAACCCAGGGCCTTGCGCTTCCTAGGCAAGCGCTCTACCACTGAGCTAAATCCCCAACCCCATGAAGGTATTTTTTAAAATTTTAATCATCTTTTATTTTTAAAATTTTCATACAATCTTTCTTTCTCTCTTCCTTCCTTTCTTTCTGTCTTTCTGTCTTCCTTCCTTTCTTTCTGTCTTTCTGTCTTTCTTTCTTTCTTTCTTTCTTTCTTTCTTTCTTTCTTTCTTTCTTTTTTTCGGAGCTGAGGACTGAACCCAGGGCCTTGCGCTTGCTAGGCAAGCGCTCTACCACTGAGCTAAATCCCCAACCCCTCATACAATATATTTTGATTGTATTCTTTTCCCTCCCTCAACTCCTCTCAGATCCTCCCCGAAACCCATCCAATTCTATGTTCTTATCTCTTAAAATGAATTAATTAGTTCACTAATTAAAACAGGCCCATAAGAATGACAAAGCAATAGAGTCCAAGGAGTTCAGCGACTCCAGAACATATCACCTGCCCGACTGTGGTGGATATCCTAATGAAACCCATTGACGAGAACAGATTTCCTTTTGCCCAGCAGCTATCAATTACAGCTTCTTGGTTAGGGGAGGGACTTTGAGCCAACTTCTGCTTCTCCCTGATAAAATTTTGTATGGGTTGAATCTGTACATGTCTTGTGCATGCTAACAGTCTCTGGAGTTCACATGTTCATCTGCCTTCTTGGAAAACACTATTTCCTTGGGGTTGTCCACCATGTCTGGTTCTGACAATTTTTCTACCTCATTGTCTACATAGGTCCCTGAGCTGTGGAGGGATGGGTTTTATTAAGACATTTCATTAAGGGTGGAGGCCTCTCAATATCTACTCTTGTCCATCTGTAGGCCTTTGTATTATCTATCATCTACTGTAAGAATCTGCTTCTGTGATGACAGTTGAGTGATGAATGGATTTATGAACATAGCAATATGTCATTAGAAGTGAGTTTATTGTTATGTTTATTTAGTAGGATAATAGAAATAGATATTTTCCCCTAGAGCCTGTGACCTATACAATCTTTGGATTTTGACCTCATTAACCATGTCAGATGTTGGTTCAATTTCATGGAGCAGACTTTAAATGCAATAAACATTGTGAGTTTCTCCCATGACATCTGTGCCACCAATGCACCAGTGGGTGTATCATGTCACTACTGTAGTGACACAGGGTTTGGAATTAGATGAGGTTGATATTTACTTACCTCCTCTAGTAGCAGGTATAGCACCTGCCAGCACTGTGAACACTAGTCAGTAGGGGTGAAGTTTCTACTTGAGTGCTGGGTTGATTTCTCTATGCTCTATGACATAAGTATGTGGTGTCTTTAATAATAGGGTCTTACTGTCGAATTGGGGAGGGTAACCAAGAACATTGGGAATGGTCTTTAACTGTTTACGAGCTTTGTGAGGCCCCTTTGGCTAATGATTCAAAAAGATGCAGTCTATTTCTGATACAGGAGTATTTATTTGATAGCATTTGATGTCTAGTTTGGGCATTGTTTCCTCTATTCCATGATAATTGTAATAAATTCCTTTTATATATATATATATATATATATGTATATATATATATTGTAAAACATTACACTAATATGTTTCCATATGACTTTCAAAAGGCATTTAGTGTTACTTATTCCTTCACTCCTCTCTACTAATTATAGACATATTCATATAGTCACACAGACACAGATATGCACAGATTTCATACAAACTATGTCTGTTCTCTTCAGCAAGCTTGCGCGTGTATGCGCATGCATACACACACACACACACACACACACACACACACACACACACACACACACACACACCAGGTCTTGCCCCTAGCCATCTAAATTAATTTTGGGAGTGCTGAGTTTTAATTTTTGGCTCAGTGTGGAGCCCTACTATCTAGTGAATATCTGGATAGGACCGGTGCTATGAAGACCTTCCTGGCCTCTGCTGGATAGCAACATGTTAGAAACAGATGAAAATGAACCCAAAACAGGAAGCAGAGCAGCAGCAGGCATCTGGATTTCTAAATGTGCTCAGTTCCAAGATGCCTTGTTTTGATGTAGTCTCAGGAGACCAGCGCATAATGTATTTTCGGCCTGATTCTTGAGATCCGATGTTTGTTTGTTTTGGTTCCGTTCAGGTTTTTGGTTTTTACATTGTGGACATTTTTGCTCTTGTCTGAGAAAACTAAAGTATAAAAGTTGGAGAAAGTCAACAGTAAGGAATCGAGAGAAAGGCCATAAGTTTCCTAGGCAACCCACAAGCCTGAAAATGCAATTTTTGACAGAAAAACACCAGGTATTGAAAGACCAAGAAGCAAAGCTGCTTTGTGTCTTTTCTCCTGAACACAATATATCACCTTCCAAGTTGTAATCTTCTCACTCAATACTGGATCTTTATTATATTTAAATGAGAATTTACATAAGTAAAATCTCACACGTAGCCCTTTGGTTCAAGAGTCTATGTAGGGTCGTCTCTTCTATAATTCTTGTTAGGAAAAACAAAATTCTGACTCCTCCCTTTTTCAATTCCTCAAAGGCAGCAAGATTCAACTTTTCCTGTAGGTGGGTCTGAATTTCTTTTTATTCCTGAAGAGCAAGGTTTTCTTTTTTTATAACTACCACATTGTTATGAAAAATTAGAGCTTGTTTCCCATCCTTGCCTCAACTACTTACACAGTCTGCACTCTCGGCTCATGCACTGTGACTGCTACATTATGTTATGGGGTAGATTCAGTATTTAAAGTCCAACAGATGTCCCACAATTATGTGTAATTTTTCTACAATATGTTTGCCTTCTTTGGACTTAATATTTATTTTGTTTTCCTATTTTCTTTGGTTTTCTCTTTTTTTTTTCTAATCAATAGTTAAAATGGGATTTCTCACCCAGGGGTATAAATCTCTTTATAACATACTCAAGATATTGAGCATTTGGTCAGTGTCTTAAATTGGAAGAAGTCATTTCGGCAGTCCCGTTAACAGCTGTCACATGACAGCCTACTGCTGTCATCTTGAACATACCTCCATCATCATCCTGGTGTCTTGGTAATTTCTTCTCTTTCTCGTTGTAATGCATTCTCCCTTTGCTGGTCCCCCTTCCAGGTTTAGTTTTGTTTTTTTTTCCCCATAATGTTTAAATAAATTTGTGATAACTTCTTCATAGAATGCTTTCATGGTAAAATGTGCCTAAAAGAGAATTTGTTCTGATTTCGTATTTACTTGCAGGCACTCTGTATAGGTAGTTTTAGGTTGAGAATGATTCGAGAGTGTGAAATTAATAAGGGAAGAAGAAAAAATACCCAGGAGTAATAGTTAACTCTGTAATGCTATAACCAATACCCAAAGCCAGATATATTTATTTGCTCTGTTACTCATTTTAGGCTGATAGCTATGACCAGGACACAATTGATATGACCTAAAATGAGACAAATGTATCTGATATGAAGGGTGCAGTAGGGAGAGGAGTTACAGCTCTCTTACAAGAGATATTTAGAAGCCATGTATTCTCCAAAAAATATTTTCCTCAAATAGGAAGGGTGGTATGTTCTAGCTATGATAAACATCAAGACCAAAAGAACCTTGAGGAGGAACGACTTTGGCTTACCAGTTAGAGTCTATCACCAAGAGAGGTTAAGACAGAAACTCGAGTCCGAAACCTGGAGGCCGGAACTGAGGTAAAGAGCCTGGAAGAAGCCTGTTAATAGGCTTGCTCAATCGTACAGCCCAGGCTATTTTGCCTAGGAAAGACACTGAGAACAGTGGGATAAGCCTCCCATATCAATTAGAAATTTAAATCATGTTTCAGAGGTGTATCTGATCTGGCCAATTTCTTAGTTGATGTTCCTTCTTCAAAGGTGATTCTAGGTTTGTGCCAAATCAACAATGGAAGCTGACTGTGACAGGTGAAAATAATTAGAAAGAAACAGTACTTTCTAACATATGAAAAAGTTAAAATAATGGTTCCCTTAAAAATATATATGCTTTTATATATTTAATGTATGTACATATATTAATGTCATTATTTATATATAAATATACTAATACATCTACTTTATAGAAGTGTATATATTTTATGCATATAGTAAACAAATGTAAACAGAAATATATAAATATGTATTAGGTATAATTTATTGAAGATAGAGTCTTCTCTCAAACTGTACATCTTGACCACAGTTTCCCCTTCTTCCACTTCTCCATCTGGTAGGAGAGATACCATGGTGAGGTACACTTTTCTTTAAAACCTATTTTCCTTTCTTTTTTTAAATTTTTTTCCTCCACACAGAATAGAGACTAAATGTAGGCCACGCTGGACAAAGCGTCTGACCAGTCAGATATACCCGGAGTCTTTTTTATTATTTTACTTTGAGACAATATACCCAGCCCAAAGTTAAACATCCTCTGTAGCCTTGGTGAATATTGAATTTGGGATCCCCTGCCTCAATCCTGAGCTAGGCTTACAGGTTTGCATAGTGGAGTTTGGTTCCTTTAACTTGTTCTCTGAGATCTCTTTAAAAAAAGTAATAAAATAAATGCATAGCACCTCATATTTAACCTCTTTTATTCACTTGGATTTTTACTGTGGCTCCTCTGTTTCCTGTAATGATATCATAGGGCTATTTCTGCAGGGTAGAAACAGACTGAGAGCCATTTGTCAGAAATAACTTAAGACAAAATTACTAGGAGAGACTTTGAGATCAATTATGGTCCCTAAACTACACGTTGAAGTTCAGAGTATTCATATTTTAAACAGGGACACTGATGGTTAATTTGCTACAATGTTCTGAGAATATAAGACCATAATATATGCAAAGAAACTCAGCCAAGTATCTTATTTATTTCATTACCTTCTTCATAAAAATTAAATACAACCTTCCCTAGATTATTAATCAATAAGCATTCAACTTTATAGACCAATAACTAAGTGCTACATATACTATTCCCAAACATCACTTATTAGAGACAATATTTGTTCCCAGTACATGAAATGTGTGCTTTCTTATTTATAATAAGCATGCCTCATGTTAGCTCACATAAATGCAGATTAGTGGCAAAGCTGAGTAAAAGGTTGACATCAAGGTTTTTGGTTGGCACATAGTCTCACAGCTGTCATAAGCATCAAGCTCATGCATATTTTCACTTGAATCATCCCTGAGAGTGAGTAGGGCAATCCCCACTGTCTGTGACACAGCCCACCAGAGTCCCAGTCTACCATTTGCTGTTGACCTAATGGGAGACTTGCAGAGGTCCAGAACAGTGGCTCTCAATCTTCTGAACACTGTGACCTTGAATACAGTCCCTCATGCTGCATCCCCCAACCATAAAATTATTTTCATTGCTACTTCGTAACCATAATTACCATTATGAATGGTAATATAAATATCTGCTATATACAATATTTAATGTATGACCTCTGGGAAAGAATAGTTTAACCCCTCTAAGGGGACCATGACCCCTACTGAATTTTCTAGAAGGAAAATTCACTTAAACTTATCTGAGATATAAAACTACAGCATAGGCTTTTTAAAGTCAGATTTCATCCTAGAATGCTGATAGATTTGATTATTGTAGTCAGTAGAAGTCAACTTTAGTTAGAGTATCTTCTTCTAAACTTTCGATTTTAGGAAACTTCAGTTTTGACCTCTGAAGATACTTGGGAAGATAGTAAAAGAAGCCCTTCTCAAAGTAGACTGCTTCGGGTAACTGTGAAGTAAATAATGCCTGATAGCATATTCGTGGTTCTTGTTGCTCCTTGTACTTTCCCCGGGAGAGCCATATTTCCTGGGTGGGAATGATGAAGCTGTTATTTACAGTTCATAATCTCCAGGAAACGCCTTCAATAGATCTAGGCTCTATTCGTTGATTCAGAGCTACCTCTCTTTCTATCTCTCAGTTATTTTTTTCTCTTAAGTAATTCATATTGTTTCCTACTCTCTGACATTTATCTCTAACCTTGAAATGATTGTAAGTAATACAAAACTGAACTGCATAAAAACCACATCCAAGCCAGGATCAAAAATCCCTTACTCTTCACATTTTTCTTCCTAATAGAAACCAATGCTTACAGTTCTTGGGGGAAAAATTATGTCCGCGAAACCTTAAAATATATTAGCTTTTGATAAATGAATCTCCAAAGCTTAGGATTTTTATTATTATTTAATCTAGCCCATTGAAGATGAATATTTGTTTCTCTTGCTGTGCACATAAAGGCATTAAATCGCCCTTCAGAACTGTGGACTTGAGTTCTGTGCTTGTTTTCCTTTCCTGGGGCTACGGTAACAAATGACCCCAAGCCAGAGGGCTTGAAACAACAGAAATTTATGTTCTCACAGTCCTGGAGGCCAGAAGTTTGAGAACAAGTGGGTATTCCCCTCTTCTCAGAACTCCTGTGTTCCTGCAAGTCCTAGTGGCTAGTGGAATTCCTTGGCTTACTCTACTCTGCCTCTCTATGGCTTCTCCTGTCTCTTTTATGTTTTCTCTTCCCTCTCTTCTCTCCATTCTACCATTTCCTCTCTCCCAAAGCCTTTCCACTCTGCTTTTCACTCTTGTCTTCTCTCCCTTCACTCATGTCCCCTCTGTAGTGCATGCCCCCTCCCTGTCTCCTCTCTGCTCTCTTCTTTCTTCTCTGTGCCACCTTCACATCCTCTTCATTCCAGTTTTTCCTCAAATCCCCACTTCCTCCTCTCTTGCAAGGATGTGTGTGATTGCATTTAGGTCAACCTGAACAATGTGGGCTAGTTTCTTTTCCTCCAATCATATTACCCTTTCTGGGCACATAAAAAACAGGGGTAAGATTTTTTTTAAAGGTGGTATTTGTTCTTCTGTGAACTTTAATTTTGATAATGTTAATATAGTTGGATGAGGACATCATTTCTACAGTTAGTAGCCCACAGGAAATACTTATTCCAACCCTCTTGTAGGACCTCCAACTTGAATGGAACTAACTTTCAACACTATAAACCAATCTGTTGGCTAGTTTGCCACACACAGCACAAAGTGGACTTGGTGTTAATTTCCCACATTGATTTAAGGGCTTTGTTTGGTTTTGAGATATAAAGCACCAATCAACTTGCATTTGAAAATTCCAGTTGATGGAATGTCAAAATAGCTTAATGGGCAAGGACAATTGGCTACACAAGTCTCAGAACCTGAGCCTATATAATGGTGAAAGGAGTGTATCCTCCCCAAAGTTGACTTCTAATCTCCCATGCATGCTGTGGCAGGCACATGCACACACACACACACACACACACACACACACACACACACACACACACACATACACACGCGCGCGCACGCATACATTTTCCATACACATACCCAATGCACCCAATAATACATATACCCAACAATAACAACAAAATACCAGTGGAATTTTCTGTTTCTTCTTACCCATATATGTTTCTGTTGAAGGCGACATTGAGAATTGTACTTATATTTGAAAGACTGCAATATTAGTTTACCTCAGGCAAAGAAAGCCTCACATCTACTTTGATAACATACCACAAATATGGACAGCATTAAAAACCCCCAATTAAAAAAAAGTGAGAAAATGACATGCCTTGAGCATCAAAACTGTAGACAAGATATTTCTTAGGTTGCATGCTAAACTGATAAGGGAATTTTCAAACTGACTATGGTGGGATCACATCATACCTGTGTTGGAATCATGTGATCTGCTCTACAGCAGGTCGTGTATGCATTGTGAAATTCTAGGGGAAGTATACAAATAAATGTGCGTCTTACTTATCTTCTCTCATTGTACATCTCTGTAATTTCCTTCACTAAGGTCACAGTGACCCCTTTCTATATTTAATTGTCAAGCAGAAAAACTCCTAGGAAAATGGAGCAAGAAGTTGAAATTATACCCAAACACCAATGGTGGACCAAAGCTTTCTCTGAAACCTGTTAACTATGGGGTAGAACAGGTCCATCAGAAACTTTCTGAAAACACAGAAATCTCACATTTTCGTTGTTGATTTCCAACTGATGAACAATTCAAACACTAGAAATCCTTCAGGAATAGTGTTGTAGCTTAAACTTGCACCATTTGTAATCTTGTAGTCAAACAATCCCACAGGCAAAGGACTAAGTATAATGGGGTGGGGGTAGGGGGCTATGCAAACTGTAGATCAGTGTTAGTACAAGAGAATTTTTTAAAACTATAGCTCTTGAAATAAGCAAATCATACCATTTCAAGAGTGCTTAAGATACTTGTGAGTAAAATTTCCTGCCACTAGTATTTGTATTTTATATGAGGTTGAGGCTTTCTCCCAAAAGAGTATCATGAAGATCTGGAAGACTATAAAACTCAGGTCAAGACTGAGAGTGCTATTCACCAAATATAAGAGATTGTGTTCCCACATGATAAGTTCTAAGTGTAGCCTTATAAGTATAGCCTACTGTAATCAGTAAGTGAAGAGGGGGAGGGTTGGGGAAGAACATCAGAATAAAGGAAGTAAAGCACAATTGAAAAAATCTTGATGTTAACTCCTCTTCAGTTGCTATGGTTGTTGTTGAGTGTGATACTGAAGGGATGAAGTTATGCCTACATGCTGCCCATAAGGAACTTGGTGCTTGGAATGAGGGAATAATGCAAGTCCCAGGGCATCCTAAATTACATAGTAATACTACTGTGTGTGTGTGTGTGTGTGTGTGTGTGTGTGTGTGTGTGTGTGTATCTGTGCATGTGGTGGCAATCTCAATGTCAATGGGAAGCACCAACTTAGTCATTTTGGGTGGTTACCATGGGAGTTTTATTCTATCAATACAACCTACTGTGAAAGAAAAGACACACACACACACACACACACACACACACACACACACACACACACCCTTTATATTTTAATGTGCCTTGACTGGTTCAGTGGATTCCGCCAAGAGACAGGCTTAAAGGATGGAGCACGGGGTGAAGGAGAAGAGGGAAAGACAGCTGAAATGTAGGTGCAAAGGGAAAGAAAGCATCCCCATGGGAGGGCTACCCAGAAGGAAACAGGGCAGCAAAGGTAAAATGTAGATTTAGAAAGTGTTAGGAAAGGAGTGTGTGCTAACTGTGGGGAGGTTTGAAAGTGCTCAGCTGTTGAATTAGTCAAGGCATCTCAAAATATAAAGGTTTTGTGTGTGTATGTGTCTTTTCATTCGTGAATCCAGAGAACTCTGTTGGGTAGCGAGAAGTGTGCACCCTCCTGGAGCTCAGAACGACTTAACTATTTATTGCTACACACAATATATAAATATATAAAATCATGAGAAGATGTTTAAAACGTATAACCCTTGGCCCTACGCCAAATATTCAGATTTCTTTTGTCCACTTCCAGAATGTTTGTAGATTTTCCTGACAAGTGTTATCTTGTCTAATATTCTAATTTGGTAATTTAAAAAATTCTTCTTATTTTTCCTCTTTCTTCTCTACTTGCAAGCAGAAACCCTTTCTTCCAGCCTCATCTTATATACCAAGATGAGGACAGAAATAAAGTGACTTCTCCCACTACCTCTTGTTTCTAAATATCTTTTTTGGTAGGCTATAGGGGTTTGAAATAACCACTCCCTTTTTAAAGATGAGGTAGAGGACCCAAGAGAGAAATATCTGCAATGGCTATCTATATTAATGATCACATAGGAAGCTTGGCCAAGATTTCCTAAGTCCACTGATGTAGAAGAGAGTTATAAGACCTGCAGGGTCCAGGGATGCTAGGATAGCCCATGTATCCACATAATGTAAGTGGACAGGAGCTGAGTATCAGCTGCCCCTCCATTCTAATAATACCTAGGGGAATTGCAAATCCCACTGTTCTATGGCACAAGAGGTCAAGAAAAAAATGTCTTGTAGCAACCTTAGAAAGGATTCGTCTTCCCTTACAGAAAGGAAATGTGAAGCCACATATAGTAAGTGGCCAATCTTCTATTCAAAGAATGTAGGGATGGAAGCCGTCTTCTTCATGTGCTTATGCCACACTATATAGTCACAGGGCGTTTGAAAAGGAAGATGGCATTCACCATTCACTATTCTCAAAAGTTGAGAATTCTGGCACCACCGGTGCTTGGGAATTTAGCCCCCGGTGAGGACTGACTTTCTGCTTTGTCTTCAGTTGTGCACGAGGGAGTAGGAGGGGCCGAAGGAAGAGGAAAAGGCGAAGAAAGAGAAAGGGGGAGAGATGATAGGGGATAGGGAGGGGAAGTGCCCACTTTAGTTTCTTTCGTTCTTCAAAGGGGACTGTAATGTGTTCTCTCATGGATACTGCTCTCCTGACTATGTAAACCCTAACTTCTTAACAATGGCCTCCTCTCCTAATATTAAAGTGGTGGGTTAGGCTTTTAACACACGAATTTGGGGAATTTTCCAACATTTGATGCTTTACAATATCAGGTCCCATGATCTACATTGAAAAATTGAAATTTAAAACAGTCATATGCATTTCTGAGTGAGCTAAGATTTTTCCATTGAGATTTGTGGATCTCCCACTAGAACATCTGACAGATACAGCACTGGGTGATTACGACACCATTTGCCACAGCTAAGCTACATGCACAGGTCAGTGGCTGTCATCAGGGATCAAGGAGTAATTGTGTCCTGAAAGATTCCTTTTGGAGATCCTGACCTGGACTTCATTCTATTCACTGCTAGTGTCACATTCATTTCTATGGGGACAGAATACAAGGGAGGGGGCAGGGCGGCTGCCTGGAAGCTATTTACTCTACAGCAAGAGATCAGTAGAGGCTGGAGGTGGGCACAAAACGTGGAAAGATGACAGAAAAGGAGGAGCATGTCTCTGAACTCCAGAACTGACTATAAAGAGGGAGACTGTGTAGAAGGTTCATTGACACCAGCAAATCTATCGCAGTGAGGTGGTTGCAAGCCAAATGAAGCTCAGTGTGCCTCTTTAATCTCATGTGTTACTTATTAAAAAACATTCTTCTTACCTTTGTATTGCAGCTAGGGCTTCTCCCTGCATCTAATCTCCCACCAGAGTGCAGAGCTGTCTCACAGAGGAGAGCAGAGATCAAAGCTAGACTCTGAGGAAAGAAATGAAACCCAGAAGCTCAAAGACAGGCTGGGAACATAGAAATACAGCAGGTGAGGGCCTGGCATCATGCCTCACTTCACCGTGGGCTCTGGGCTCTAGTTATGGCATGGAATAGCAATTAAGTCCTTGAAATAAACGAAATACCATTCTTCAAATCGGACTTAAACAGAAAGATGAATTTGAGCCCATTTAAAGTCATTTCTATAAGATGGTTATCTTTCACTTGTTTCTGTTCCTCCTAAGCCGAGACAAAAACATGCATCCTCTCCTGGTACTGGTGAGTCTTTGATCGCATCCCTACCCAGAAGATGTTGTTCATGGCTTGTTCTTCCCTTAGGCAATAGGAGAAATTGTCCCCTAGTTCATTAGTGGATGAAAGTAGAGTCTATAAGTAGGGAAAAGCTGGCAAGGGAAAGCAAATTGGCTACTTCAATGTATGTTGGGAAGAGGAAAGGTGAGAAAAACGCTTTTCCAACTCAGGCAGGGAAAGGAAAGCGCTAAAGAATGAAAACAGACCTGTTTGTACCTGATTGTTGGGGTGGCTTTCATTATCTGAGAACTAGAACAGACACAGGTTGCTTGTATGAGAGGATAAGCAGGAAAACAATTCTGACCAAGTCACAAAGGAGACCCTTTTTTAGAGCTGGGGCAAAGACTTCATTCTATATTGAATCTACTCTTCTATTAGTTTCTGTAAGTCTAATGTCGGAATCTGACCCTGTGAAAAGCTACATTAAAGTAGTTAGGAAGTTAACAGTAGGTCTTATGGATGACATTTGAATTTGAGTAAAAGAGAAAATTAACCCCAGTTAGGATATGGCGTCATGGATATTGCATGCACTGTTTTCTCCAGGCAATAGTCCAGAATAGATGTGGAAACCCTTTGTATGACTACCTGATGCAGACATCCTCCATCAGGGCATCATGGCTGATAGACAACAGGGAGCTACCCTTGCAAGTCGTAAGGTCTTCTGGACAAGGGAAAGAGAAGGAAAAGGAGGGCTAGATCCTTCAATAGATTTCTTTCCTTCCTGCCTTTTGTCCACTTCTCCTTGGAAGCTTTAAGATAGGATTTGTCCACTGGTGCCAGCATCCCTTCAATTTCCTGAGAATTATATACTGCTTCAGTCCTGGGGCTGTGTAGAGAGGCCCGTTGTTTACAAAAAACAACCTGGATAGCTTGGTCTTGTTTTAATGGCATCTTTTTCTTCCTCAATCTAGAAGTGTGTCATAAAAAGTTCTTATAAATTACTGACACTGCACCCATTTTACCACCTTCAGCCTTCCGGCTGTGATATAGGGCCTATAAATCTTGTCAGGACCCATCCGCCGCACTCAGTGTTTGTACAGCCTCCTGAATGCTTTTCTGCATTTTGCATTCCCTCCACCTATTTGATTATAAGTGACTTAGCCAAGATAGGAGTAGGGCTTCAGCAGAGTTTAATCAGACCTGGTGGGACCCTTGAAGATGAATGGGATTTGGGACCTAGGGTTAAGGAAGGGGAGAGAAAGAAAATAGGTCAGCAGCACTCACATCTCCTAGGAGCTAAATATTTCAGAATCTGGGACTGGCTAGGTCTCTCTCCTTCCCTTCTCCCCTCCCCTCTCCTCCCTATGTGTGCTACGGAATACACACCTAAGTCTGCCCACCCTATCTCTCCTTCTTCCTGTGGGGACCAGATCAAAGCTTCTCATCTAAGCTTTTCCTTCTGTTTTCTTGCCTCCTCACTCATCTTTGGCTTCCTACTGTGGTCTCCCTGGGTGCTATAGCTTTTCTTTTGAGAAGTATGTTTAAACATTTTTCATTCTTACCGTCGTTACTCTGTCATGCGTCTCTCCACACCTGACTGAAACTAGTCTCAGATATAGTTAAAGAGTCCAGTTTGGCATTGTTGCAACAGATACCCAGAAGCCCCATCCCTGTGTTGCTGGGGTTTCTGGGGTAGTATGGATAAGAATGTTAGCCCTTAGGGAGGAAGTGTGGTTCAAGAGTGTGTAAGGTCAAATCATCTTTCAGACAAATTGTTTATTAATGCCAATAATAGATTGAGATAGAAAGAAAACCTTCATCTCATTCAAGGACAGCAGAACATGCTCTTACAAAGTCTCTTGGGGAATTGTTACACTACAAAAAAGCAATTGGCATTGCCAATTAGATTAGGTTTTTGCAGTTTGGGCTGGGGAGTGTGCTTGGAAACTCTTTTGGACACCTCTGGATGGGAGAACATGTGGAAAATTCCATAGAACAAGGGCCTTGATAGAATGTGACCTGTTGATATGATATTATGAAGTAGGCCTTTATGTTTACATTAAAAACAAGGGACAATTGTATAGGAAAAGACAGTAATGGCAGGAAGTGATTATGGAGTATTCAAATATGTCTGCTGAATTGAGGAACAATGGGTGAGGAATCCCCGATTCTGGTGGGAGGTTGTAGGTGGTTTCAGCATAGCTGTCATCTCAAAGGAAAAATGAGCCAGCTTATTCTGAAGACAGACATGAGTGGCCATTGTTTTAGAACATATGCTGGGGTTGCTCCGAATTCCATATTCTGGCACTGTAAAAATTTCATGAAGTTTTTACAGTTACAGAACGAAAACCATAAATCTAGACATTGGTCAAATGCATCGGTGGATATATGAGGTAACTGGGCTACAGTAAAGTGGAGAATTTATTCCGTGGTCCTCAGATGGCTTCTGATGACATTCTTTGCTTTGGGGCTGGTGGAAACTAAGGGTCACTTTCTACACTCCTAAAATGGTTTTCTAACAGCCAGAAAGATGTTGAGTTACACACAAGTTAGACAATAAATGGCTACATCAGGGACTAAGATAGCCCAAGAAAACTGGCTTTAGACCTACAAAACTCCAGTTCTCTTCAATCACCGAAGTTTGAAAGAACTGTGGAATTAATTAATAAAAAATTAACTTTACAGTTGCTGTTGTTGGCTAAATACCACATTTTTGTGTATGCAGAGACAAAACATTTTTATGTCCATGGTGCCAGGCAGATTCATCCTTAGGATCTGATAGAAGTGAGGGAACAAGAAGGTCTCCATGACACAGAGGTAACTAGTTAAGTCAATAAGGTGTAAATACCTGGATCATATCCAATTTGTCATCACGATCCAGGTATGACTTTTTCTCATTTTTTTCTCTATCTGATATAACAATTATATATAATGTGATGACTGTACCCAGGATTAAGATAATTTAGACCACAGTATGGTCTAAAAATGTAAGGGAGACAATGAGATAAGTAGGCATTTAAATAACCAAAATTCATACGTTTAACAAGTTGAATACATGTTTATTCTAGTAACTACAGATATTATTTTATGTTATGTTTTATTTGGTGTTTAACATTTATCTTTTAATTTTAGTATTCCTTTTAGTCACTTTTTAATTTACATTTCAAATACCCTTTCCTAGTTTCCAATTCATAAGCCTCCTATTCCCTCCCCTTCCCCCTTTGTCTATGAGGGTATTCCCCTTCCTCAACCACCTCCTCTTCTTTCCTCTCCGCCCTGACATTCCCCTACATGGCCATCCAGCCATGGCCAGACCAAGGGCTTCTCCTACCACTGGTGCCCAACAAGGCCATCCAATGCTATACATGCAGCTGAAGCCATGGGTCTGTCCATGTATACTCGTTGGATAGTGGTTTAGTCCCTGGGAGTTCTGGTTGGTTGGTATTGTTCTCATGGGGTTGCAGCCCCTTCAGCTCCTTCAATCCTTTCTCTAACTCCTCCAATGGGGACCCCATTTTAATGGTTTCTTGCTAACATTCACCTCTGTATTTGTCATGCTCTGGCAAAGGCTCTCAGGAGACAGCAATATCAGGCTCCTGTCAGCATGCAATTCTTGGTTTGTTCAATATTGTTCAATAGATTTGGTAGCTGTATATATATATGGGCTGGATCCTCAGATGGGGAAGACTCTGAATGGCAATTCCTTCATTTTCTGCTCCAAACTTTGTCTCCATATCTCCTCCTATGAATATTTTTATCCCCCCTTTTAAGAAGGACTGAAGCATCTGCACTTTGGTTGTCCTTCTTTTGGAGCTTTGTGTGGTCTCTGGATTGTATCTTGGATAACACTAACTTTTAGGCTAATATCCACTTGTCAATGAGTGCATACCATGTGCTTTTTGTTTTTGTCTCTGTGATTGGGTTACCTCACTCAGGATGATATTTACAAGTTCCATCCATTTGCCTATGAATTTCATGAAGTCATTGTTTTTAATAGCTGACTAGTCATTGTGTAGGTGTACCACATCTTCTGTATCCATTTCTCTGTTGAAGGGCATCTGGATTCTTTCCAGCTTCTGGCTATTATAAATAAGACTGCTATGAACATATGTCTTATTTATACTTATTTATACTGCTATGCATGTGTCTTTGTTGTCTGTTGGATCATCTTTTCGGTATATGCCCAGGAGTGGTATAGCTGAGTCCTCAGGTAGTATAATATCCAAATTTCTGAGGAACCTTTAGACTGATTTTCAGAGTGGTTGTACCAGTTTGCAATCCCACCAAAAATAGAGGAGTGTTCCTCTTTCTTCATATCCTCTCCAGCATCTGTTGTCATCCAGGTTTTTGATCTTAGCCATTCTGGCTGGTATGAGGTAGAATCTCAGGGTTGTTTTGATTTGCATTTACCTGATGACTAAAGATGTTGAGCATTTCTTTAGGTGCTTCTCAGCCATTCGATATTCCTCAGCTGAGAATTCTTTGTTTAGCTCTGTACCCCATTTTTAATAGGGTTATTTGGCTCTCTGGAGTCTAACTTCATGAGTTCTTTGTATATTTTGGATATTAGCCCTCTATCAGATGTAGGATTGGAAAAGATATTTTCCTAATCTGTTGGTTGCCATTTTGTACTAATGACAGTGTCCTTTGCCTTACAGGAACTTTGCAGTTTTATAAGGTACCATTTGTTGATTTTTGATCTTAGAGCATAAGTCATTGGTGTTTTGTTCAGAAAATTTTCTTCAGTGCCCATATGTTCAAGGCCCTTCCCCACTTTTTCTTCTATTAGTTTGGGTGTATCTGGTTTTATAGGGAGGTCCTCGATCCACTTGGACTTGAGCTTTGTACAGGGTGATAAGAATGGGTCAATTTGCATTCTTCTACAAGCTGAACTCCAGTTGAACCAGAACCATTTGTTGAAAATGCTGTCTTTTTTCCCACTACATGGTTTTAGCTCCTTTGTGAAAGATCAAGGGACCATAGATATATGGGTTCATTTCTGGGTCTTCAATTCTATTCCATTGATCTACCTGCCTGTCTCTGTACCCATCCCACACAGTATTTATCACTATTGCTCTGTAACACAGTTTGAGGTCAGGGATTGATTCCCTAGAAGTTGTTTATTATTGAGGATAGTTTTTGCTGTCCTGGATTTTTTTTGTTATTCCAAATGAATTTGCAAATTGTTCTTTCTAACTCTATGAAGAGTTGAGTTGGAATTTTGCTGGGGATTGCATTGAATCTGTAGATTGCTTTCAGCAAGATTGCCACTTTTACTATATTAATCCTGCCAATCCATGAGCAATGGGAGTCTTTCCATTTTCTGAGATTTTCTTCAATTTCTTTCTTCAGAGACTTGAAGTTCTTGTCAGACAGATCTTTTACTTGCTTGGCTAGAGCCACACCAAGATATTTATGTTATTTGTGACTATTGTTAAAGGTGTCATTTCCCTAATTTCTTTCTCAGCCTGTTTATACTTTGAGTAGAGAAAGGATACTGATTTGTTTAAGTTAATTTTATACACAGTCATTTTGCTGAAGTTGTTCATCAGGCTTAGGAGTTCTCTGGTAGAACTTTTAAGGTCACTTAAGTATACTATCATATCATGTGCAAATAGTGATATCTTGACTTCTTCCATTCCATTTGTATCCCTTTGAACTCCTTGGTTGTCTGATTGCTCTGCCTAGAACTTTAAGTACTATATTGATTAAGTTAGCGAGAGAGTGAGCAGCCTTGTCTAGTGCCTGATTTTAGTGGAATGGCTTCAAGTTTCTCTTCATTTAGTTTGATGTTGGCTACTGAGTTCCTGTATGTTGCTTTTACTATGTTTAGGTTTGGGTCTTGAATTCCTGATCTTTCCAATACTTTTAACATGAAGGGGTGTTGAGTTTTGTCAAATGCTTTGCAAACATCTAATGAAATGATCATGTGTTTTTTCCTTTGAGTTTGTTTACACAGTGGATTACATTGATGGATTATGTTGTTTTTGTTATGTCTCCCTTTTCATTTCTGATTTTGTTAATTTGGATACACTCTCTGTGCCCTCTGGTTATTCTGACTAAGGATTTATCTATCTTGTTGATTTTCTCAAAGAATCAGCTCCTGGTTTAGTTGATTCTTTGTATAGTTCTTTTTGTTTCTACTTGGTTGACTTCAGTGCTGAGTTTGGTTATTTCCTGATATCTTCTCCTCTTGGGTGTATTTGCTTCTTTTGTTCTAGAGCTTTTAAGTGTGCTGTCAACCTGCTAATGTAAGCTCTTTCCAGTTTCTATTTGGAGGCACTCAGAGCTATGAGTTTTCCTCTTAGCACTGCTTTCATTGTGTCCCATAATTTTGGGTATGTTTTGACTTCATTTTCATTAAATTCTAAAACAACTTTAATTTCTTTCTTTATTTCTTCCTTGACCAAGTTATCATTGAGTAGAGCATTATTCAACTTCAACGTGTATGTGAGATTTTTGTCGTTTTTGTTGTTATTGAAGACCAGCCTTAGTTTGTAGTGATCTGATAAGATGTGTGGGATTATTTATTCTTCTTGTATCTGTTGAGGCCTGTTTTGTGACTGATTATATGGTCAATTTTGGAAAATGTGCCACGAGGTGCTGAGAAGAAGGTATATTCTTTTGTTTTAGGATGAAATGTTCTATAATTACTGTTAAATCCATTTGGTACATAACATGTGTTAGTTTCTCTATGACTCTGTTTTGTCTCTGTTTCCAGGATCTGTCCATTGATGAGAGCAGGGTGTCGAAATCTCTCACTATTCTTGTGTGAGGTGCAATGTGCGCTTTGAGCTTTATTAAGGTTTCTTTAATGAATGTAGCTGCCCTTGCATTCGGAGCATAGATATTCAGAATTGAGAGTTCATCTTGGTGAATTTTTCCTTTGATGAATATGAAGTGTACTTCCTTATCTTTTTTTGATAACTTTTGGTTCCAAGTCTATTTTATTCAATATTAGAATGACTACTCCAACTTGTTTCTTTGAATCATTTGCTTGGAAAATTGTTTTCCAGCCTTTTACTCTGAGGTAGTGCCTTTGTCGCTGAGGTGTGTTTTGTGTATGCAGTAAAATGCTGAATCCTCTTTACATATCCAGTCTGTTAGTCTATGTCTTTTTTATTGGGGAATTGAGTCCATTGATGTTAAGAGATATTAAGGAATACTGATTGTTGTTTCCTGTTATTTTTTGTTGTTAGATGTGAAATTATGTTTGTGTGGCCTTCTTCTTTTGTGTTGATGATTTCTCTGGTATCTTCTGCCCCCTAGATTCTCTCTTTTATCTCTTGTATTCTGTTGGTAATGCTTGCCTCTATGACTCCTGATCTCTTCCCTAGATATTCTATCTCCAGAGTTGTCTCCCTTTGTGATTTCTTTATTGTTTCTATTTCCATTTTTAAATCCTGGATGGGTTTGTTCAATTCCTTCACCTGTTTGGTTGTGATTTCCTGTAATTCTTTAAGAGATTTTTGTGTTTCTTCTTTAAGGGCTTCTACTTGTTTACCTGTGTTGTCCTGTATTCCTTTAAGGGAGTTATTTATGTCCTCCTTAAAGTCCTCTATCATCATCATGAGATGATATTTTAAATCCAAATGTTGCTTTTCTGTGTTTTTGGAAACCTGATATTTGCTTTGGTGTGAGAACTGGGCTCCGATGATGCCAAGTAGTCTTTTTTTCTGTTGTTTAGGTTCCTGCAGTTGTCTCTAAGCCATCAGGTTGTCTCTGGTGTCAGCTTATCTTGCTCTCTCTGACAGTGGCTTGACCCTACTGTAAGCCTGTGTGTCAGCACTCTTGTAAACCTGTTTTCTTTCATCTGGATCTGGTTGCAGAGAGTTGTAGAACTGGGTCAGCTCCAAGAGCAGGCAGAAACCGGAAGGGTCCTGTCCCAGACTGCTCCTGGGTTTCTGTGTCCTGAGGCCTCCAGGAGGATTGCTCTGAGCAGAAGACTTGGTCTTACCCCTACTCTCAGGTGTGTCAGTGCTCCTGGCAACTGGCTTTCAGCTCTGGGCACAGGCAGAAACTGGAAGTTCCTTTTAGTCAGTTTGCTTTTATAGCTTTAATCTCATGAAGAATATTTAGTTCTAATTTTAGGAAGTTTTGGTCTTTGATATCTCAGTTGCTATAACTTTGTAGATAATAATAATATCTGTTGTGTTATCTTGGTATTGTCTTTGGGTTTGGGGAAGTAACTCAAAAGCCATATTGTATACCAAATCAAATAACACCATAATGTTACTTTAACTTTTATTTTAACAGTTTCTTTTCTCTTAAACCTAATATTACTAGTAACAGGGAAGAAGTGGGAGGCCACACACGTTGCAGATTAGGATTTTTAAGTTTGTGAGTATAACAATATATTTGTTCTTATTTCATAATTACAGAGGGAAATGGAACCCCAAATAGAGTCACATTATAATAGTCTCTCCCTCTCTCTCTCTCCCCTCTCTCTCTCTCTCTCTTATTTCTCTCTCTCTCTCTGTGTGTGTGTGTGTGTGTGTGTGTGTGTGTGTGTGTGTGTGTGTGCACCTACTGACACCAGAACTAGGTCTCAGATCACTTGGAGCTGGAGTGACAGGTAATTGTGAGTTGTCTGAAATAGGTACTAGAGACCAGAGTCTAGTCCTCTAGAAAAACACAAAGTGGTTGTAGTTGCTGAACCATCTTTTATGTTCCTATAATTACTCTTTATTGGCAAAATATTAATGCAGTTTACTCTTTTAATGCTGACTAAGCATACTGGCCAATAATATTAAAAAAAAAAACACTGTGAATTTTTCCCATTGGAGTCTAATTTTTAATATATAATTAAGAAGAGACAAATCTTTAGTCATCTTTAACAAGAGTAAATGGAATTAAACTTTAAGATTGCAAGCTGTCTTTCTAGAGTGTTTAGTTTGTTGTATCTTGGTATTTCTACATCAAGAGAAACAACATGGCCATAGTGGTTAACATTCTTTCCTTTTTTTTTTTATTATAGAACCATGTTTAATTGTCTTAGGGACTAAATGTTTGAATTTAAAATAGATGTGCCCCTCACATTTATAAATATGTTTTTGCTTTTGCAAACCTATATTTTACTCAAATATAAAAATTAAATTTTCTATTAAAAAATAAAAACTACTGAATAATGATAAAATTATACTTGCAAAGGTTCTGAAGCATAGCATGTGTGTAGAAATATCTGACACAGTCCCTTCTTTCCAGACAGAGGGGCTTATGGGCTGTGCTATTGTTTTTTCAACTTGAAGATGTCACCCGGTTTCTTCATCTCCCAGAAGCTCAATCAGGCTTTCTTCTTTTTCACATTTTGCCTTCTCTCTGAATATCTTGCAGTATTTTCTAAATTCTGACACTCCACATAGAACATACTCCTCTATGAAACCATTCCAGCAGTTTTGACCCCACTGAAACATTGCCTTCCTCCTTATTATGCTCATTCAGGCCCCTCTGAATCAGCCTTGTCACTCATCGTTTGAATAGTTCTTTGTTCATCAGGACTCATTATCTGCTTTCTTCCCCTGCCCCCTTCTAACAGCACAATTTTCCTTCTACCCCTACCCTTGCCCCTGCCATTCACTCAAAGATCCTGTTCTCTAAGATTCCTATAAGGCCTTCCTCTTCCCAAATACTCTTATATGAGGTCACTGAGGCTGAGGGTATCATTCAGATTTGACTTCCTTTCCTGTTCTGTGGTGTTTTCCAGGGTTTGTTGTTGTTTGCTTATGCTTTTTGTTTTGTTTGTTTGCTTTTGAAATCATGAGCTTGTATATAAATGTACTGGCAAATATACCTTATTTAGGATGGAAGGAAAGAACTGTCTCCGAAAGGTTGCCTTTTGACCCCCGAGCATGCTGTAACACATGTGCACTTACACAACACACATGTACATGCCCACACATAACACAGAGACAAAAATAGATAAATAATTAAGTACATAAATAAACACATAAAATGTGATAAATGAAGAAAAATATACCCACATTGCTTTTCTGCTGATTCTACTCAATGTACTAAAATTTTCTGAGAATGTTACATTCTTAAAGTCTTACCTTCCAGGATATCTATATTACTGTTTTTACCCCCAGCAAGCCAGAGCAACAGACAGCTTGTTGCAACTACAAAGGCCATAGTTGGGACCTGGCTTCTGCCTTTCCTAACTTGCTGGGAACAAGGAATTTCCCTATATTAACCCCAATGTGTGTGTGTGTGTGTGTGTGTGTGTGTGTGTGTGTGTGTGTGTGTACAGTTATAACACCTTCAAAATAGGACTAAGGGGCAATCTACTTCCACTGAGAGTCACTAGTTCAGGTCTAGGTAATGGCATGAGCCTATTGTGCCCAACTGTATGGTAAACTTTCCTTAGGGTAAGAAGGTAAGAAAGGGGAAGTCTTTAGGTAAGTGAAACCATTATGAAACCAAATGAGTCATATGGTTCTGGGATGGAGAATGACAAAGACAAGGGTCTGCCTATGTCCTTCAGTTTCTCTTCCAGATAGGCCATCCTTATAAGTAAGGGAGCAGACTCCCAACTTGCCCTAGGGTTTTGGGATGAGAAGAGGGCTCCAGAGGACCTGGAAGATTCACAAGAGACTGACAGCCTTGTACTACATTTGGTACCCATGGCAGAGCCTCATGGGATATTTCACCCTGACAACTCCTGTTTTGGTCTTAAACACCAAAGCGATAGATTCGGGGAAAGACTGACTGTTCATAAAGGAACAGAGTCTGGTCATCAGACAAGTGTGTGTTAAAACCATTAGGACAGTCAGGTCTGTACAAAGCTTCTACCTGCTCTGAACAACTGAGTTGCCCTTTAAGGTCCATTAGGTATAGATAAGGATGGGAAGGGTTGCACTATAAGAAAACATAGCCCAAGTCAGCTCACACAGATAAATTTAGCTAAAAAGCTCTATGTGGTCTCAGGTTTAGGCTGGGGAGGATGCTTGGGATATCTTTTCATTGTTTAATAATTATATTTCGCCCTTCTCTTTCCTTCCTCCAATCCCTCCCATATCCCCAGCTCTACTCACCTTCAAATTCATGTCTCTTTTAAATTGTTTCATCTCTCTCTCTCTCTCTCTCTCTCTCTCTCTCTGTGTGTGTGTGTGTGTACATATATATTTCTAAATCATACATGCTCAGCCCATATCATGTTACTTGTATGTATGTATGTCACATACTTCTGAGTGAAAGAGCTATGGGAAACCCCAAAGAACAATAGGTCAAGTTCATAGATTTGGCATTGAGATATGGGATGTGAAGGAGTCCATTCAAATCAAGCTGCAGGATCTTGTTGGAAAGTTCAAGATTATCTCATAGATACCCAAGATGAGAATATAAAAAAACGAAAGAGCCCTAGGGACTTGGTCAAAAAAGGTAGGCCATAATCCCTCCATGCCCTACCTCAGGAGATTCATTTATTGCTTCTTTTCTTTGATCTTCTGGGGATCAGACCCAGGGAAATTGTGTTTTAGACTAGTATTCTAGCAGTGGGTTACATCTCCAGGCCTCTCAAAATTTTCATGTTGCCTCTTCCCTCATCTTTTCTGCTAATCTTCCCTTCTGCTGTGGTCCTCTCTGATTGTTGATTTTCTTTTAGACTAACAATTGATTTGTACCCAATAACTGTATCTTTAATCTTTCATTTCAAACACCCAGCATGATATATCTGATGATTGAAAAAAAAAGTTACAGGCTAAATCCTGATTGGTACCTTTTGATCTCAATAAATCTTTACTGGTAGAAAACTATTCCCAAACAGGAATACATTGCTAGTCCCTGCTAGCATGCTACAGTGACAAAAGATAAGTAGGCTGGCAGAGTGACTGGCTCACGAAGGCTAAAAGCTATCTGGTTCTTTATAGAAAAATCTTAACTACTGATGCAAAATTGGGCTGATTTCTTTACTTCTCAAGTCAAATTTAGTTAGATTTGGCTCTGTTCAGATTTATAGCTCTGACCCATAATGTAAAATGAAGTGGATATTATATTATGTCATTGCAGCATTCAAAGAGAAAAAAAATGTAAAAAAGAAAGAAAAGGAACAAAGACATTGGGTATCAGCTTCACATTAAGGATAAATGCATCTCTTTAATCTTTACCGTGTTCTTTGAGAACTTGTGATAGTTCCCCAAGTTGTGTTAAAATAAAAAAAAACTAAGTATCACTGAACAGCTATTGAAGTTATCCTCATTGTCTCTATATAATATGATGAGAATGTATAAGTTACTTGGCTTCTTGTCCATTATAAATCTGGCATAGATGACAGACTTCTGTGCTCAGTAACCAGAAAGACAAGGAGAGGAGAAAGATGGGCAGATAAAGTTGTAGACTTGGGGATTTTCACCTCTCCAGGGAAGTCATATGGTCTATTGCTCAGTGCTCCCAGAGCATGCTGACTGATGACTGTTTGAACAGGAGTTAGTAGCTGAGAAAACCCGAGAAATATCTGAATGAAAGAGAAAGCCAAAGATTACCCTCTCTGTCTCCTAAATAATCTACATCACTGATCTGACAAGGTTAGAACTCAGGTAAAGTCATCTGTTTCCTGTGCAGAGTTCATGTGACAAGCAAAAAATCTCATGATGTGCCAGCTAGGCAGGATACATGCTCAGATTCTTAAGGAGGGAATGGTTATTCCCAAAAGATACCATAGCTTGTTCCTTCCTTCTATTTCCTTTTGGAAACTCACTCATCAAATCCTCATTTTTCAAACACCTTTACTTAGGTTACTCCTCATATGCTACCCTAGGACTTCCTGCTCAGCATTAGGTACACTTTCCTTCCCTTCCTCTTCCTCCTCCTCTTCCTCCTCCTCCTACTCCTCCTCCTTTTCCTCCTCCTCCTCTACTCCTCCTCTCCTTCCTCCTCCTCCTTCTTGGAAATAAATCTTGATTTTCCAAGGAAGCCAAGCTCATCACTAGGATGTTAAGAATAGCAAAATGGTGTAGTCCAAGGGAAAGAATTCTTGCTGTAGAGATGCTTGTGAAAGGAGTTTTGTGCTAGATAAACTAGACTGCCTTCAGAGGCTAGAAATCTCATCAGTATTGGGAACCCAAAAGGGATCTAGCTTGCATTCACTCATCCTTAGACAGTGCATAGGTATGAAAGAGCCTAACCTTGGCCTGCCTGTGGAAGGAATAGCTTCAGCTAGTCTATGTCTTTTGGTAGTAGTCAGAGCAGACTGTAAGGAGAATGGATTCCTCGTTCATTGTCCCATAAGCCACGATTGAAAATGTTTCCTATTCACTAATCACCTCGAATCCTTCTTGGCATTACAAATTGCTAAAGGGAAATAATTCAGACTCCATTGATCTCTACAGACAGAGGCTGATCACCCCCAAATCCAGGGAATGGCATAGAATTGAATACTGGGTAACTGATATGAGTGGTCAATTGTATTTGGTCAGGAATGCAAAATTGACATTGGCAATGCATCTCTGCAAGTACATGCTAGATAATATGTAACTGAGCACACTGCTTAATAATCAGTACTAATATTTCCTCATCTACAAAGGGGGGACAAATGCCACAGGAGGTGTTAATGAGGAGTAAATTATGAAGTAACTACAGCAGCAGGCTCTGTAATGAATTGTTTCTTAGCACTGTCCCCAGCTCAGAGTGGGTGCTTAATAAATATTAGCTATTCTTGTTCAGTTTGCATTTTGACATGATTTGGAAGTAGTTAATTCTAACAATAGTTGGTGCATTTTTAATGCATGAGATAGAATGATAGATGCAGCCCTAATAGGAAAAGTTGAAGAACCAAATTAGCCAGAATCAAATCTCTACAGTGTGTTTATTTCATGGGTGTGTAATTTGTGGGGATCTGGGCAGTAGGAAGGAGTTTTCATTGTGGGTGTTCTCTAATTGTGGGGAAAGTGAATGCAACTATTCGTTCTTTTCCTTCTTCCTGTTGTTTTTCTTGTGCTATTTGCAGCGTCACTGTGAAGGAGTTGGCTTCACCTGGATATCCAGTTCCTTCTTTTCCAAAGCAAAATTACTGAAGGAGCAGCGACACTTTATTTGTTCCTTCATGAATCTGCAACTACCCTGTGTCTTAAAGGCATTTGCATAGTTGAGAGGCAGTGACCACAGAGAAAAAGAGAGAGAGCATGTGGCTAACAGGCTTAACAGTTCCCAATGCTCTGCAGAGGTGCTCTGTTGCCTTATAGATGGGACATTTTGCTTGCTACACCTATGACACCTAGCAATCTATCTGAAATAGTTCATGTTATTGAGCCATTCACCCAGCATGCATAGTATTATGAATCAAGGTGATTTTCCATAGACTTTTACATTCTAGTGGTATTCACAGGCCATGATTTAAAAAGTGGCTGATTTATTCTTAGTCTTTTTTCTACATTGTCCTTGGAGTACATTTAATATGAAAAAGGAGAGCACAGGGCTGGACTCCTCCTAGCTGAGCTCATCAGAGCATGCATCCATCTCTGAGGAACATCAGTTTCTCTAAACGTGAGCTTCTGATTGATGTGATCTTTGTCTTGAGACCAGGCAGACTATAGGCCCAGACAACCATGCTTAGTGTGATGTGGGCCCAGACAGATGTTGGGAGGAATGAAAACCCTGCCAACTAGTCCCAGGGACTTTCATTTGGTATGTCTACCGACTTACAAAAATAATTGTCACACTCCAGGCTTCCTACAGGAAGGCTTCCTATTTCTATAGTCATGTGCATGCCTGATTGTCCTCTACTTATTTCTCATGCTTTCTTCTGGCAGAACACCTTGCTGCTGGCCTTTATTAAAGAGCCCATTTGACACTGGCAGAGGATTTTTTTCTTAATATTTTTTTTCGCTACTTGAGCACACAGCAATGACATCACCAAGTTTAGATGCTCAAATAGTGTATAAATTAGGAAAACTACGACACCCTACTTAGCAGTTATTTTCTGAAATTTCAGTAATCTCTGGGGTTTGTTTTGAAAGCCGTGCCTATGGTTCATCAGCTTTCCCAAGAGAGTAGTGTGCACAGACTCATATACAAACACAGGCACACACACACACACACACACACACACACACACACACACAAACGCACACACACAATCAGTGAACAGCACAGTGCTTAAATTCCTCTACTGTGCCATATTCATTTTGTTATGGGTATTTCTCTTTTGACATCAATATTATGTCACAGAATTTATGCATAGGCAATTTCTAGAACTAATACATTTTGATATGATGCTTGGGAGTTTAAGATGTTGCCAGGAGGGGATATATCTGGAAGTACTATGAGAGATGGCTCCGATTTCTCTTAGGTCATCCAGCTGTGCCTCTATTCTTCTTAGATTTGTGCACCGGAAGAGGCAACCAAAGCTTCTAAAGCTTTCATTTATCTCCTTGTTTTGATTTCCACAGCCTATAACAAACCTATTCAATGAGCTAGTTAGCTAGTTATGCTCATCCTAACCCAGTATAGAATGATGTAGTCAGAAACATAGTCTGTATTTGTACTAAGAGAGGATGAAGGAGAAATAGTCATTTATTATGCCCACATGTGTCCTAGTAGAGGAAATTGTAATCAGGACATTTTGCCTTTTAGCATAAAGGGATCTAGTACCTGCAAAGATTCCTCGAGGAGATAAAGAAACAGAAAACCACCTTATCATATTTGACACCATCTCAATTGCAGTACTACATATGTTTCTTTTTTCTATTTTTTCTCCCCTCCCCTACCCTATCAAGATCGATCATCTGTCAAGTGGTACTTTGGGCTGCTTCATCTTATCTGAATAATCTCATGCATGATTTAGATAGAGTACAGGTCATGACTTCAGATTGACAATGTCTATCTGGAGATGTTAGGACCAGCTTTCTACATCCTTTGGGTATTCCTTCAAACATCACTGTAAACCTGTTCATACTCTTTCATAGTCATCATCTTCCTCCCTCTCATCAATTTGTCTTCTAGCCACACTTCTAAGAATACTTCTGTTGTATAACAGTTTCCTCCAAGACTGAAGCATTGAAGCATTCCATCCTGACCTGAAGCACCTTAAGCCAGGAGTTACACAACTCAAAATAGCATCAGGAAGTTCTTGAAATGACCAGATTCACTAGCCTCCCCAAGCCCCTTAGAAGAATAAACAAAAAAAGAGGGTTCAATGTCACTTTCGGACAAGCTAGGCTACAAAGAACACTAAGGCCAGAGCTCTGCCTAAAAGAAACAGAAACCAGCCTAGATGCCGGGAAGAAGTTAACACCAACTCAGTCATTTGGAAAGGACACACTCCAAACTGTTGAACTGTCTATAGGCTGTGCAGAGTGCTTCAGGTTCCCAGCATTTGTGAGCTGTTACCCATACTGGGGTAGGCTTTGGTGACACAGCTGTCTTTGAGTAATTAATGCTCCTGTAAGAAACCCCTCACCCATATTTCTGTATGGAGCCCCAACTTAACATGGTTTGCCAAATTGGATTTTTGTGATATCCCTACTTTGACCTGTGTGTACTCCCTATGGTGTGAATAGATGTGTATTGGGTCTTCCCAGGGAAAATCTTATCACACAACAACTTCATACTATTATATCAAAAACTCTTAAAAGAACGTTCCAACCTTTTTATATTTAATTATTGCTAAACCTATGAAAACATTATTTTGTTTTAGTTTTTGCCCTTTTGTTTTGACTATGATCTCTTTGAATTAATATCATTATTGATTATATGGGAATTTCATATCTTGAACCCTGAGTACCCTCACTTCCAAGTTCTGCTCCCAAACCCTTGAGATCCTCCCCAAGGAGAATAAGAGGAGGAGGAAGAGGAAGAGAAGAGAAGGAGGAAGAGGAGGAGGAAGAGGAAGAGAAGAGAAGGAGGAAGAGGAGGAGGAGGAAGAGAAGAGAAGGAGGAAGAGGAGGAGGAGGAGAGGAGGAGGAGGAGGAGAGGAGGAGGAGGGGGATGAAGAGGGAGGGGAGAAGAGGAAGAGGAAGAAGAAGAAGGAGGAGGAGGAGGAGGAAGAGGAGGAGAAAGAGGAGGAGGAGAAGAAGAAGAAGAAGAAGAAGAAGAAGAAGAAGAAGAAGAAGAAGAAGAAGAAGAAGAAGAAGAAGAAGAAGAAGAAGAAACCAAATCAATTTCTGTTGCTCATATACTCAATGGGACATAATTAACCTCCCAATGGCCAGCTCCTTATCTTAATAATAATTTTTTTTACTGGCCATTGATGCGGACCTATCATGGATGTGATAAAAACTTTCTTCTCAGGCTCTCCTAAGCATACCTGTGTCCTGAAGTTTGTCAGTATCTCTGCAGCTCAGGCTTGGGCTATGACTCCAGCTTCTACAAACTCAGGCTCATTTCTAGAGCCTTGAACCTTTGCCCAGAATTGAATGTTCATTTCATTCACAGGTTTACTTTTATACCGGTCACTTTCAGTATACACTCTGTATGGATGATCTCACAGGACTTTGAACTCCAGTGATTTCCAAAACTATATTTGCATTTCAATTCTTATGTACCACACCCCTATGAAACCTATTTACCTACTCTTTTGCTTCCTGGATGTGGCAAGGGACATAACATTTGGTTTATTCCAGAAGATCCCTTCATCCTTGTACTTGATCACAAAAAATTCAGAGATTCAAAAGGAATTTACGAAAGGGTTAAAATGGTTCTGTGCTGTGTTACTGAGTGGCTTTCCTAGTCATGTAGAATCAGCTCAGCCCTGCACTTAGAAAGCAAAGTATTCAGTCCTGGATCTCCGGATTATCTCCATTTTCTGCTACTTCTTAAATCTCGGCTCCAACCAACCTTATCTTTGTACTGAGCCAGGGAAAAGCCCAGTGACAATTGTTCTCCGGAGGCCTAACATATCTAAGTTCTCCCAAACGGAACATGAATAGCACAATGCACATCTCACTTGGTAATGTGTGTCACTCCTCCATCTCACTCCAATGCCTTTGTAGGTTTAAAAGCCGCTAGTCTACATGGAGACAATTAACGAATAAAATGACTTAGAGTCCTTGGCACTCTAATGTATAATTTCCTAGGATTCTTCCCACCACAAGCAAATATTTAAAAATAACTTCCTATTTTTATTATCTCTGCATTCTGACATTTTTGGAGCTGTTTAAGTTTGACAGCGATTAGTGTCTTTTCATTGGATGGGCTGTTCCGTAGGAAGAGCAATTTAGCACTTATTAGTATTTGTTGGAAAGAGGAGAAGTTACCCAGTCTTACCAGAGGTTCCTCTAGCAGCTAACAGGGGTTATGTTACTGGATCTCAATCTCAGCATAAGCAAATGATTTCTCTCCTTTCCCTACCTTGATCCTCCTGTGTAATTTACTCACAGCCTTGCGCAGGTGGGAGCAATCTTTATTTCATTCACTATGACTATTTTCCCCATGTATGGTGTTTTTCCATTTTTGTCGTTGCTTACATTCTGCCCTATACAGAATAGCTGATAACAGCTTAACAGCAATCAGAATCCAACAAATGATGGGTTAGTGCTAAGGACTTTATATGTACTATCTCATTTCACTTTCATGGTCCAGCTGTGGGGTCTGCATTATCATCCTCATCCTACAAATTAACAAACTGTTGCAAAGACAACTGGCGTAACTGCTCAGACCACCGAGGTCTGAGCACAGGCACAAATCTCAGATGAACTCTGGCTTGCCCTGTTTTATTTCAGAGTTTGCTGTCTGCTTATTCTACTATGCTTCACCAGTGGCCCCTATGCCTGCTGCTTTTCTCTTTTGCCATCTTCTCTCCAGGAAGTTGACAATGAGCTTTTAAGGAATGTAGCAAAATAGTCCCTACATCCAAGATTCTCTTTACCATCACCTTTTATCTATTCCTAGTTGAGCTGTTTCTGATATAGCATTGGTACCTGGTTTATCATGTCATTCTAATTTTTGTAGATAGTATTTTATGGATACCATTTACCTTTCCCCTTGCTTATCATTATATACCTTATCTCTTCACCCATTCATTAAGCTAGATTGACCTCCATTCATGACTTCTAGTACAGGATGACAAATAGAACACATAAGAACAACGGGTTCCATTCTAGGTTTTGATTTTGAAAATAGCAGATTCATTGTAGAAAAGTTAAGATCAAAGGACTTAGACAAGAAGACTTGTCCAACCCTTCTTTCTCCAACTGGATAAGCATTTGATTTTTAGGTATCCCACTCTGCAAAAATACTTGATTGGCAACTACTCTTTCCTCTTCATCTCCATATACTTCTCAAAGTTTCTCAAGGAACCTTCCATGCATAGAATATCAAACAGCTGATGAGTGAGTGTTCTTTGGTCTGCTCTGTCTTATCCTGTGTTGAGACCACCAGACCTAGCACTGTTCTAAGTGCTGTGAGTCCAGCAACAAACCTAATAGAAAAACTCTATTTGTGACAGGGTCATGGATTCTACAACAGCCCCCTGAAAAGTTTTTGCTGGCATGGCATTTTCAGAAGCTTATATGCCTCTGGCTTGTGTCACAGAGAATAAAATGGCTTCTGCCTTCCATCCTGAACTTTGAGTAGGGTTAGTCACATGCATACCTCTATAGTAATGAGAGTATGGTCAGGAAGCCATATTCTTAGCTTCCTTTCTGGAGCACACCTTCTTGGCCATTTCACAAATTAATATAACATGACAGGAGTTTTAAACACTTAATTACTAAGTAATTTTATTATGTTAGGAGTTCGTCTGTGAAAGAAAATGTATCATAGGCCCCCAACTTCAAGTATTACTCTGGTCTTGTGTTACAATGAGTTCCAATTGCTCAGCATATATTATTTTATTAGTCACTAATTATTTCCTAAGTACTCAGAATAAAGGCCTTCATATAACTCCCTATATCTTATTAGTGTAAAATGACTAGGATTTAAAAATAATCTTTACTATATGCAAAAAATGTTCTAAATGTTTCTTTGAAATTTTTATCCATAATTATTTCTCTATGAAGTCCTATATGACCACAGATACAATTGATATATTAAGGTAGAGATTTGGTTATTGTTACTGTGAATATTCAAATGTTTGGAAGTCTCCTATTGATAGTCCATCAGTTCTGATTTGACCTAATTGACTAACTGGATTAAACAGTTGAAGAAACACCTGTCAATTATTGTTAACCTTGCCATAAAATGAACTTAGTCAGAATAGGTTATAAATTCAGTTGAAAGAATATACCCTAAGAAAAATGATTCCATACCTTCTTCTCAGCTCCTCATGGTGCCTTCTCAAAAATTGACAATAATAATTGATCACAAAACATCCTCAATAGATACAAGGATATTGAAATAATCCCATGCATTCTATCAGATCTCCATGGAGTAAGTGTGGTCTTCAATAAAAACAAAAACAACAGAGAGTCCCCATTGAAAAATGCTCTACTCAATGACAACTTGGTCAAGAAAAAAAAAAAAAGAAAGAAATTAAAGACTTTAGAATTTAATGAAAATGAAGGAAAAACATACCCAAACTTATGGGATACAAAGAAAGCAGTGCTAGGAGGAAAACTGATACTTCTGAGTGCCTGCAAAAAGAAATTGGAGAGAGCATGCACTAACAGCTTGACAGTACAACTGAAACCTTGACAGCACAACTGAAAGCTCTAGAACAAAAAGAAGCAAATTCACCCAAGAGGAGTAGATGGCAGAAAATAATCAAACTCAGAGTTGAAATCAACCAAGTATAAACAAAAAGAACTATACAAGGAATCAACAAAACCAGGAGCTGGCTCTTTGAGAAAATCAACAAGGAGGTTAAACCCTTAGCCAGACTAACAGTGTCAAAATTAACAAAATTAGAAATGAAATGGGAGACATAACAACAGAAACTGAGGAAATTTAAAAAAATCATCAGATCCTACTACAAAAGCCTATATTGACTTTACAAAACTGGAAAATCAGGAGGAAATAGACAATCTTCTAGACAGATAAAGGCACCAAAGTTAAATCAGGACCACATAAAGCATCTAAACAGTCCCATAACATCTAAAGAAATGAAAAGTTATTAAATTAGCAATCATTAAAAGTTTCCCAACCAAACAAAGCTAGGGACAAGATGAGTTTATTTAGTGCAAAATTCTATCAGACCTTCACAGAAGACCTAATATCAATACTCTTCAAAATGTTCTACAAAAGAGAAGCAGAAGGAACACTACTGAATTTATTCTATGAAGCCACAATTATGATTATATCTAAACCACACAAAGACCGTCAAAGAAAGAGAACTTCAGACCAATTTCCCTCAAGAATATCAATGCCAAAATACTCAATAAAATTCTCACAAACTGAATGCAAGAACATATCAAAATGATCATTCACCATGATCAAGTAGGCTTCATCCCAGATGCAGGGATGGTTCAATATATGGAAATCCATCAATGTAATGCACTATATAAACAAACTCAAGGAAAAAAAACCACAAGATCATTTCATTAGATGCTTGCAATGCATTTGACAAAATTAAACACCCTTTAGGTTAAAAGTCTTGGAAAGATCAGGAATTTAAGGTCCATATCTAAACAGAGTAAAAGCAATATACAGCAAATCAGTAACCAACACCAAACTAAATGGAGAGAAACTTGAAGCAATCCCACTAAAATCAGGGACTGGACAAGGCTGCCCACTTTCTCCTTACTTATTCAATATAGCATTTTAAGTCCTAGGCAGAGCAATCAGACAATGAAAGGAGACCAAAGGGATATGAATTGGAAAGAAGAAGTCAAAATATCACTATTTGCAGATGATATCATAGTATAATTAAGTGACCCCTAAAATTCCACCAGAGAACTACTAAACCTGATAAACAACTTCAGCAAAGTGGCTGGATACAAAATTAACTGAAACAAATCAGTAGGCTTCCTCAACTCCAAGGAGAAAGGCTGAGAAAGAAATGAGGGAAACGACACCCTTCACGATATCCACAAATAATATAAAATACCTTGTGTGAGTCTAACAAAACAAGTGAAAGATCTGTATAGCAAGAACTTCAAGTCTCTGAAGAAAGAAATTGAAGAGTATCTAAGAAGATGGAAAGATCTCCCATGCTCATGGATTGGCAGGATTAATATAGCAAAAATGGCCAACTCGCTGAAAGCAATCTATAGATTTAATGCAATCCCCATCTAAATTAAAAAAAAAACAGGATAGTGAAAACTATTCTCAACAATAGAAGAACTTCTGGGGAAAATCACCATCCCTGACCTCAAGCTGTATTACAGAGCAATAGTGATAAAAAAAAAAAAACCTGCATGGTATTGATACAGAGACAGGCAGGTAGATCAATGAAATAGAGTTGAAGACCCAGAAATGAATCCAAATACCTATGGTATCTCGATCTTTGGCCAAGGAGCTAAAACTATCCAATGGGAAAAAAGACAGCATTTTCAACAAATGGTGCTGGTTCAACTGGAGGTCAGCATGTAGAAGAATGCAAATTGACCCATTCTTATCTTCTTGTAGAAAGCTCAAGTCCAAGTGGATCAGAGACCTTCACATAAATCCAGATTTGCTAAAACTAATAGAAGGGAACATGGAGAAGAGCCTCAAACACATAGGAATAGGGGGAAATTTCCTGAACAGAATACTGGTGGCTTATGCTCTAAGATCAAGAATTGACAAATGGTACCTCATAAAATTGCCAAGCTTCTCTAAGGCAAAAGACCCTGTCAATTGGACAAAATCGCAACCAACAGATTAGGAAAAGGTCTTGACCAATCCTAAATCCAATAGAGTGCTAATAGCTAATATATACAAAGAACTCAAGAAGTTAGTCTTCAGGGAATCAAATAATCCTATTAAAATGGGGTATAAAGCTACACAAAGAATTCTCACTGAGGAATACCGAATGGCTGAGAAGCACCTAAAGAAATTCTCAACATCCTTACTCATCAGGGAAATATGAATCAAAACAACCGTGAGATTTTACCTCACACCAGTCAGAATGGCTAAGGTCAAAAACTCAGGTGACAGCAGATGCTGGCAAGGATGTGGAGAAATAGGAACACTCCTCCATTTTTGGTGGGATTCCAAGTTGGTATAACCAGTCTGGAAATCAATATGGTGGTTCCTCAGAAAATTAGACATAGTTCTACCTGAAGACCCAGCTCTACCATTCCTGTGTATATATCCGAAAGATGCTCCAACATATAACAAGGACACATGCTCCACTGTGTTCATAGCAGCATTATTTATAATAGCCAGAAGCTGGAAAGAGCCCAGAGAAATGGATATAGAAAATATGGTTCCTTTACACAATGGAGTACTAGTCAGCTATTAAAAACAATGACTTCATGAAATTCATAGGCAAATAGATGGAACTGAAAAATATCATCCTGAGTGAGGTAACGCAATCATAAAATAACATACATGATATGTACTCACTGATAAGTGGATATTAGCCCAAAAGCTAGGAATACCCAAGATACAATTCACAGAACACATGAAGCTCAAGAAGAAAGACTAAAGTGTGGATGCTTCAGACCTTCTTAGAAGGGGGAAAAATACTCACAGGAGGAAATATTCAGACAAACTGTGGAGCAGAGACTGAAGGAAAGGCCATCGAGAGATTGCCACATATTGAATATATCCCACATGCAGTCTCCAAACCCAGTAACTATTAGGGATGACAAGAGGTGCATGCTGACAGGAGTCTGACATAGCTGTCTCCTGAGAGGCTCTGTGCCAGAGCCTGACAAATACTGTGGCAGATGCTCACAGCCAATCATTGGACTGAGAACAGGGTCCCCAATGGAGGAGTTAGAGAAATGTCTGAAGGAGCTGAACAGTTTTGCAACACCATAGGAAGAATAATGGTATCAACCAACCAGACTCTACCCGAACTCCCAGGGGACTAATCCACCAATCATTGAGTGCATGTGTAGGGACCCATGACTCCAGTCACATATGTAGTGGAGGATGATATTGTCCAGCCTCAATAGGAGGAAAAGCTCTTGGTTCTGTGAAAGCCTGTTTCCCCAATGTTGGGCAATGCCAGAGTGTTGGGATGGGAGTGGGTGGGTGAGGGTGGGATCATCCTCATGGGGACAGGGAAAGAGGGAGGGGATTTTGGAGGGGGGGAAGATAGATAACATTTGAAATGTAAATACATAAAATATCCAAGAAAAATAAAATTAAAAAGAAAAAGAAAAATGATTCCAAGTTTGGTAGTACATGCTTATAATCTCACTGATGAGGGAGAGATGGGACAATGTATATGGCTCAATAGTGAGCCAGTCTAGCCAACTTGTCAAACTTTAGGCAGTAAAGAGACTCTGAAACAAACAAATAAAATGGTGGATATAATGCTATCCTTGGACTTATACACATAACACATGGGCACAGTCACATGCATTTAAAAAATAAGTCAAAAATAAGATAACATACATTTTGAAGTCTTGAAGAATTTAAACAGTAATTGTTTTTTAATGATAATCTATATTTAATATTTTTACATAAATTTGATAAGTTGAACAACAAGAATACGATAAATAATAAAGAATCAGTGAAAACGATTATCTTAGTCAGGGTTTCTGTTGCTGCAATAGAAACACCATGACCAAGAACCACGCTGGAGAGGAAAGTAAGTCAGGACTGCAACTCACACAGGGCAGGAACTTGGAGGCAGGGACTGATACAGAGGCCATTTGGGAAGGGATGCTGCTTACTGGATTTCTTTCCCTGGATTGCTCAGCATGCCTTCCCACAGAACCTAGGACTACCAGCCCAGGAATGGCACCACTCACAACAGACTAGGCCTTCCATCCTTGATCACTAACTGAGGAAACACCTTACAGCTGAACCACACAGAGGCATTTCCTTAACTGAGACTCCTTTCTCTGTGCTAACACCAGCTTGTATCAAGTTAACACATAAAATCAGCTAGTATAATAATATAGAAAAAAATGTTGTTCACATTATAGGACCAGACCTGACTAAGGAAGAATTAGCATTATTCCTGCAGATATATGTGGTGCTAATTTTTTCACACATCACCATATCTCTTGGTCAATTAAGTTATTAACTTAAACCCTGAGGAGATGTTGATCTGAAGGTGACTTCCTAGCTTAGGCAACAGGCAGAGTCCAAAACCAGTCTGGAAACAGATACCTCAATTTCCCACAGGGAGATGTTGGGCTATTTGTCCCCTAAAACTGGGGTTTTCTTATTGTATTCATGTCTGAGCAATGACACCTTGTCTGAATCATAATGAGAAATTGCTTAACTTCCCATGAAGTTATGACTGCTTTCACATTCAGTATATAAGGTGGTACCTCCATAATAAGAATGTCCAAGCTAAAAGTCAATTTATGGAAAAATGAAAGAATGTCAGGAACCATCTAGCAAAGGCTACATGTAATCTTCCAGAGAAGTTTCACCATGGAAACATGATCAAAGATCCTTTGAGAGGCAAGGTCCAAAGGACAAATCTCAGGAAATTATTTCTGCAGCTGATATATCTTTTCTGTCCTTATAAAATGAATAGTATATAATCCCTGGGAATTAGCCCACCCTATTGGGCAGATTTCTTTAGATTAATGAAGATGTACTACCTTGTAGAGATGCTATATAGACACAAGGATGATTTCATAATTCCTAATTATAATCCTATAAGAATTCCTAAAATTACACTAGTAATTATTAAGCCATTTATAATTAATTAGACTGCTATCAAAGCCCTCTCTGTTATGAAAACTACAATTAGAACTCTACCAATCTTCATGTGTCATTAGTTGATTGCTTCTGAGATAGACAGCAGACATTTACAATTAGGGACACATTCCTAGAGGCTATAAAATAATTAGCCAAAGGCCATAAAAGGAAAAGAATGATTTATTGAGGGTACAAGGATAGAAGATAAAATATTGACTAGGCCTATCTATACAAAACTTCAATGCTAACTTAGTCACAAGAATTATGGTTTTTCACCTAAAGAAATGTTCAACATCTTTAGTCATAAAGAAAATACATTAATTAAAACAAGAATTATGGTTTTTTAACTTTCAGTGAACCCATGGAAATAGTGATAGAAAATAAATGTCTCGCTAGGTATCTACTCTTAATGGAAACATATGTAAACTTTCCTATTGTAGACTTTTATTTATTTTATTTTATTTTATTTTTATTAACTTGAGGATTCCTTATGTACATTTGGACATGTTATTCCTTTTCCTGCTCCGGGCAACATCCCCTTCCCTCCCCCCTTCCTTAGGGGTGTTCCCTCCCATATCCCCATTGACACGTGCCCCTCCCCGACAGTCTAGTTCACTGGGGTTAGTCTTAGCTGGAAAAGGACCCAGGGGCTTCCCTTCCACTGGTGCATCTTACTTTAGGATATTCAGCTTCAAAAAACGAGGTCAGAGTCCAGGGTCAGTCCATGTATAGTCATTTTAGGTAGTGGCTTAGTTATTTTGGAAGCTCTGGTTGCTTAACTCATTGTTGTACATATGGGGTCTCAAAGCCCCTTCAAGCTCTTCCAGTTCATTCTCTGATTCCTCAGGGGGGTCCTCAGTTCAGTGGTTTCTGCTGGCATTACCTCTGTATTTGCTGTATTCTGGCTGTGTCTCTCAGGATCAGAGACATCCGGCTCCTGTCGGTCTGCCCACTTCTTTGCTTCATCCATCTTGTCTAATTGGGTGGCTGTATATGACCTATGGGCCACATGTAGGGCAGGCTCTGAATGGGTGTCTTCAGTCTCTGTTTTAATCCTTTTGCTCTCTCTTCCCTGCCAAGGGTATTTGTTCCCTTTTAAAGAAGGAGTGAAGCCTTCACATTTTGATCATCCGTCTTGAGTTTCATTTGTTCTAGGCAACTAGGGTAATTCAAGCATTTGGGGACTATAGCCACTTATCAGTGAGTGCATACCATGTATGTCTTTCTGTGATTGACCTTAGCTACCAGGATGATATTTTCCAGGTCCAACCATTTGGAATTTCATAAAGTCGTTGTTTTTGATAGCTGAGTAATATTCCATTGTGTAGATGTACCACATTTTCTGTATCCATTCCTCTGTTGAAGGGCATCTGGGTTCTTTCCAGCTTCTGGCTATTATAAATAAGGCTATATATGAACATAGTGGAGCACGGTCTTTTTTATATGTTGGGGCATCTTTTGGTATATGCCCAAGAGAGGTATAGCTGATCCTCAGGCAGTTTAATGTCCAATTTTCTGAGAAACCTCCAGACTGATTTCCAGAATGGTTGTACCAGTCTGCAACCCCACCAACAATGGAGGAGTGTTCTCTTTCTCCGCTAGATCCTCGCCAGCATTTGCTGTCACCTGAGTTTTTGATCTTAGCCATTCTCACTGTGTGAGGTGAAATCTCAGGGTTGTTTTGATTTGCATTTCCTGATGACTAAAGATGTTGAACATTTCTTTAGGTGTTTCTCAGCCATTCGCATTCCTCAGCTGTGAATTCTTTGTTTAGCTCTGAACCCCATTTTTTTAATAGGGTTATTTGTCTCCCTGCGGTCTAACTTCTTGAGTTCTTTGTATATTTTGGATATAACTCCTCTATCTGTTGTAGGATTGGTAAAGATCTTTTCCCAATCTGTTCATTGCCGTTTTGTCCTGACCACAGTGTCCTTTGCCTTACAGAAGCTTTGCAGTTTTATGCGATCCCATTTGTCCATTCTTGATCTTAGGAGCATAAGCCATTGGTGTTTTGTTCAGGAAATTTTTCCAGTGCCCATGTGTTCCAGATGCTTCCTAGTTTTTCTTCTATTAGTTTGAGTGTGTCTGGTTTGATGTGGAGGTCCTTGATCCACTTGGACTTAAGCTTTGTACAGGGTGATAAGCATGGATCGATCTGCATTCTTCTACATGTTGACCTCCAGTTGAACCAGCACCATTTGCTGAAAATGCTATCTTTTTTCCATTGGATGGTTTGGGCTCCTTTGTCAAAAATCAAGTGACCATAGGTGTGTGGGTTCATTTCTGGGTCTTCAATTCTATTCCATTGGTCTGTCTGTCTGTCTCTGTACCAATACCATGCAGTTTTTATCACTATTGCTCTGTAATACTGCTTGAGTTCAGGGATAGCGATTCCCCCCTGAAGTCCTTTTTTATTGTTGAGGATAGTTTTAGCTATCCTGGGTTTTTTGTTATTCCAGATGAATTTGCAAATTGTTCTGTCTAACTCTTTGAAGAATTGGATTGGTATTTTGATGGGGATTGCATTGAATCTGTAGATCGCTTTTGGTAAAATGGCCATTTTACTATATTAATCCTGCCAATCCATGAGCATGGGAGATCTTTCCATCTTCTGAGGTCTTCTTCAATTTCTTTCTTCAGAGTCTTGAAGTTCTTGTTGTACAAATCTTTTACTTGCTTTGTTAAAGTCACATCGAGGTACTTTATATTATTTGGGTCTATTATGAAGGGTGTCGTTTCCCTAATTTCTTTCTCGGCTTGTTTCTCATTTGTGTAGAGGAAGGCTACTGATTTATTTGAGTTAATTTTATACCCAGCCACTTTGCTGAAGTTGTTTATCAGCTTTAGTAGTTCTCTGGTGGAACTTTTGGGATCACTTAAATATACTATCATATCATCTGCAAATAGTGATATTTTGACTTCTTCTTTTCTGATCTGTATCCCCTTGACCTCCTTTTGTTGCCTGATTGCTCTGGCTAGAACTTCAAGAACTATATTGAATAAGTAGGGAGAGAGTGGGCAGCCTTGTCTAGTACCTGATTTTAGTGGGATTGCTTCAAGTTTCTCTCCATTTAGTTTAATGTTAGCCACTGGTTTGCTGTATATGGCTTTTACTATGTTTAGGTATGGGCCTTGGATTCCTATTCTTTCCAGGACTTTTATCATGAAGGGGTGTTGAATTTTGTCAAATGCTTTCTCAGCATCTAATGAAATGATCATGTGGTTTTGTTCTTTCAGTTTGTTTATATAATGGATCACGTTGATGGTTTTCCAGATATTAAACCATCCCTGCATGCCTGGGATGAAGCCTACTTGATCATGGTGGATGATTGTTTTGATGTGCTCTTGGATTCGGTTTGCCAGAATTTTGTTGAGTATTTTTTTTAGTCGATGTACATAAGGGAAATTGGTCTGAAGTTCTCTTTCTTTGTTGGGTCTTTGTGTGGTTTAGGTATAAGAGTAATTGTGGCTTCATAGAAGGAGTTCGGTAGTGCTCCATCTGTTTCAATTTTGTGGAATAGTTTGAATAATATTGGTACGAGGTCTTCTATGAAGGTCTGATAGAATTCTGCACTAAACCCGTCTGGACCTGGGCTCTTTTTGGTTGGGAGACCTTTAATGACTGCTTCTATTTCCTTAGGAGTTATGGGGTTGTTTAACTGGTTTATCTGTTCCTGATTTAACTTCGGTACCTGGTATCTGTCTAGGAAATTGTCCATTTCCTGCAGATTTTCAAGTTTTGTTGAGTATAGGCTTTTATAGTAAGATCTGATGATTTTTTGAATTTCCTCTGAATCTGTAGTTATGTCTCCCTTTTCATTTCTGATTTTGTTAATTTGGACACGCTCTCTGTGTCCTCTCGTTAGTCTGGCTAAGGGTTTATCTATCTTGTTGATTTTTCTCAAAGAACCAACTTTTGGTTCTGTTGATTCTTTCTATGGTCCTTTTGTTTCTACTTGGTTGATTTCAGCTCTGAGTTTGATTATTTCCTGCCTTCTACTCCTCCTGGGTGTATTTGCTTCTTTTTTGTTCTAGAGCTTTTGGGTGAGCTGTCAAGCTGCTGACATATGCTCTTTCCTGTTTCTTTCTGCAGGCACTCAAGCGCTATGAGTTTTCCTCTTAGCACAGCTTTCATCGTGTCCCATAAGTTTGGGTATGTTGTACCTTCATTTTCATTAAATTCTAAAAAGTTTTTAATTTCTTTCTTTATTTCTTCCTTGACCAGGTTATCATTGAGTAGAGCATTGTTCAATTTCCACGTATATGTGGGCATTCTTCCCTTATTGTTATTGAAGACCAGTTTTAGGCCGTGGTGGTCCGATAGCACGCATGGGATTATTTCTATCTTTCTGTACCTGTTGAGGCCCGTTTTTTGACCAATTATATGGTCAATTTTGGAGAAAGTACCATGAGGAGCTGAGAAGAAGGTATATCCTTTTGCATTAGGGTAGAACGTTCTATAAATATCCGTTAAGTCCATTTGGCTCATGACTTCTCTTAGTCTGTCTACATCTCTGTTTAATTTCTGTTTCCATGATCTGTCCATTGATGAGAGTGGGGTGTTGAAATCTCCCACTATTATTGTGTGAGGTGCAATGTGTGTTTTGAACTTTAGTAAGGTTTCTTTTACGTATGTAGGTGCCCTTGTATTTGGGGCATAGATATTTAGGATTGAGAGTTCATCTTGGTGGATTTTTCCTTTGATGAATATGAAGTGTCCTTCCTTATCTTTTTTGATGACTTTTAGTTGAAAATTGATTTTATCTGATATTAGAATGGCTACTCCAGCTTGCTTCTTCTGACCATTTGCTTGAAAGTTGTTTTCCAGCCTTTCACTCTGAGGTAGTGTCTGTCTTTGTCTCTGAGGTGTGTTTCCTGTAGGCAGCAGAATGCAGGGTCCTCGTTATGTATCCAGTTTGTTAATCTATGTTTTTTATTGGAGAGTTGAGGCCATTGATGTTTAGAGATATTAAGGAATAGTGATTATTGCTTCCGGTTGTATTCATATTTGGATGTGAGGTTATGTTTGTGTGCTTTTCTTCTCTTTGTTTTGTTGCCAAGACGATTAGTTTCTTGCTTCTTCTAGGGTATAGCTTGCCTCCTTATGTTGGTTTTTACCATTTATTATCCTTTGTAGTGCTGGATTTGTAGAAAGATATTGTGTAAATTTGGTTTTGTCATGGAATATCTTGGTTTCTCCATCTATGTTGATTGAGAGTTTTGCAGGATACAGTAACCTGGGCTGGCATTTGTGTTCTCTTAGGGTCTGTATGACATCAGTCCAGGATCTTCTGGCCTTCATAGTTTCTGGCGAAAAGTCTGGTGTGATTCTGATAGGTCTGCCTTTATATGTTACTTGGCCTTTTTCCCTTACTGCTTTTAATATTCTTTCTTTATTTTGTGCGTTTGGTGTTTTGACTATTATGTGACGGGAGGTGTTTCTTTTCTGGTCCAATCTATTTGGAGTTCTGTAGGCTTCTTGTATGCCTATGGGTATCTCTTTTTTTAGGTTAGGGAAGTTTTCTTCTATGATTTTGTTGAAGATATTTACTGGTCCTTTGAGCTGGGAGTCTTCACTCTCTTCTATACCTATTATCCTTAGGTTTGATCTTCTCATTGAGTCCTGGATTTCCTGTATGTTTTGGACCAGTAGCTTTTTTCCGCTTTTACATTATCTTTGACAGTTGAGTCAATGATTTCTATGGAATCTTCTGCTCCTGAGATTCTCTTCCATCTCTTGTATTCTGTTGGTGAAGCTTGTATCTACAGCTCCTTGTCTCTTCTTTTGGTTTTCTATATCCAGGGTTGTTTCCATGTGTTCTTTCTTGATTGCTTCTATTTCCATTTTAATTCCTTCAACTGTTTGATTGTGTTTTCCTGGAATTCTTTCAGGGATTTTTGTGTCTCCTCCCTATGGGCTTCTACTTGTTTATTTATGTTTTCCTGGAATTCTTTCAGGGATTTTTGTGTCTCCTCTCTATGGGCTTCTACTTGTTTATTTATATTTTCCTGGAATTCTTTCAGGCATTTTTGCGATTCCTCTCTGTAGGCTTCTACTTGTTTTCTAAGGTAGTTCATCATGTCTTTCTTGAAGTTCTCCAGCATCATAGTCAAATATGATTTTGAATCTAGATCTTGCTTTTCTGGTGTGTTTGGATATTCCATGTTTGTTTTGATGGGAGAATTGGACTCAGATGGTGCCATGTAGTCTTGGTTTCTGTTGCTTGGGTTCCTGCGCTTGCCTCTCGCCATCAAATTATCTCTAGTGTTACTTTGTTCTGCTATTTCTGACAGTGGCTAAACTGTCTTATAGGCCTGTGTGTCAGGAGTGCTGTAGACCTGTTTTCCTCTCTTTCAGTCAGTTATGGGGACAGAGTGTTCTGCTTTCGGGCCTGTAGTTTTTCCTTTCTACAGGTTTTCAGCTGTTCTTGTGGACCTGTGCCTTGAGTTCACCAGGCAGGTCACTTGCAGCAGGTAAGTTAGTCTTACCTGTGGTCCCGAGGCTCAAGTTCGCTCGCGGGGTTCTGCCCACGGGCTCTCCGCGGTGGCAGCAACCAGGAAGATCTGCGCCGCCTCTTCCGGGGGCCTCCGTGCACCAGGGTTCCAGATGGCCTCCGTGTTTTCCCCTGGAATCAGTAATGTGTGCAGAGAGCAGTCTCTTCTGGTTTCGCAGGCGTGTTGCCTCACTGAAGGTTTAGCTCTCCCTCCCACGGGATTTGGGTGCAGAGAACTGTTTATCCGGTCTGTTTCCTTCAGGTTCCGGCGGTGTCTCAGGCAGGGCTCCTGCTGCTCCTGGGCCCTCCCCCACAGGAACCCAGAGGCCTTGTACAGTTTCCTCTTGGGTCAGGGATGTGGGCAGGGGTGGGCAGTGTTGGTGGTCTCTTCTGCTCTGCAGCCTCAGGAGTGCCCACCTGACCAGGCGGTAAGGTCTCTTATTTATTTTATGATTTGAAATTATGTTTGAAATTTTAGTGAAGTTTAGTTAAAAAAATTCTTGGGGAAATTATGTGATTTATTCTCCTTAAAAAGATACAAAAATTAGGAATGATGGCATCAAGTTAGGGGCAGAAGGAAAGAGCAGAGCAAAGAATACAGAAAGAGAATTAGAAAATAAAGTATAGCATAATATAACAGCATAAGAAAGACACAAAGAGAGATAGGAGGAAGCTTTAGAGGAAAGAGAGAAGGAACTGGCAGGCTTCTTTTTACCATGGGATGGAACAGTTCTTCTCTTAATAGTAAGGCCAGCTTAGTCTCAGTAAATAGGACAAAGCTTTTTTTCTTACCGACTTGGGTTTCAGTCATTTAGCAATAAAAGTATAGATTTTTCTTTCTTCATGCTATAAAGATTAGAGCTCATCCTCATGCACAATGTGTGAGTTCTTTCTCCACTGGTGCTTGGGCTTTTTTTCCATATGCATATGTGAACATGGATATGTGTATGTAAGTACATAAATATGAGATCAGTAAGTAGTTAGGCCCAACAGGAGCGCACAAAGGTGTATGAGCATGTGTGCATGGATGTGTTTGTATGTAAATGTATGTGAGTTTATGCATATTTGCTTGTGTAAAAGTTTTTCTTTCTGAGGGTATGATTCTCCTCCCCTAGCTCAATAAAAGTTTATTTCTCCAAACCTCCCTCCCACCTGCCAAATGAGGAGAGGGGAGGCTTCTGGTCAAGAGAGTAAGGAGACCTAGCAATTAATCCTTTACTTAATCCCCTGCTGTTAAGTAACAGGTGTGAATTTCCCAAGCCAGTTTTTTTTAACCACAGAATATGCAAGAACCTCTTTGGATTTCTCTTAGAAGCCAGAAGCTTCAGCTTTCAGTTCAGTTAGTAAGATAGAAGGCTTCTTCAGACTATTTGCTTGGAAAGTTATCACAGCCAGAATACGGCAAATGCATAGGTGAATGCCAGCAGCAAACCACTGAACTGAGAAAGGAAGCCCATTGAAGGAATCAGAGAAAGGACTGAAAGAGCTTGAAGGGGCTTGAGACCCCATATGAACAACAATGACAACCAACCAGAGCTTCCAGGGACTAAACCACTACCCAAAGACTATACATGGACTGACCTGGGCTCCAACTGCAGAGGTAGCAATGAATAGCCTAGTAAGAGCACCAGTGGAAGGGGAAGCCTTTGGCCCTGCCAAGACTGAACCCCCAGTGAATGTGATTGTTGGGGGTAGGGAAGTAACAGGGGGAGGATGGGGAGGGGAAACCCATATAGAAGGGGTTGGGGAGGGGTTAGGGGGATGTTGGCCTGGAAACAGGGAAAGGGAATAACAATTGAAATGTAAATAAGAAATACCCAAGTTAATAAAGATGGAGGAAAAACAAACAACAACAACAACAACAACAAAAAAAAAACCCCACAAAAAACAAAAACAAAACAAAACAAAACAAAAAAACAAAGATAGAAAGCCGGAGTTCATCAGTCTTTCAAACTGCATCTGGAGACCATCAGTCTTTAAAGCTACCTTTACATTCATTGCTGTATCTGGCTTCAACCCATTCCAAGGCTCCCAGCAAAAGAACTTCTCTAATCAGCTCTGAACTAAGGAACACCAGCTTTTTTTTTTTTTTTTTTTTTTTTTTTTTTTTACCATTCTCAAGATAATGCTATTAACATTCACTCCTCCTTCTCTTTTTCATTTGTTTATTTATTTGTTCACTTTACATCCCAATTGCCCTGCTTTGCCCTGCCCTGCTTCTTCCAGGTCCCCCCAAATACAGTCCCACTCTCTCCCTCTTCTCTTCTGAAAATGTGGGGACATGCCTGAGTATCAAGTCACTACAGGACTAGGCACATCCTCTCTCATTGTAGTCAGACACAATGGCCCACGATGTGCATGATCAAAGATGGAGCAAAGACAGAGGGAAGAGCCAACCAATGATTGGCCCAACTTGAGACCCATCCTATGAGCAAGAACCATTCTTCGACACTATTAATGATACCCTGTTATGCTTGCAGACAGGAGCCTAGCATAACTCTCCTCTGAGAGCACCAGCCAGCTACTGAATCAGACAGATGCAGAGATGCACACACAAGGAACTTGGGAACTCTTGTGAAAGAGTTAGGGAAAGGATTGAGGGACCTGAAGGAGATAGGGATTCCACAAGAAGACCAACAGTGTCAATTAACCTTGATCCTTGAGGATTCCCAGAGACTGAACCACCAACCAAACAACATTTACACTTCTTAAGAACTGGTTTCTTCCAGTGTTGACAGAAACTAAGAACCATCAAGTAAACAAAAACAATAGCATTTAAGATGGCTGCAGAACAAATGACTTAAGTTATATTCAATATGGCACATTAAATACCAAAAGAAGGTTTCAGTTAAGTAAAATTAAACTTAAAGGAAATTTGGATTGGGGCCAGAACAAAATAGTGACTATATTGACATGTTTCTCAGAGAAATGTCAGATTTTTAAAAACAACAACAACAACAACAATATCCCTCACATCTCATCACATCTCATTTAACACCCTACAGATTCTCAGGATCTGGGGAATCCATAGATTAAAAAGCTTTCAAATGACAGGAAATGTGTTTTATTTATGCTTATATTTCCATTTTCTATGATAGTATTTGGTAACCTGAAGATACTCATTAATAGTTTTGAGTAAATAAACTAATGAATATATAACTATGTTAAATGAAGGAATAGATAATATAAAATAATTTCCCAAACTCAACTAATTATTTTGGAATACATATTGTACATTAGCTATAATAGAAAACTATTCTTAATTATTCAGGCTTTTATCTTCCCATTAAAGCAGAACAAAGCATGTCTTCATTTCAATAATTAATTCCACCAATATAATAACTCAGCTGCTTCAGTGAGTTTGATGACACAGGAACAACCCAGCTTTGACTTTGTGGAGTAAGAAAGTGCACTCCTCCTCACTGAGAGAAACTTCAAACACATTGACAGTGGCCCTAGAGGAAAGAAAATCTTTGCAATAGTAAACACTAAAAACAACTATGTTTAAATATTGAATAACTGGGTACTTGGCTTTGATTGTTAAATCTATACCTAAGTAGTGTAAATGTATGGCAGCCTCCTCCAGGGAACGAAAGATGTGGGTTGCAAAGGAATTAAGCAGCCATCTGTAAAGACTAAGCCTTTATTAATTGGAAGAATCAGTAGGGTCATTGTGGGCACTCCCAGGACCACTTTCTCGTGCTCTCAATGCATTCAGGGATAGTCGGCATTAGCACACCTCTGAAGTTATGACAACATCTCCTTCTGATGCTGTTGGTATACTGTAAAACACATGGACAGTTGCAGTTAAACTCTAGAGAAACCAGTTTGGGCCATATCTGTTGCAATGAGGACCTAGAGCACATGATTTATATGCTTATTTTTAATGGCTAGATTCATGCTCGATATAAAAAGCCACATCAGTTATACATATATCTTACTTTTCTCTCTCCACCAGGCTCCGTGCACTGGCGACTTGGCTGTAAATTCAAAGACTTTCATGTTATGCTCGACATTGTATTTACATTGCACTGTTAATTCTAGAATTATGGATTCATCTGGATGAAGGGAGCTCCTGACAGTGGGCAGAGGTAATGCCGCTATGATAGATGCCAGTTCTGATATGAGAGCCCAGCAGGACATGAGCATGGACTATTGTCTAGCTGAAAAACATGAAGATCACTATGTGGACCACATTAGTATTTCTATACATGACTGGCCTTTTCAATTTCCATTTCCTACAAATGGGAAACAATATACCAAGGACAGGCTGACTGATGCTTCTCAGAGTGCTCCAGACAGCATTTGCGCTGTCCAGAGTGCAGTATTAGAATCTGCCAAGCACTGGTGTCAGCTTTAATCCAACAGAGAAAAAATGTTTTTGTTTGTTATGAAGCCTGAAGCAAAGCCAGCAAGGGTGGTGATTAAATTACAAAACATTTCTAAGCAAAGAGAAATAGCATTTGTCTTGTGGAAGAATGGATTATGGATTCCTCTCCGATTGTCATGGAAAGGGTATAGAAGGAAGCATAAAATTAAATCTGTTCAGACCTTGACTTCTAAGTGTGCTAGAGTCATGACTGGGCTCTTAAGTTGGACGCTCAGCTTTTTCCTTCAGTTGTCTCATTCTGATCCTGAATCTGAATCTGGGGGACACAAAAACAAAGCTAAAGAAAACAAAGAACGACCTAAAAACCCATATTTAAGGTTTAACTGGTTTTAAGATAATATGAGCTCTTTTGGGTCTATGGTGCCTTATGGATTCAGCCAAGTTGAGTAACTATAGGCCTTTAAGCATTTAGCTAGGTTTCAAATTCCATATTTTGAAGAAACATGTTTACACTTTAATCTCATTTCTTCTTCATACCCTTCTCATGAGAGAAATTGAAATGGAAAGAGAAGAGAGTAGATGTGTAAGCATGGACGGTCTATCTCAGCTTGTATACTGTCTTACTTTCTTTTCCTGTTCCTGTGATTACAAAAGCTGACGAAAGCAAGTTTGGGGAGAAAAGATTTGTTCTGGCTCATATTTCAAGAATGCAGTTGATCATAGCAAAGAAATTAAGGTATCAGGAGCTCAAAACAGCTGGTCACATAACATCCACTGTCGGGAAGCAGATAGCAGTAAGCCCATACTACCGAGTAGTTTCGTCTCTCCATGGACCTGGTCCAGAATCCTGGCCAGAGAATATGACAGCCATAGTGTACAGGTCTTCCCACCTTAATTAACATAGTCAGGAGGGTAACCCATAAGAATGGCCAAGTGTATCTCTTAGATGATTCTAGATTCTGGTCCATTGAGAATTAACACTGACCATCATACAAATGCACTGTTGCTTCTGTAATCATTGAGTATCATGTGTTTAATAAGTCTGTAACTGAAACCATAATGTGACTTCTATGAGGTAAGTTGATAATAGTCCTCTAAGATGGTGCCTGATGATTTCTGCCTTTTGGTATTCCCATAGATTACAGTCCATTCTCACACTGAACCAGGACTTCTCTATAGCAAACAGGTTAAAGCAGGAAGGAGCTATCACTTCCAATCATAGGTTATGAACAATGATGGCTTTCGACTTGGGCTTGTTTTCTTTCTCTCTCCTGACTCCAAACCTAGTCTCCCTAAGTAACTTGCACCAATGGCACCAGCTGACAAGACTTGAGTAGCCATTAGGAGAGGACCAGAAGCAAGGGCCTAATGCTTCCCACTCTAAGCTACGTGAGTAAGCTTAGAAGCCAGTTCTCTAGCATCCTCTCTCCGAGATTGTCTGTAGACATCACCAGACACTTTATTTCAGCATTGTAAAGGACTTGAGGTATGTGATTTACCTGAGCTGCCTCTCAATTCTTACTCCTCAAGGGTGTCTGGAAAAGAGAAGTGGGAAAAGCACTGGATTTAATTACTCGGTATACTTTAATGGGTATAGTGATAGGTCAGCAGGAGTTGATTTAATACTATGTCCACTTACCAGGCCTAATACTAATTATGGCTAGTTTTTTCAGTGCTGGGGATTGTGGGCAGGGCCTCACGCTTACTATACAAGTGCTGTGCTACTAAGCTCCATTCATGGAGTTTACCACAAGTTATCAATTGCATACATCTAACATCTTAAGTTAGGAAAAGGGAGCTGGAGAAAAGGAGGAATAATATTTCATAAAATCCATAGCCTGATGTTATCAGCATCAGTCTGTTTTGCTGCATATTCATCTCTGAGTGGCAAACCTTATCTTTACAGCCTTGTGGGCTCATTTTCATAAGACAAAGGTTGAGAATGAATCCTGCTGATTACTCTTCTTTCTTTCTCTACAAAGCTAATGCTGGGAAGACCTACTTTTCAAATATGTTTAATTAAATATTATTCATTGGATATCTTATTGGTTATTTATTTACATCTCAAATGTTATCTCCCTTCCCAGTTTCCACTCCAGAAAGCACCTATCCCCTTCCCCCTCTCCCTGTCTCTATGAGGTACTCTCCCACCCACCCACTCCTGCCTCACCTTAGCATTACTCTTTGCTGGGTCATCAAGCCTCTACAGTATCTAGGGGCTCCCCTCCTATTGATGCCAGATAAGGTAATCCTCTGCTACATGTGTCTAGAGCCATGGGTCCCTCCATGTGTGCTCTTAGGTTGGTAGTTTAGTCCTTGGGAGCTTTGGGGTGTGTGTGTGTGGTTGGTTGATATTGTTCTTTTTATGGCGTTGCAAACCCCTTCAGCTCTTTCAGTCCTTCTCCTAATTTCTCTATTTGGGTCCCCACAGTCAGTCTGTTGGTTGGCTGCATGTATGTGCATCTGTATTGGTCAGGCTCTGGCAGGGCCTCTCAGTAGACAGCTGTCTCAGGCTCCTGTCAGCAAGTACTTTTTGGCTTCTGCAATAGTGTCTGGGTTTTGTGTCTGCATGTGGGATGCATCTCCAGGTGGGGCAATCTCTGGACTCCCTTTCCTTCAGTCTCTGCTCCACTCTTTGTCACTGCATTTCTGTTTGACAGGAGCAATTCTGGAGTAATATTTCTGAGATGGGTGGGTGGCCTCATCCCTCAACTGGGGGCCATGCATATCCACTGGATATGGTCTCTACAGTAATTTTATCACTAATCTTTAAAAGCAGACTAGTCAAAAAATAATTATAGATCCAGTACCTTTACAGAGGTTTGTTTTGTTTTGCTTTGTTTTTCTCCAATACCTTCAGAAATTTCTTCCAATTTCTCAGCTTTGGCAGAATCAGGAAGCCAGGAACCTTCTTGCATTTCTATGGGAAAGTACACCATACCTCTTTCTGCCCAGCCTCTGTTGAGACATCTAAGGGCATTCATCCTTCATGTATCAGTCATCTTTCTCCACAGTCCCCCCTCCTACCAGCCAGTGTGAAAGCAGATCCTCTGTCCTTTATAATTTGTCTCCATTGAGTAGTGTCTAGCTCTTAGAGTATCCTAACCATCAGGATATCTCTTCAGTCATTGTCCTTGTTGCAAGGATGATGATGGCTTTGTTCTGATGGCTACTGAGTACTCAAAACCCTTCCCTCTGATTGGCTTCTTTACAGCTGAAGGCCATTTGTCTCTGGGTCACAGGACACAGTACTTCAATCTCTCTTTCCCCCAGCATGATCAAATTCATATTGCTTTATATTTTCATTGCACTCGCCCAACCAGCTTACCTTGGATCATCCCATTCATCTATTTTCTCTCCACCTTCATGTAAGCTACAACATAAGAAATACCAGTTCATATTGTACCAATTACAGTCCGTTATGCCATGTGGTCTAACATGCTAGTTTAGTACCTGGATCTATAGAAAGCATACTTGGAAATTGCATTATGTGTTCCTAGACCTATCGCTCTCCCTTGCCTATAATGATTTCTCAGAAACCTTTTAAAAATTGAACCTTGTTTGTCTTCTATTTATTTGAAACTCTGTCATTAATAGTTCAAATGTGCTTTTGTTAAGAATAAGTAAGGTTTAACACAAAGCACTTAGCATGCTGCTACCTCTCTAGCTTAAGTGTCTAGAGTAAGTGTCTTGCCAGTGAGTAATCATTTGAAAATATAGAATGAAATTACGCAAATCCAACCTGACAAAGATCACTGTTCACTTGATTGTTAAGAAACAACATTTAGTTGAAAACTATTTCATCTGAGGATTAAATTATGCTTTATTTCCATAAAATGTAGCTGAAACTTTACTAAAACATTAAGAAGAGACATTATTGCTATTTTAATAACATGATTCTTAAGATAAGTTTAAAGCTGTTGGCACAATAATAAAATATCACCAAAACACATATGAAAAAGATGAACAATTTCTAAATTTTAATCATTAAAAGTGTAAACGTGCAGAAGTTAAAAGAATATTATAAGAAACACCCACATGCTAAGCATGTGTATTCAAATATTTAGCTTCTTGTATCCATGCTTGCTGCATATTTTATATAAAATGTATATGGTGTCCCTGAACATTTGAATATTGTACTGGTCAGGGATCTCAAGAGGAACAAAATTGACAGAAAGAGTACATATGAACAGAGAATGTATTAGATTTGCTTAGACAATGAAGTCTGGGTAATCCAACAATCCTGTCTCACACTAGAGAAAGCAATAACCAAGTAGTTGCTAAGTCTTTGTCACAGAGCTGGATGCTTCAGATGTCTAACCTGTCATCACAGAAAGATTGCTTGGAGGATCCATGGAGGGCTGTTGATCTCTAATTCATACTCAAAATGCAAATCTCTTAGGTTCTTATATCATCAATGACATGCAGAATCAATAAGCATAGAACAGATAAGTTGTTTGTAACATGTGGGTCATGATTCCGTTGGGGGTTGAATGACTTTTTCACAGGGTTCTCAAATCAAATATTCTGCAGGTCAAATATATACATAATGATCATAACAGAAGCAAGATTATAGTTATGAAATAGCCATGGAAATATTATGGTTGGGGGTCACCACAACATAAGATCTTTATTGAAGAGTCACAGCATTAGGCAGGTTGAGAACCACTGGAATAGATGACCTTGCCAGTGAGAGTGAAGGCTATCAGGCAAAAACCCCAATAGCTTCTTCTAGCTCCAAAAAGTACCAACCATATTTAGAGCAGGTCTTCCCACTTCTAATAATAAGATTAAGAACATTTATCATTTATAGGAGTGCCCAGTAGCTTGCCTTTTTTACTTGACTTTAGATCCAGGTGACTTTATACTGAATATTAACCACCACAATCCTATATTTCCTAAAAATAATTACATCTCCAGGCAGAATCAGAGTTTGTTATCACACCAAAGAATATGAACAATCTTCTGACAGCAACTAATATGTGATACCCATTTACTTTTGCCAACATGTTGTTTTAAGGCTATTATCATTGCTGCTTTCAACAAGAGCCTTCAAAACTCTACGCAATCTACACTTTTATTTCTGTATGTATCCAGTCATTTCTATGAAATTGTCCTTATCATTTTTTGTATGTTCGTTTTGTTTTGCTTTTTGCTCCTAAACATTGACTTCTTTTAAAGGGCACACAGTTGACTTCCAGAATGCATCATATTCCTTTATGTTAGGGATGTGTAGTTGTTCCTTACTGTCGTCCTGGCCTTGTTTGTATGACTCTTTGTGACATATTAAAAGCATGAGCTAAAAGCTTCGATGCAGCATAATGTTTTGGAGTATCAAGAATCCTCCACGGGTTATACTGTGTCATCAGCATGTACTGATTCAGTGAGCACATCACATCAAATTTTCCTACCGAAAACTTGCTTATAAGCTAGACACAGTGTCTATACTGCAGTCCCAGCACTTGGAAGACTGAGGCAGAATGATCGTAGGTTTGTGGTCAATCTGGGCTATGTAGTGAGGCCCTCTTTCAAAAACTACAGAACCGATTAACCAGCCTACTAACCAAACAAAGTCATTTGCTTCCTGGCACAATAAAAACAGATATCTCTATGATGAGACACACCTGTATAATGTTTGTTCAGATATCACCACCAAGATCACACATCTTTTCCAAGGTAGCATACAACATGTTTCCTGACAGCATTTACCATAGGAAGTTTGAGCATTCTAGCTTGAATCTATTATGTTACTGGAAACTTCAGGGTAGTGGTTTTCTAAACAATTTTTTTAAATTCTTTCTATACTGTTATATAAAGGAAAAATCTTTCCTTCCTTAACTAGGCAGACATACAGAAAGGCAGGCTAAGTGGTTATTTGTTTTCTTTTATTGATAAAGTATCATGGTTATGTGACAATTGTGTCTGAAGATGACATACACACATGCTACACTTTTTCTCTCTCAATTTTATTTTTATTTATTACCTGGAGTTGATTTGTTTCTTTTTACATGTATGAGTATTTCTATGTATGTATGCATTGCATATGCATTCTTGTTACTTACAGTCACTAGAAGAAGTCACAAGACCCCCTAAAACTTGAGTTATAATAGCTGGAAGTTGTTATATGGTGATGGACTAAACCCAGATTCTCTGCAAGAGCAGCAAGTGCTTTTAACTGTTGAATTATCTCCAAGCTTTTGATTTAATCTTATTTGATAGCTACTAGAGACTTGTTCCTCTGTGCAAAAGCTGGTTATTATTAATTATTCCAAGCTAGAATCTGTAATGATTGGGCTATGTCTTTCTTCTCCTTTGATGAGTTCTTTACTTTTAAGATTTTTATCTTGATTGAATGTGGGAGGGCCCAACCCAGTGGGTAGATGGACCTGGGTTATTGTATAAGAAAGCCAGATGAACATGATCAAGAGAACAAGACAGAGAATGAGTCATAGAGTAGCATTTTTTCATGGTTTCTATTTCAAGTTCCTGCCCTGACTTTCCCTCAGTGATGGACTGTGTCTGGGAAGCCAAATAAATTCTTTCTTCCTAAAGCTGCTTTTGGACATGGTGTTTGTTACAGCCACAGCAGGAAACCAGAGAAGTATTAATTCTTCTTTGAAAAATTGGTTAAATCAATCAGTAAGGCCATCTGGAGCTAAGTTTCTCTTGTGCTTTGTTTGTTTAAATTAATAACTCAATGAGTTTACCACAAGTCTTCGAAAATTTTCTGTTTCTACTTGACTTAGACTATGGTGCTTCGTGTCTGTCAAGAATTGATGAAAAGTTGACATTTTCAATGATATAGTACAGATTCTCTAGATATTTATTCCCACTGGGTGTTGATGATATTTTCTGTCTTGTTTGCTTACTGATTATTTTAGTTACATGACTCAACTAACTCCCATGAGTCTGTCTCCTTCATTGAACTTTACTTGTATGTCCCTGTCCAATTCATCTCCTAATCCTACCTTTCACCTTTATAGCCCAGCAGTCTCCTCTGTGTTGGCAAAAGTCACTCACTAGTCCAAGTTGCAACTAAGACCCTGTGCCCTTTGCTTCTCTTACCATTTTTGATTGGTTATGTGCATCATGTGGAAGCTGCTCTTTAACAGTACTGGTAGGAGCAAAGATATCCCAAAGAGAGCCGATGTACTACTCTCTTCATCCATGTAACCACTAAACTCCTCAGTCTGCAAGAAATTGTCATTTTTTTCAGGAACCATACACTGGGAGAGGGAAGAAGGTGAAATCTGTGCCAACTAAAAAAGAAACTGGATATCAGAAAAAAAAATCAGAGTTCTAACATCTTATCAGACCACTCTTGAGGAGAGAGCAAAGCCTAGATAACAGTGATGGGTGTGGCCACATTTTGACCAGGACTGCTTAGTTTTCTATACCTCTGGCTTTCTATTTAAACCTAAATCCTATTCTTGGCTAAAGAGATGGTCTTGGGTCAGAGGTCACCAGACTTCCTTATTAGTTACTCTTTGCAGTGCATCCATGTTGAATGAATTTCAGCCTACTGAGGAGAGTAGTGGCTAAACCTCTTTTTTTTGGGGGGGGGCGGGGTTCTAATACCTAAACCCTAAACCAGTAGCTCCATAATTCAAGAAGCTAATTTTTTTTACTTGTGTTTTGCTGGGGACTTGTAGTTGGCACTGTCTTCCCTGACGACCCATGAGTGTATGACGTTTTGAGCATGCAGGTGTGTGATTGAAAGAGAAACAATGTCTAGTGTTGTTCGACTTGACTGTTGGCCATAGTAGTTTTGTTCAGCCAGTCTTTCTTTGTTCGTAAGCTGTACATAAGACCCTGTTACTGCTGAGGCTTTGCCATTCTTGATGAACTTGTGCATCTCAAAAAATGTTTTCGACTCTGGCTTTCATCCTGTCTGAACATGCCTAAGTAAAAATATCAGGGCCCACATTCATAGCCCTCCCAGTCTCCAAGGCTGACCCTCATGCTGTGATGATGTTTATCTCTGATTCTGGCTCAATCCCCAACTCCTGACCAGCCAAATAATGTGCTTCATTGAGCTGTTTTAAATAATATTAGTCCCTAGAGTCAGCGCTATGGAATCTCTTTATCTCAAGTGCCTGCTTCATGCCTTTCTATCTGTGTGTTTGACTATAGGCTGAGACCAGCAATAGGCCTGTTTCCCAATAGAATGGCATCTAGATCTTCAAGGCAGAGTTGAAGATGTGATAGTTCTAATATGACAAGGAAGCTAGGGAAAACAGGAAAATGTTGGCTCTTCTAAGTAATCTGTCCTGAGAGTAGAGATTCCATTCTACAAGTGAAGGCTGGAATACAGTGAACATTTTGTTCTCTGAAAATATAGGACAGCCAAAGAGGTTTTCTTGGATGAGTCACCATGAGAGAAACATCAAGGCAATAAACCTTATCAGATGAAATGATAGATCTGGACTATGTAGTTAATTTCATTTTTCTTAGAGTAGATATTAGACATATAACATTAAGTCTATTTAGTGCTGTTTGTGGGTATGTGTTTTTATGATTGGTATCAAATAGTCAGTTGAGAAGAATATCCCTTGGAGTGTCAAATTCTTATTCTCTTAATAGTCATTCATTGTCTACAGCTCTTCAACTATGGTTGGTACTCTGTAAAGTTCCACCCATGTTAAAATGTCAGCTGATATTTCTGTCTTGTTTAAACAGAATCTTGTTGAGATTTAGGAGGTCTTACTTCCCTCCATACCCTCTTTCTGTAGCACTTCTTTCTTTTTTTTTTTTTTTCTGGAGCTGAGGACTGAACCCAGGGCCTTGCGCTTGCTAGGTAAGCGCTCTACCACTGAACTAAATCCCCAACCCCTTCTGTAGCATTTCTTGAACTTTAGGTGTATCAGGGGTAGCACTGTAGATATATTAGTTGGAGTTAGGCACCCAGTGGTCTCTTGTTCTATGCATTTTGACTAGTTATAACAATTGTTTTCTGCAGAAAGAACTTCTTTGATAAAAATAAAAGCTACTGTTATCTGTGGGTATAAAGATAAGTATTTAGAATGTAGTTAGGACTTATACTGGTTTATGAATATGGAGGTACCATTTTCTCTTCTATGATCCATGACCTCATTAGTCACAAGTAGTTGGTTAGGTTTAAAACAACACTTCATTTCCTTCCTGTTGAGCAGGCCTCAGGTACAGTTAGAGAGCTGTTATAACTTTAGAGTTATCTTACTAGGATAGACATTGTTATGGTTTATAATCATCATAGTTGGGTAGGACCATTGTTGATTATCTTTCTCCCTTGGCAGCTTTCATAGTACATCCTGATACCATGAGGACTAGGCCTCAGTGAGTCTACTTTCAGGTCAGTATAAGCTCAATTCCTCCAAGTCCTATAGCCAAAGTTCATCTTGTAACCAAAGTTCATCATGTTTTCAGCAATGAACTTACCTTCGACTTATGGGAAAAAGTCATAGAAAATAGTAACATCTTACATTGTTTTAGGAGTCTGTTGGACTCCCCAGCCAAGAATGCAAAATATGGTTTCTCATTCCTGATACTGGAGTTTTAATAAGATGATCTATTACTCCTGTGGGTAGCATTATTATCTTCAAGTGGCATAACTTGATTTAGGCCATTTACTTAGGCTCATTTATTCATTTATATGTCTTAGCTATAATTTCAGGTAAATATAAAGTAATGTGATTTCCTGTGAAGTTTTCAAATATCCTTAAATAATGCTATACTTTTCTTCTTCCTCACTCCCTAATTAAAGTCCCCATTTTTTTATCTCCCTGTTTAAAAAAATGTGTTGCTTACTATATTTCAATTGTTTCTCTGTAGCTAGTATATTTTGGGCATTTAAATAATAAATAGAAAGACAAGCCTAGGACTTCTTCAATTTACCTCAAGCTATAGTTTTTTTTTTCTTCTACATTAGCTTGAAAAAAATATAGAGATCTTGGAATAAGCCTAATTATTAAATAACCATAATTTTGTCAAAAATAAGCTACCAAATATAGCTATGTGCTATCCTTAGAAGCATAAGAGGTGGGAGGAGTAGACCACACCATTTAAAAGGGGAGATGACACAAATATCCTCAACATGAGAACTGTAAAACTGAAGCTGGAAGGGTATGAGAGTCTCAGTTAAACTTACCTTCAGTAGTCTAGGGACAGAGTTAAGAAGTTGCCATTCCTGTGTCAGTATGTTAAGAGAAGAACCTACGCCAGAAATCATGAAGTCAAATACAACCACGTCTGATACAATGACATGTTGCCATTGCTCTCAAAGTGTGGTCTTCAGTGACACGCCATATTCAAAGAACAGAAAGTCAAGAGTCTGTAAGACCTTCTACTGTGAGCGTGATGGAAAACTAACTCATCTTAAACAGATTCCCAAAGATAGTGAGTCTATTTAGGAGCAAAGTATAAAGAGAAGCTAAAAATAATACACCCAGAGAACCAGCACAGTATTTACTTTCAAAAGATCTTAGTAGACAAAACATTACCACCATTACAATACACCTAATTACTGAAAACTTATGCTACCCCATGTCAGCAATGTCTTAAGTTCTGATAATACTATATAAATAAAAACTACAAAGTATATAGCATATATTCTGAGGAGAAAATAATAAACGATGATAAGAAGTATCATTAATGAAACAAGAGTTGGAATTATGATTCAACTTCTGGATATGGTCAGTGAGCAGGGGAACCACTGTCATGTATGTTTTTGAATAATGACAATAGATAAAGAATAGTTGGAAAAGAGCAGTGGAATAGTGAGTATGCCAGTGGCATCAAGATAAAGAGTCAAAGTGTTGAATTGGGGACAAGAATACCAAGGTTTTTTTGTTATGCATACTGTGACAGTGATACTTTGGAATACCTAGAGCTTTGTTTATGAGTCTTCATGCTGATCACTTTAGGAATCAATTTTTAATTTGTTGTTATTAATTTTATCTTTAATATGATTTTTAAATCATTATCTATATTAAATAGTTCTCGAGAAAAGGAAAACCAAATGGGAAGGGAGCACGAAAGGACAAAAACTTAATTTGCAAGAACTGAAAATTTCACTATTTACACAAATGAAATCTGAAGAAACTCAATGCTTTCATTTCAATCTAAAGGCCTTTAAATTTAAGAAACAGGCATCATGGTGTGAGTACCAGTGAGAGGGCATAAGAAAACTGATATGTCAGTTGGAAGAAAAGCAGGCACAGTAAATGTTCCTCTGTCTTTTTTTAAAACTGTATTTAGGATCCCCAAAGCCTGTATGATGTCCACACTGAGACCAGTAAATTACTTTACTCAATCCACCAGTTAAAATGTGAATCTTACTCCAAAATACCCTCCTAGACACATTTTGTTTAACTATGTAGCTTGGCACTCCACGACTCAGGCAAGTTGAAACACATTAGAGATCATGCTGTCAGTTCTTAGTCACAGATAAAAAGAAAATAAAGTACAACAAATGATTTTGTTTTCAAATCCAGGAATAGGGAGGAAACAAACTTTACCTGAAAATATCTAAATATTCTAAGTCATGGAAATGTTTGACCTGGTACCTGGTAATGTTGAACCACACAATTGTGATGGGGAACAGGAAGAAAGAAGAAAGGTTGGCTGTGAGCATCTGCCTCTGTATTTGTCAGGCTCTAGCAGAGTCTCTCAGGAGACAGCTACATCAGGCTCCTGTCAGCATGCCCTTCTTGGCATCCCCGGTAGTGACTGGGTTTGGTGACTGCATGTGGGATCGACCCCCATGTGTTGCAGTCTCTGAATGGCCTTTTCATCAGTTTCTGCTCCACATTTTGTCTCTGTATTTCCTCCTGAATTTTGGTCCCCCTTCTAAGAAGTACTGAAGCATCCGCACTTTAGTCTTTCTTCATCTTGAGCTTCATGTGGTTTGTAAATTGTATCTTGGGTATTCCGAGATATTTGAGCTAATATCCACTTATTAGTGAGTACATACCATGTATGTTCTTTTGTGATTGGATTACCTCACTCAGGATGTCTCCAGCTGCATATGTAGCAGAGGATGACTTTGTTGTGCATCAATGGGAGGAGAGGCCCATTGTCCTGTGAAGGCTTGATGCTCCAGGATAAGGGAATGCCAGGGAGGAGAGGTGGGAGGGAGTGGGTAGGTGAGTGGGTGGAGGAGCATCCTCATGGAGGCAGGGGGTTGGGGCATGGGATAGGGGTTTCCAGAGGGGAAACTGGGAAGGGGGATAATATTTGAGCTGTAGATAAAGAAAATATCCAAGAAAAAATGAAAAAAAAGGAGAAAGGTAATCTCTTTATAAACTAAGAGGGATAGGTGGTTACCACAGTGCATTAACATTGATGTTATCAATGCCAGATCTTCCAGGACTTCTTTCAGATACCATCTGGTGACATTTTACCTCGACGTTATTTAACTGATGTTCATCATATAACCTTAGTTTCCTTAAATGCCAATACTGGACACAGATCTTGCTTGGATTAGAAACTTCCAAGCTTTATTCTCCAGGATAGGTTATAGGAAAAGGAAAGCTGTAGTAAAAGTTATGATAGAGGTGAGTAGAAGCAGGGAGGATCGAAGATTTGAACATGATGTGAGAGAAATTGATCAATGTTTGTCATCTGGAGAGAAGTGCATGCAGACAGACAATTCTATATGTCCAGAGAACTGGGAAAAGTTGTAAGGTTGGAACCCTGAGGACATAGGAGCACTGTAAGAGAAAAGTTCTCCTTTTATTGCACAAAACTTCTGGGAAGGAAACAGTGAAATTGTCAAAAAAGGAATACCAACAGCAGGGAACAGGGAATAGTCTTTAGGCAAGAGAGGAAGATTTCAAACAAGATTAAGCGATCTGGGTTGTGGGTTCCAACTCATTATGCAGATATCAAGGCAAGAGGCCAATGCTGCTTCAAGACATGGAAATGGTTGTCAAATCAGGATCAGTTACCAAAAAGAAAACAAAATTCACCATAGAAAAGTACCTCTAAAAAGGAGACTAGGAATCTACTTGACTTATTAGCATTTATCAAATTCTATTTGGCTTTATGAATTTGGGATTGAGCAGAACCCAACATGTGGAGTCAAGTCAAAATGATGCATGTGGGATCTATAAAACCAGAAAATAAATGAGCTATACAGTTGAACTTACCAAAGCTAATGCACTAGGCATGATAGCCAAAAGATTTGGCTTAAGCAAAAGGATACAATGCTTCTGAAGCAACAATAGCAATGCTAGCCCCAAGAACATCAATAAACTGCTGAAAAGCATCTTTCTCATCTGGACCAATCATGTTTGATTCTCTAAAAGACTACACTGTACTTTTAACCCTTAAGGGAGTCTATCTGAGAAACATTTACCACAGTGAAAAATGTTAAAGTTCAAAACAAAAGTTGAGTCAGGAGCCATGTTGACCCTTTTGCGTCAGACCTACTTTGACCCCTTTCTAACATTTGTTTCCTTCCTTTAAGCCTAAATGGCTCTCAGAGCATCCAACTTCGGGACCATTCTGTTTGCCAATGTCATTTAGTCATCATATTTGCAGTAGGTCAAAGCACATGACTTTTACAGACTAGATCTTAATAAAAATACGTCATTGAGCAGAAATAAAATTGACATGAAGATCAGAAGGCTTTGACTAACTTATTGGCACACTGCTATTTCCAACTGTGTCCTTGGCTGAGCCTTTGAAAAAGAGTCTGCATGTCTGTTTCATTTATATGCGATGGTGCAGATACTCTCTACTTTCAGATCTCATTGGAACAATATTAGACTTAATGAAGTAATATGATCTTGGAATACCCACTGGCTTCTCTAGCCAGAGACTATGGGGGAAAAAAAACTCACTTTAAATCATTTTACTTCCCTTTTTTCTCCATAGGGAGGTATAGGGGGGATAAATGTGCAAGTTGATATTTTAAGCATATTTTAAAATGGCTGCAGTAATATACGTAAAACAACTTAAGCATCTGGAAAGAAAAGAGCTCTGTGCACTTGGGGATGATAATGACGCTGATAATGATAATTAAGAATTTTAATAACAATAAATCTGTGTGAATTTTATCCCACGTAGTTGTGAGAAATAACAGCTCAAGGACATTAAATTTCTTCAAAGGTTAGCTTTAGTATCTAAATTGTTCATGACTTTATTGATTTCATATCCCAGGTACACGTAGATGTATCAATACTGTGCTTTGGTTTCAACCCAGGAAAACGTGCCTTACACTCATGAGGATCGAAAGATGCTTAAGCTAGCTCTTCCGGTACCATGCTTAGTTTCACAAAGTCTATTGTTCCAGGCCATATATGTGCACTTTCTTAGAGGAATGTGAAAACTATAAGTTTAGAGCATAAAAAGTAAATCACCAGGATTTATGTATTTACTTTTAACAGTCACAGTTGATTGCATTCCACTAAGAAAGTACAATCCAGGCATAGGCTATAAAACTCAAAACCTATAGGCTGTAAATTGTACTTTTAAGCGTATACACAACTGTCAGAAGTAAAGTCTTTGTATATCTAATAATGGAGACACGAAGCAAAACTAAAGTTGGTCAAAAATCCATGTGATGGAAACTGATACCAGAGAAACTTGAAGAAAAGCCATCAGTGCCCAGTGCAAGGCCATGGGTGGCAGAACAGTAAGAACTGGAGCAGGTTCTCCAGAGAAGACAGTCTAAGGAGGATTCTTTGCTCGTGGTTTCCTAGCCACCCATTATTGAGAAAGCTGCCATAGCTCAGTGTGTATCAGTAGAAGCTGGCATCACAGGGTTGCTGTGCTGTAGAATGTCCAGCTGACCTTCCGGGGACACAGTTTCTACTTCTTTTAAGGAGAGGGGCCTTGGGTAGCATTTTCCATGAACTGGGGCTTGGCTATGATGTGTGGCAATTGTATTCTTGCATGCGGAAATTTCCAATGATCTTTTCCTGGTACCAGGCAGGCAATAATCTTGGGGAAATTGTAATACAGCATTTTAAATTTACTCTCTGAAAGTTTAATGCACGATACAATGCACTTTGATTATACCCAGGCTCCACTCTACTGTCCAACTCCTCCGGGCCTTCCCTGCACATATCCTGCTCCCAACTCCACATATTATTCCTCTTTGAAAGACTGTTAACCCATTGAGAACAATTGTGATGCCCATGAAGACATAGTAGTCATTCTGTGAAACAAGGGGAAATTGGCAGAAGCCACATCCCTAATCAAAAATAAAAAATTGACTCTGATTACCCCAGTAACCATCAACTGCCAAAAAGTCTTCAGGTAGAGGTAGGGTCTCCTAAACCTGGATCTCCTGTAGGTTCCAGCCACCACAGATGCTTCACATGAAGCATTCATGAGGACAACTGCCCTGTTGTGTCCAGAAGACACTTTGACATTAGTAACCCCTAACCTCTGGCTTTTCTGGTATTTCTTCTTCCTCTTCTTTGATGTTCTTGAGTTTTTGGGGTATGGGATGGGAACATTATTCATTGATGCTTTATTCATAATAGAATAAATTATCTATTCTATATAATTTATATTATTATAAATACTATATTTTAAATTAATATTATAATTTATATTAATTTAAATTATATTTAGTCATATTGTAAAGGGAATTGGAAAAATACTAAACTGAGCAAGATAATCCAGACCTAGAAGGACAAATAACAATGCTTTCTGTGCTATATGTATCTTAGAATCTATAGAATTGTTCATTCAACTTGAAGGACATTTAGAAGCCACGAAGCTAAAAAGATATTGGGGCAATGAGGAAGAAATACCTTAGAGCAAAGGAGGTGGGAAAACACAACTTTTATGAAGGTAAAAAAGGTTATAACAGTGGCAGGGAAATTTGAGCATGGAGAGAAGTTAGAGGTTATCTCTACTTTCTCCTTTTGAGGCGGGTATCATGGTAGGCTGCCCAGGTTGACCTTGAATTTAGCAGTCTACTGCTTCAGCTTCTCAAGACAGTAGGATTAAATTCATGTAGAACAGGGCCCCGCTTTAAAAAAAATTTTTTTTGATGAAGTACTCCTTCAAGAGGATGCTTAGTAAAACAGCCCTTATTTTGTTTGTATTTGTATTATAGTTACCACAGTACTGTTGTAACACATATCAGAAATGCACTACAATGTGGTATTTCAAAGCATGAAGTAAAAATTAAAAAAAAAAGAAATATATTTTTCTAATTTTAACGTCTAGGAAAAAGTTCTATTTTTTTCCTATGATGATTTATTTTAAACTTGGTGAAATCCAATTGAATATGGTAGATTACTTTCTGTCTCATTTTTATTGATTTTTTTTGTAAAAGGTGGGGGTTTCTACAGGGTCTAACTATGTAACCCAAATTGACATGTAATGCACTGCTTTGGCAAGGATTACTTTGAACTCAAAGTCCTGTCTCAGCCTCCTATATATGGTGTTTTCCTATGTCTAACTTAGTTTTTAATTTTTAATATAGACAATAAAACTTCAGTTTATGGATAAAAAATGTTACTTCTCTGTTTTGCTGACATTTCCTTTGTTATATTTCTGATATTTTTTGTAATCTCTACTCCTTATAATTTACAGAAATTTTAACAGCTGTCCTATAATTCTTAGCTCTGATAAATCTAGATAATACAGCCAATAAATCACTGACCTGTCTTGTGTACACTGCAGTAACTCCAACAAATAAAAGCACGCATGGCAGATTTAATTGCTTTAAATTCTGTCACTTCTTACTATCTTCTCTGGACTTCTGTCCCATCTTATTCAAGTCATGACAGGAGGTGTGGTTATCTATTAAAAATGTACTCGTCTCAGGAGGTGGAAGGAAGATTGTGAGTTCCAGGCTAGTGTGGACTGCACAGTCAGAAATACTATCTCAAAATCTTACCCAGATATGGAGAAAGTGACCGTGCAACATTATAGATTCACTTTTTTCTCATGTTGCAGTTTAACAATGAAGTTTAAAGCAGTTTCCTCCTGCCCCACAAATAATCATCTTCTGCACTTAACCTTCCCACACTCCACTTCAGAGGCAGGTACTGACCTACTCAAGAGGAGACATAATCCTGTCCCTGCAAGACCTGCTTGTGAAAAGTGGCACTAATTCTTTTTTCCATCAATAAGAACAATTAGAATTCAGTAAGGAAGCTCATTAGCTAAAGTGACTCCATGGTAAAGTCTTTACAAACCAATTTTACCTGTTTAACAAACAGAATTTCTCAGTTGATTCCCAGCTGAGTCTCATGGGGTCACTAAGAGCATCTGGTCTACCTTTTGCTTTCTCCTTCCTTGACTCTCCTGGGCCAATCTAAAAGTCCTATTTTGACCTCTGCTTGTAGAAGCAGGAAAGCATGGAGAACTTGAGGTGATGTAGTGAGAAGAAGGGCAAACTCTGAAGGGCAACCTCCAGAAAGGAGAACAAAAGGATTATCCATTGCCTGAAGCCCCATGCCATCACAGACTCCTCTCAACAGCACTGTGCTTAAAGGAAACAACTGAGCCATTTGCTGCCTTTTATGTTTCCTTCCTTAAAAAGAAAAAGCAACTTTGAATGAGCCCAGTCGGTAAAGAAAGGTCAAGTGGAACCACTATGGTGCATTTGTTCCGGGGAGTCTTTTTCCCTTCCACAGGGAGCAAGATAAAGGCGTCAGTTGTGACTGCCACACAGTGGTTCCTTAATTGAGTCTTCCATCTTCACAGAGCCAGATGAGAGAGTCACTTTAAAGGAATACATTCAAAATGATGTGCAGTTTCAGAACAAATTGTTCAAGTCTCCTACAAGAGGACTTCTTGGAATGCCACTGCTGTCTTGGCCATACCTGGTCCTTTCTAACTCTGGCCAAAGAACTGTCTCTAGAGTAGGCCTGTGATGACGTGACCTTTGTCAATACACAGAGAATGTTAAGGTCTCTCAGGTGAACACAGCATTCCTAGTTGCATTTTTGCACTTCCTCCACTCTGTTTAAGCAAGATCACACCATGGCCAGGGTCTGGAAACGCTATGTACAGATTTCTGGGAATGGCAAGGTGACATGGATGTGAGGCCAAGGCAACAGTTGTGGTGCCAGGTGATGAATAAAAAGTATCAAGAATCAGACTTACTGATAAGTTGGAAGTTTGCTGAACATGGATGAAAAAAGACCCAGATATCCACAGTAAGAGGGTTGGTTGGTTGTACAGAATGGTAAGGAACAGACTGAGCTATGACGTCAACACAAGTGTTTCAGTTAAATTCCTTTTGCCTTAGCAAACAACTCAGGGGGGAGAGGAATTATTTAGCTTACATATCCATAGTTACAGTCTATTGGGGGAAGCCAAGGCAAAAACATAAGAGGGAAAGACCTGGAAGCAGGGATTGAAGTAGAGGCCATAGAGGATTTCTGCTTACTGGCTTGCACAATTTGGTTTCTTATATCACCAAGCACCACTTGTTCAAGGGTGATATTGCCCATAGTAGACTGGGCCCTCACATATCAATTATTAATCAAGAAAATGCCAATATAGGCTTGCTTGAAGGCCAATATGACAGAGGTAATTCTTCAGTCAATATTCTCTCTTCTTAGATGATTCTGGTTGTATCAGAAGACAAAGAACTGACCATCGCCATGAGTTTCTTTATGGTAATATAAGGACGTATTACATTTTTATTTGGAAACTTGAAATAACCAAGGTGACAGATAATGAAAATTTAACAGTTCTACTGAAATGTTACTATGTGATTTACCTAGCCTCTGCAAGAAGAATGTGGAAAGTTCACATTTCTTGGTCCCATTGAAGGATAATAATAACCTGGCAAGAAAAAAAGATTACCATCATGGCAGTCATAAAACTTAAATTACAACCCTAGGTTTACTAAAGAATATGAGTATTCCAGGAAACCATGAGCAGTGTTTTATAACATCAAAATGAGACAGTTGATAAAGCTATAGTTGTAAAGATTAAGACATCAAGAAATACTTAAATGCATTCATATTCTTACCATTTTCTGTCCCCTTGTACCCCCTAGTTCAGTTTCCAAATAAATACCACTTTAATACTTTCTTTGAAGTCTTAAGATTCATGTATGTGCATGTTTAAAATACAAGTAGGATTTTACACTGCATGTACTGTCTTATTTCCCTTAATATAACGAGAATTTTGCTCTGTTTTTATGCTAAAGTTATAATATGCATTATTTCAGAATGTGGATATATTTGGATATCACATATTTCAAGAGGCAATCAAAGGAAATAAAGTCCCATGAGTAAGTACAGAAATAGACATATCTATAACCCTATACCAACCAATATGGATGGAATCACTAAATAGAAGATGTAATTATGGCATACACAACTTCAGAAAGAAGACCAGGCAAGCTCCTGGAGGAAAATTACCATCCACAAGCCAAAGAGAACAGTTTTTAGACGAAATCACCTTTACCCTGAGCTTCAGGTCTCTAGAGATTTAAGAAAGTAAATTTCTATTGTTTAAGCTATTCTATTATTATGGAAGTCCTATTGAACAAATATGATATTACCTTGATATGTATTCATACTGGCATATAACAATGTGCATTATACTCTAGCAATTATAAATATTCTATTTTATAGATATGACACAATTAAATTTACATTAATCTCTTACTAGGAACATAGGCTTCAGTGTGCCATAGCAACCAGAAATCAAGCCAGCCTCCACAATTGTTCAGATACAATGATGTTGCATACAAAGTTAGGCATGTCAGGAAACAAAACCATGTGTCTAAGAACCAAGATAAAAGTACAGACAATAGATTTCTGCTTCTTGTTCATGAGGGAGCAAATGTTACAGAAAAGTCCCTATTGTTTTAAATAACTTACAATTGGGATTCAGTAAGAAAGAACTTTCCATAAATTAGATTATAGCAACAAAAGCTGATGATTAGAAAAACAGCAGAAACACACAAGATCAGCTTACTAATTGGCCCTGTCTTTCTGCCTGAAGTCAGCCGAGTTCTGTGGTCTCACTGACTAGGTAGGGCAGACACTAGATTCAAGTCGGCTGTAAGGAATAAATTTTGCCAGTTATTGGGCCAGAGAAAGCTGAGCAGAGAGGGACCCGGAAATCAATTTCAAATACCACCTAAGTGTTTTCTTGAGTGACAACCACCATTTTTGTAGGCTCAAATTCTAGAAAATAACTAAGCAGCCTTGGGCCTGGAAAATTGGTATGGGACACAAACCAAACATTTTCCAAACTTTATGCAGACCTGAGGATTTTCTGAGTATAGCCTGTCAGAGAAGAAAAACAACAACAACAACAACAACAGCAACAGCAACAGCAACAACAGCTGCAACTACAACAATATTACTATTGTATAATGAGACATGTGGAAGAAATTTTAAGAATGAGGATTAATTCTAGCCAGGCAATGGCTCATCTTGATTATCCATCTGGTTAGATTGATGAATATATAAGAGATTAATGAAGTTTGACTTAGGATATGCCTTTGACAAAAATCTCAAGAGATGGCCACGTCTTAAGGTCTCTGAAAGAACGAGTGGATTCATCCCTTGAAGGGTTTGTAATGATGGCATTCACGGGCATGGAAGAAAGGCAGGAAGTGCAACCTGGTTGGTGTGATAGGGCAAGCGAGCTCATTTTATTTTAAAAGTAAACTTATGAAGAAATGGGTTCTATATGAGATTTTTCTACATAGTTCAGTTTGGCTTATTTCCTCCCTATGACACCCTTGCCATCTCCCCGTTCCCTCTTTTTCACTGTAGTCTTTCCCCATGATCTATTTTCCCCCACCCCTCACCCTTTACAAACTTGGAGGTTTGACTAATATTCACCCCCAGCAGGATACACACATTTAACACTTAGAGTCTTCCATTTTCATAAGAAATACATGGGGTTTATCATTCTAGGCCTCAGTTAGAGCCTCACGTAAAATAATCTTCAAGTTCCATTATTTTTCCTACAAATTTTATTCTTCTCTATGGCTAAATAAAATCCCATTATGTATATGAGTCTTGTTTTTATTATCCATTCATCTGCTGTTTGACATCTGTCAATCCCCTTGCTGTTGAGACAAGAGCTGTTGTAAAGTGAATGTGGAAATATATCTTAAATAAGAAGTTTAGTCCTTTGGGTGTAAATATGGGCTCCGTTTCTTGCAAGCTATATCTTGCACTGATCTTTTCTTGTATCTTCTTTCCCTGCCTATTTCTGCCATCTTGAGATTTTCCTGCCCTCGTGTGGCAAGGACCTTCCCCTAATAAATAAAGATTTCAGGGAACCAATCAAGGAGCGAGGAGTAGGTGGGACTTCCGGGTCAGAGGAGAGAAGAGAGAGTAGGGTGAGGGGAGGAAGACGGAGCAAGAAAAGGACAACCCAGATCTGTGTGGCTTTAAATAACCACAGGTAGCTATGAATGTCTTATAAGGAGGGGTAATTACAGGACAATTTGTCTTCGCTAGGTGGGCTGTTTCTATCAATAGCAATTGGCTCTGAGTTTATCGTGTGGACATTTTGTGGAGTGAGAATTTACTGCTATAAATCTGACTGATAAATTACAAGCCTTAAGAGTTTTGATTTTCCTGGGTTACTGGGAATTGCAACAGCTAACCACGATGGGTGGTCATTGCATGGGGCTGGCATGGGAGCGACTGCCATGGGAACTTAGGTAGTTGCTGCTAGGACTAGCCATGGCAGCAGCAAGAGCTGTGGCCAGAGAGTAGCAGGTAGTAGCGGGGGGTGGTACATTCTTTTTTACTTTTTAACCCTCCTCTCCTCCTTGTTACAGTGGATTGACGTGTTCCAAATTTCTACAATAAACCTATCCTCCGTGAAAAGATTTCAGCCAAATATTTGGTCAAGGGGACACAAATGTAAATATGTGAAATTGGTTTAAATCTGCCTTAAAACAATGTGAAACGAGGCAAGAAGGACAAGGAGTTTCTTAGTACCCTGGTATTGAAGGCTAGTACTCGTTAAGAATGATACAAAGGGGCAAGGGCCATACTCATTAGTAGGTTAGTGGTGGAGTAGGATGCTTAATATCAGTCTTTAAGCTAACATCTGACTACCACAGGTGTCCATCGGTGTGACCTATCCTCTTGAGGTCAAAATAACCCTTCTGCAATGGGGCATGGTTCAGTGAGTAAAAAATTCCCTGTGTAAACTTGAGAACCCAAACTTAACTGACATAAAATGTGGACACAACTATGTTCAAATCTATAACCCAGAGCCAAAGGGAGGAAGAGAACGGAAGGCAGGAGCTTGCTAGCTGCAAGCTTAATTCCAGGATCAGTGAGAGAGACTATCTCAAGGGAATAAGGTGGAGAGTGATAGCTCAGTCACTTGATGTCTTCATGCATGGCCACGGGCACCTTCAAACACAGCACATGCATTATTCAAAACTGGTACACACATATACACTCTCACACACACATACAGTGAATCTCTTTCAGATTCACTGCTATATAGAAATTAGTGAAGAAGACTGTAGTGTAAATAATGAGAAAAAACATTAAAAGACCATTTTTGCTCACATTTAAGCATTTGATTAAAAAACAATTAGCTCCCCAAAGTAAAAACTATTAAGGATGAGTCATACGATTTTCAGCATCCGCAAAGGCAAAAAGTTGGGGAATATTAAAAATTGGCTATGGTGTATTAAGCTTGTATTTTGCAGTACACAGAAGCTCTAAAATAATGAAGCAAATATAAGTAACATTAAGTATTTCCATTATGGAAACAGCCAAGCACTATGGGCAAGGTAGACGTACAAACAAGTTCAAGAATGTCTCTAAGTAATGTAGTTGGTAGGCAATAATTTAAGAGCAAATTTTACAAGGACTAGGGAACTAGCACAAACAGTGAAGGTTTGGCCTATAGTATAGGGGTTGAATTTGAGTCTCCCAACTGACCTAAAAAGTCAGGCATTGTGGCATATTTTTAATCCCAGTTCTGGAGAGACAGAAACATGCAGGTCGCTGGCCCTTATTAGCAAGTTAGCCTAGCCTAAGGGGGTAGCCCCAGAGTAATGAGAAATGGTTTCAAAATTAAGTGTGATGGCTTTCTTGAGAAGTGACGCTCAAGGTGATTCTCTGGCTTCTGTAACACTTAGGATGTACACACATTCATATACATATTCCTAAACCTACATGGATCTACACACACACACACACACACACACACACACACACACACACACACACACACTCACACACTCACAAATAAAATGACATACACATACATGTTTAAAAGCTCTAAAGGACATTTTAATAAGAGACCTGAAACCTATTCTAAACTTATATACTGGTGGAAATTTGACGATGCATATTGGTGATAAGGTTGAATGAAATAAAGGCCAACATAAAATGCTCAGACATTGTGTGGAGGTCCTTGATCTACTTGGACTTTAGTTTTGTGCCGGGCAATAAGAATGGATGAATTTGCATTCTGCTACATGCTGACTGCCAGTTGAACCCACGGCATTTGTTGAAATGCTGTCCTTTTTCCACTGGATGGTTTTAGCTCCTTTGTTACAGATCAAGTGACCATAGGTATGTGGGTTCATTTCTGGGTCATTCTATTCCACTGATCTACCTGCCTGTCTCTGTAGCAATACCACACAGTTTTTATCACAATTGCTCTGTAATACAGCTTAAGGTCAGGGATGGCGAGTCTCCCAGAAGTTCTTTTATTGTTCAGAATAGTTTTGCTATTCTAGGTTTTTTGTTATACCAAATGAATTTGCAAGTTGCTCTTTCTAAGTCTATGAAAAATTGGAATTTTGTTGGGGATTGCTTTGAATCTGTAGATTGTTTTCAACAAGATGGCCATTTCTACTATATTTATCCTGCCAGTCCATGATTAAACTAATAGAAGATAAAGTGGGAAAGTGCCTTGAACACATGGGCACAGGGGAAATTTTTCTGAGTAGAACACCAATGGCTTATGCTCTAAGATCAAGAATCTACAAATGGACCTCATAAAATTGCAAAGCTTCTGTATGGTGAAGGACACTGTCAATAGGACTGTATGGCGAAGGACACTGTCGATAGGAAAAAATAGCAACCAACAGATTGGGAAATGATCTTTGCCAATCCTACATCTGGTAGAGGGCTAATATCAAAAATACACAAAGAACTCAAGAAGTTAGACTCCAGAGAATCAAATAACCCTATTAAAAATGGGATACAGAGTTAAACAAAACATTCTCATCTGTGGAATATCGAATAGCCATGAATCACCTAAAGAAATGTTCAACATCCTTAGTCATTAGGGAAATGCAAATCAAAACAACCCTGAGATTCCAGGTCATACCAGCCAGAATGGCTAAGATAAAAAAACTCAGGTGACAGCAAATGCTGGCAAGGATGTGGAGAAAGAGGAACACTTTTCCATTGTTGGTGGGATTGCAGACTGGTACAACCACTCTGGAAATCAGTCTGGCAGTTCCTCAGAAAATTGGACATAGTGCATTACCTGAGGACCCAACTATACCACTCCTGGGCATATACCCAAAAGATGCTCCAACATATAACAAGGACACATGCTCCACTATGTTCATAGCAGCCTTATTTATAATAGCCAGAAGCTGGAAAGAATCCAGATGTCCTTCAACAGAGAATGTGGTGCATTTACACAATGAAGTACTACTCAGCTATTAGAAACAATGAGTTCATGAAATTCATAGGCAAATAGATGGAACTAGAAAATAGCATCATGAGTGAGGTGACCTGATCACACACACACACACAAAAAAAATACATGATATGTACTCATTGACAAGTAGATATTAGCCTAAAAGCTAGGAATACCCAAATACAATTTACAGACCACATGAAGCTCAAGAAGAAGAAAGACTAAAGTGTGGATGCTTCAGACCTCCTTATAAGAGGAAAGAAAATACTCACAGAAGGAAATATGGAGACAAACTGTGGAGCAGAGACTGAAGGAAAGGCCATCGAGAGATTGCCACATATTGAGGATGGGCCCTGTCAGGTGTCAGTGAGACGAGAGGCCCTTGGTCCTGTGAAGGCTTGATGCCCACGTGTAGGGAAATGCCAGAGCTGGGAAGTAGGAGGGGAATGCATGGGTGGGTGGGGAAGTACCCTCATGGAGGCAGGGGGTATGGGGATTTCATTGAGCATATCCACAGGGAAAACCAGGAAAGGGGATAACATTTGAAATGGAAATAAAGAAAATTTCCAATAAAAGAAAAGAAAAAAATAAGATACTCATATTTAAAGCATGAAATAAAACATATGGGAACACATTGACTACTGGGAAGCATGGAACCTTTGTATCAGTGGATTCCGGAGAGGAGGAAAAGGAGAATGTTACCTAGGAAGCATCAGCTCAAACTGCTTCACGCAGAAAGTGCATGGAGCATTGCTTCAAGTGTAAGAACTGCAATCGATATCAGTAAATAAATTCAGAAAAAATTTCCAGTACAAGGGAATAATAAAGGAAATCTAAATTATCAAAAGCATACGAAATATCACTATAAATTTTCCAAATGAAATACTCAAGGTGTAGTCTGAATTTTTTAGTGAGGTCTTTTCTAAGATTTATTTTTTGTATCTATCTATGTGTAAGTATGTGTCTGTAAAATGTATACCATGTGGAAGGGAATTCCAATAGGGGTCAGAAGAGGACATCAGATCTCTCAGAGATGGAGGTACAAGAGGTGTACAAAAACCCAATTAAATTTCAATATTGGTTATACTTGTAACATAACATAAAAATATGAGCAGAAATAAAAAGAAGTTTAAGTATAAAAAACACTGTACAGAAATTCCTTAAAGCCCATGAAAGAGAATCTGAAAAAACAGTAGTTCACAATAGTAGGAAATTATGATTGTTTCCAAACACAGTTGGAAGTCTAGCCACAGTCTGGATAAAACAGAGAGAGGTCAATGTAAGGTATCTTTTCTGTGAATGGGGTGTTTATTTGAAAAGTGCAACAGAGTGGATCTTCATAATCAGTTTATAAAATCTAAGTATCACGAAGGTGAAATTACAAATTTGGTGACATGAAAATTAAAACTGTCATATTATCCAAAGTAAACAGCAAAAAATAAATCATAAATTTCATATGTAATGAATCCAGGTGTATTTTATGCTCCATCACTTTAAGACACAACTCTACGGTTTCTTTTAAACAGGTGACTATAATATTAGAATACTTATAGGAAAATTTCTTAAGGAGTAAATTTAATTGTGCTCAAACTTAAATAGCTGTAATATAAACATTCAAACATAATTTTGAAACTTCTTGACCCCTCTCTGCTAATATCTGTTCTTGAGGACTCCTGGGTTTGTGCAAAGCCATCTTGTGTTTAGGTGCATGGAGACAGATAGCAGGTCTGGTTTCAGTTAGAATCTTAAGCAGTACCCATGTCCCCAAATCTCTGTTCCTTATAGTGGCAATGGGTGCAAGGTGAAGCAGGGTGTGGGGACTGTTCTCCACTTTGCTCTGTAGAAAAATGCACAACAAACATTCAGTAAAGCTCACCTGACCTTCCTATTGAATCACAGAATGAACGAACATAAATCAAGGCTGACAAGGCGAGTCTCTCTCTCCTCACAGCTTTGAAAATAATAATATATCATCCTCTAACCGCATAACATGCGCCCTCCCCACGTTTTCCCTCATCATGTTGGCAAAAGTTCCCTCTATTCAAAGAACAAACCTTCATTTATTCCAGTTGAATGTAATTCTTCTGCCAGGAAAACAGAATCAGATTCATACTAAGGAGGAGGTTATTTTCTACGTGGACTTGCCAGAAAAAGGCTTGGAAATGAATGATCTGCAAGCTCCCTGTGCTCTGCTAATGAAAATTCTAGTATGTAGCCAGATGTTTTACTGGGGAAGAGAATCAAGAGAAGCATAAATTGTCCTGCCACTCAACTGAATAGTGAAGCTGAAATTAGAGTGATTCACTATGAACATAATTGGAGGAACATTTCTCTTTAAGGAGAGGAGAGAGAGAGAAGGAGAGGAGAGAGAGAGAGAGAGAGAGAGAGAGAGAGAGAGAGAGAGAGAGAGAGAGAGAGATCCAATATTCCTATATCCTCATTTTTCTTTTTTGAAAGTAAAAGCTATACTTGTGAGAATCTGGGACATCTTGTCCCTATGATAGAAATAACTTACACTAGTTTTCCTCTTAACTGCTCTACTCCTTTCTGCTAATGATCGGAATTTAATCTCAGATGGGCAATATGGCACCTTAAAAAAAGGAGTGAAACCAGCAAAGGCAAACACACAGGTAAAAAGCTACGTCTACTTTGAAATAAGGAATGTTCACGTGACTTTATCACGGCCCAAGAGATAGGGGTGGGAACAGGGAGAGACAGTTCTCGAAGTCTTTGATAAAACTTTTATTCTCTATTCTTTCTCCTGCCTTCCCTTCTTCCCTCTCTCCCTTTGTCTCTACAGTCTCTATCTTATCCACTTTCCCTGCTTATCTAGGAAGAGTTAATCTAATGATGTAGGTGGGTTCCAATTTCTGGAAGATGCAACAACTCAAGTCTCAAGATAGCTGGTTGGAAAGAGAAGGAGTCTGCAAAGGCAAAATTCCTTCTGCTGCAATAAATTACTTAGCCCCCAGACTTCTGAACACTCAGAACAGTGTAAAAATTATCGCTTTTTCATTTGTAATAGTTCTTTCAGAATTGCGTACAGTGTACTTTGATCATATTCATCACCGACTTTTGATCAGCTCATCTCAGAGCCACCCCTACCACCCTAATCCCCTTTCAATATTTATGTTCTTTCATATTTTTTAAATAAGCAACCAATTCCAATTCCGTGCTGCCCACATGCTTCTGACTAGGGTGCCATGCACTGGAAACTTGTTGAACAGCCAGGAGCCACATCTTGAATGAAAATGGACTCTCCCAGCCCCAGAAGCCATCAACTATTTACAGATCATTACTTAAGTGTGGAAGTCCGTGAAATTCTCCTCAATTCATGCAAAAAATGTATACTCGCTTCACCTTATACAGGTTTCAGGCAGACAAACATAGACCTGTGAGTTCATGCATGCAATGGTCTTGGGATGTCCACTATTGAACCAACAGGCTTAAATTACCATGCTAGGAATTATTAAAGTTCATGAGATATGTAGACAGGAAAGACTACTGATGCTTTCTTATATCCCAGCAGCTTCCATAAGCACCTTCTAGTATTACGAAAGCTAGCCAGTGGGGAGCAAACTTCTTGGTCAATACCACATTGATTTTTTTATGGACTGTGATCAAAGTTTGTGGTGTCTTCAGTAATAGGATGATATCATTGAGTTCTAATGGGAAATCAAGAGCAATGGTGATAGCCTGTGTGGTTCTGGGAGTCTCCAAGACCCTTCTAACTGACAGTAAGCAGGCAGGCATCTCACAGAGGGCACCACTCCTCTATGTGTATTGGGATGAGCATAATCCTCAAAGAACAGCTTTAAAGGGGAACAAATGTATAGCTTTTATCAAATACAGAAACTAACTCTCCCATATGGTTTATGCTTTTATCCTCCCTGTATTAACTAGCATCTATAGTTTTTAATGTACTGTATTACTCAATTTAAAGACTGGTGAGGTTGAGTAATAAATGTGCCTCTAGAGTTCTGAGCATAAATAAGCTGTAGAGTGAAGAACTTTTGTCCTTGCACTTACCATGAAAGTTTCCTCAGTGCTTCTCTGCTTTTATAATTTTGTGCTATGTGAGGAGAGGTGACCAAGTGATGCCTCTGAGGGAGTCCAAACCATAACAGCTTTAATACTTTCCTATAGGGTGCTTTCTTTGGATCTTGTGTTGTAACAATCTCTGGGGCAGGCAGTTTCCCAATTGAGGTAACTATTAATGGACTATCTAGTCATATTTATATGCTTAATTATTCTCTCTCCATCTGCATAGATTAGGATCATGTTCAATTCCTTTTTATTAGATATTTTTTATTTATATTTCAAATGATATTTATTTCCTGGTTTCCAGGACAGAAGACCCCTATACCATCCCCCTCCTATTCTTCTATAAGGGTGTTCTCCTCTCCAACCACCCCCCTTCCTACCTCCCTTCCATGGCATTCCCCTACACTGGGGAAGTGCAGCCTTGGCAGGACCAAGGGCCTCTCTTCCCATTGGTGCCCAACAAGGCCATTCTCAACTACATATGCAGCTGGAGCAATGGGTCTGTCCATATGTAGTCTTTGGGTAGTGTTTTAGTCCCTGGGAGCTCTGGTTGGTTGGCATTGTTGTTCTTATAGAGTTGCAAGCCCCTTCAATTCCTTCAATCCTTTCTCTAACTCCTCCAACAGGGACCCCATTCTCAGTTCAATGGTTTGCTGCTAGCATTCGACTTTGTATTTGTCATGCTCTGGCTGACCCTCTCAGGAAACAGCTATATCAGGCTCCTGTCAGCATGCACTTCTTGGTTTCATCAATATTGTCTAGTTTAGGTGGCTGTATATATATATACAGGCTGGATCCCCAGATGGGACAGGCTCCGAATAGCCATTCTTTCAGTCTGTGCTCCAAGCATTTTCTCCATATCTCCTCCTATGAATATTTTTGTTCCCCCTTTTAAGAAGGACTGAAGCATCTACACTTTATTCATCCTTCTTCTTGAGCTTCATGCGTTGATGGATTTTTATCTTGGGTAATTATAGCTATTGGGCTAATATTCACTTATCAGTGAGTGCATACATACCATGTGTGTATTTTTGTGTTTGGGTTACCTCACTCAGGATGATATTTTCTAGTTCCACCCATTTGCCTCTGAATTTCATGAAGTCATTGTTTTTTTATAGCTGAGTACTCCATTGTGTAGATGTACCAAATTTTCTGAATCCATTCCTGTGTTGAAGAGCATCTGGGTCCTTTCCAGCTTCTGGCTATTATAAATAAGGCTGCTATGAATGGAGCATGTGTCTTTGCTGTATGTTGGAGCATTATTTGGGTATATGCCTAAGAGTGGTATAGTGGGGTCCTCAGGTAGTACAATGTCCATTATACAGAGTAACCTCCAGAATGATTTCCAGAGTGGTTGTACCAGTTTGCAATCCCACCAAAAATTGAGGAGTGTTCCTCTTTCTCCACATCCTCACCAGCGTCTGTTGTCACTTGATTTTTTGATCGTAGCCATTTGACTGGTATGGGGTAGAATCTCAAGGTTGTTTTAATTTGTATTTCCCTACTGACAAAGGATGTTGAACATTTCTTTAGGTGCTTCTCAGCCATTGAATATTCCTCAGTTGGGAATTCTTTGTTTGTACCCCATTTCTTAATAGGGTTATTTGCTTCTCTGGAGTCTAACTTCTTGAGTCCTTTGTATATATTGGATATTAGCCCTCTATCATTTGTAGGATTGGGAAAGATCTTTTCCCAATCTGTTGGTTGCTGTTTTGTCCTAATGATAGTGTCCTTTGCCTTACAGGAGCTTTGCAGTTTTAGGAGGTCCCATTTGTCAATTCTTGATCTCAGAGCATAAGCCATTGGTGTTTTGTTCAGGAAATTTTTTCCAGTACCATTGTGTTCGAGGCTCTTCCCCACTTTTTCTTCCATTAGTTTGAGTGTGTCTGGTTTTACATCGAGGTCCTTGATCCACTTGGACTTGAGCTTTGTACAGGGCGATAAGAATGGATCAATTTGCATTCTTCTACATGCAGACCTCCAGTTGAACCAGAACCATTTATTGAAAATGCTATCTTTTTTTCCACCGCATGTCTTTTGCTCCCCTGTGAAAGATAAAGTGACCATAGGTGTATGGGTCAATTTCTGGGTCTTCAATTCTATTGTATTGATTTACCTGCTGGTTTCCGTAATAATACCATACAGTTTTTTTTATCAATATTGCTCTATAATACTGCTTGAGGTCAGTAATGGTGATTCCTTCAGAATTTCTTTTATTGTTGAGGATAGTTTTTGCTATCCTGGGTTTTTTGCTATTCCAAATGAATTTGCAAATTGCTCTTTCTAACTCTATGAAGAATGGGGACTCCATTGAATCTGTAGTTTGCTCTTGGCAAAATGGCCATTTTTACTATATTAATCCTGCCAATCCATGAGCATGGGAGAGCTTTTCATCTTTTGAGATCTTCAAATTCTTTCTTCAGAGACTTGAAGTTCTTGTCATATCAGATCTTTCACTTGCTTGGTTAGAGTCACACTGAGGTATTTTATGTTATTTGTGAAGGGTGTCATTTCTTTCATTTCTTTCTCAGCCTGTTTATCCTTTGAGTAGAGGAAGGCTACTGTTGGTTTGTATTAATTTTATACCCGGACACTTTGCTGAAGTTGTTTATCAGGTTAAGTAGTTCTCTGGCAGAACTTTTGGGGTCATTTAAGTACACTATCATATCATCTGCAAATAGTGATATTTTGATTTCTTTCCTTCCAATTTGTATCCCTTTGACCTCCTTTTGCTGTCTGAGTGCTCTGGCTAGGACTTTGAGTACTATATTGAATAAGTAGTGAGAGAGTGGCCAGCCTTGTTTGTCCCTGCTTTTAGTGGGATTGCTTCAAGTTTCTGTCCATTTAGTTTGATGTTGGCAAATTTCTGTCCATTTAGTTTGACGTTGGCTACTGGATTGCTGCATATTGCATTTACTATGTTTAGTTATGGGCCTTGAATTCCTGATCTTTTCAAGACTTTTATCATGAAGGGGTATTGAATTTTGTCAAATGTTTTCTCAGCATCTAATGAGATGTTCATGTGATTTTTTTCTTTTGAGTTTGTTTACATAGTGGATTACTTTGATGAATTTGTTTATATTGAGCCATCCCTGCATCCTTAGGATGAAGCCTACTTGATCATGATGGATGACCATTTTGATGTGTTCTTGGATTCAGTTTGCGAGAATTTTATTGAGTATTTTTGTGTTGATATTCATAAGGGAAATTGGTCTGAAGTCCTCTTCTTTTATTGGGTCCTTGTGTGGTTTAGGTATAAGCATAGGCTTCATAGATGGAATTGGGTAGTGCTCCTTTTGCTTCTATTTTATGGAATAGTTTGGACAGCATTGCTATGATGTCTTCTATGAAAATCTAATAGAATTCTGCTCTAAACTCATCTGGTCCTAAGCTGTTTTTGGTTGTGAGACTTTTAATAACTGCTTCTATTTCTTTAGGAGTTATGGGACTGCTTGGTTGGTTTATCTGATCCTGATTTAAATTTGGTACTTTGTATCTTTTTAGAAAATTGTCCATTTCATCCAGATTTTCCAGTTTTGTTGAATATAAGTTTTTGTAGTAGGATCTGATGACCTTTTGAATTTCCTCAGGTTCTGTTGTTATGTCTCTTTTCATTACTGATTTTGTTATTTTCAATACACATTTTGTGCCCTCTGGTTAGTCTGGCTAAGTGTTCATCTGTCTTATTGATTTCCTCCAAGAACCTGCTCCTGGTTTTGTTGATTCCTTGTATAATTCCCTTTGTTTCTACTTGGTTCATTTCAGCCCTGAGTTTGATTATTTCTTGCAGTATTCTCCACCTGGATGTATTTGCTTCTCTTTGTTCTAGAGCTTTTAGGTGTGCTGTCAAACTGCTAATGTATGCTCTTTCCAGTTTCTTTTTGGAGGCACTCAGAGCTATGAATTTTCCTCTTAGCACTGCTTTCATGGTGTCCCATAAGTTTGGATATGTTGTGCTTTCAATTTCATTAAATTTTTAAAAAGTCTTTAATTTCTTTCTATATTTCTTCCTTGACCAAGTTATAATTGAGTAGAGTGTTTTTCACCTTTCATGTATATATGGGCTTTCTGTCCTTTTTGTCGTGATTGAAGATGAGTCTTAGACCATCCTGATCATATAGGATGCATGGGATTATTTTAGTCTTCTTGTATCTGTTGAGGCTTGTTTTGTGATCAATTATATGTTCAATTTTGGAGAAGGTTCCATGAGATACTGAGAAGAAGGTATTTCTTTTGTTTTAGGATGAAATGTTCTATAAATAAATATCTGTTAAATCCATTTGGTTCATATCTTCTGTTAGTTTCTCTATGTCTCTGTTTAGTTTTTGTTTCCATGATCTGTCCATTGTTGAGAGTGGGGTGTTGAAATCTCCCACTATTATTGTGTGAGGTACAATGCATGCTTTGAGCTTTAGTAAGGTTTCTTTTATGAAAGTAGGTGCCCTTGCATTTGAAGCATAGATATTCATGATTGAGAGTTTGTCTTGGTGGATTTTTCCTTTGATGAATATGAAGTGTCCTTCCTTATTTTTTTGATAACTTTTGGTTGAAAGTCGATTTTATTTGATATTAGAATGTCTACTCCAGCTTGTTTCTTCTGACCATTTGCTTGGAACATTGTTTTCCAGCCTTTTACTCTGAGGTAGTCTCTGTCTTTGTCACTGAGGTGTGTTTCTTATATGTAGCAAAATGCTGGGTCCTATTTCCCTATCCAGTCTGTTAGTTTATGTCTTTTTATTGGGGAATTGAATTCATTGATGTTAAGAGATATTAAGAAATAGTGATAGTTTTTTCCTGTTATTTTTGTTGTTAAAGGTGGAATCATGTTTGTGTAGCTCTCTCCTTTTGGTTCTGTTGTAAGAAGACTGCTTTCTTGCTTTTTCTCAGGTGTAGTTTCCCTCCTTGTGTTGGAGTTTTCCATCTATTATCCTTTGTCGGGTTGGAGTTGTAGAAATATATTGTGTAAATTTGGTTTTGCCATGGAATATCTTTTTCTCTCCATCTCTATTCATTGAGAGTTTTGCTGAATATAGTAGCCCAGGTTGGCATTTGTGTTCTCTTATGGTTTGCATGACATCTGCCCAGGATCTTCTGGCTTTCAGTCTCTGGTGAGAAGTATGATGTAATTCCGATAGGTCTGCCTTTATATGTCACTTGATCATATTCCCTTACTGCTTTTAATATTCTCTCTTTTTTTTTGTTTTGTGCATTTGGTGTTTTGACTATTATGTGACAGGAGGAATTTCTTTTCTGGTCCAATCTATTTGGAGTTCTGTAGGCTTCTTGTATGTTTATGGGTATCTCTTTCTTTAGGTTAGGGAAGTTTCCTTGTATAATTTTGTTGAAGATATTTACTGACCTTTTAAGTTGGGATTCTTCACTCTCTTCTATTCCTATTATCCCTAGGTTTGATCTTCTCATTGTATCCTGGATTTCCTGGATGTTTTGGGCTAGGAGCTTTTTGTGTTTTACGTTATCCATGAGCATGGGAGATCTTTCCATCTTCTGAGATTTTCTTTGATTTCTTTCTTCAGAGACTTGAAGTTCTTGTCACACAGATCTTCACTTACAACTGACTCAGCTTTTTGTTTTTCATTTCTAAATGCACATTTATTTATTGATTCAATTTCTACTGTACTTTCTTGAAGAATACTTTATTAACTTGAATTCAGGTTATACCAGTGAGATAAATAAAACAAACTGAATATACAAAAGGAAGGAATTATAGTCCATGAATGTCCAAACTAGGAAACTGCTTTTAGCAAATTTTATATGTATTCTAAAACCATGTAGCAAATTTGTTATAAAATTTGAAGAGGAAAGGATATCTAATGAATTTATATTCACTTATTATGGAATTTGCATTAAAACAACAGGCTCAATACAATAGAGGTATTTTAGAGGAAATTTTGGTGATATTATAGAAAAGCAATATAAAAATTTTTCTTACAAATATTTTAGTAGACCTAGCTTTCTGTTCCTTGCCCAACAGCACAGTGCCTTGATTACTATAGCTTTATAAGAAACCTGTAAGTTAAATCCCTTTAGTTCATCAACTATTTTATTCTCTTTCAGTACTGTACTGGACATTCTGTTCCTTTATATCTCTTTAAAATTACTAAAATTGGATCTGTGGTTTTTTGCTACAACTGCCTTGTTTCTGTAGAACAAGTTGGGGAGAATTGACATCATAATAATGCTGAATCTTTGTAGCATGACCACGAGATACTTGGTATGCATTAACTCCTTTTTGTTTTACTTTATCATAACTTAATTTTCTTCATTTAAATCTTCTACATGTTTTAAACTTCATACTTAGGGCCATTTTTATGTGCTAATGTAAATGATATTAGTTTTATTTTAAGTTACACTTGTTTTTGCTGATATCTAAGAAAGTAATTTTTTTGTGTTTTAACTTTGCATCCTATATACTTTCTATAATTTTTATTAGTTCTAGAAGTTTCCTTATAGATTCTTTTAAATTTTCTATAGAAATAATTATATAACTATAAATAAAAATACTTACATTTTCTGGCATTCCTGTAACAATGTTGTGTGTAATCAGAGAAGAAAACTAAACTTTGTGGACTGAAATAAGTTTGTTTCATGATTCAGGAAAATCTTTTTATTATTCTTCAACTGTGAACTGAAGGCACTGGGCTACACAGACACTATGACTCTTTCAAATTCACTATGACATATTTTATAAGTAACTCTACTCTTCTAGTTTTCAATTTTCTTTCTAAGAATGTGTTGGCCTTGGACAGAATCCTGTAGACCCATACTTTTCTATTTGTGGAGTAAATCTCTACCATTTGTGTTCTTCAGGTTGTCTTGACAGCTTCCCAAAGAAAACTAACCTAGTAAATTAATATCAGGCATCACAATGATAAGAATGAATTTGCAAGCTTTTTTACTCCCAAGCTTCATGGATTTTTCACACATTGGTTTGAATATACAAAGAATGGAATGGGTAATATTCATCTAAGACTATTTCAAACTATAACCATTTATATGTGAGTTCTAGTGAAGACCTTTATGCAAGCAATTTACAAGGAAGAGACAATGAGATGTGGTCACCAAGCTGTGGTTTGATTGTTATCTGAATCCAAAAGAACTGATGTCTTTCATTCCATGTCTATTACATGGAAACAAAAAAGACACTTTCTAATTTTCTCACTAGTAGAAGAATTAGCTAGATATACACTTCTAACCTCTGGACAAGGAACTTGAATCTGACATGTAACAATGCCTTAAAATGTCCTTAGTCTGGACCGATCTTTAAAGTTCAATAGTGTAAAAGTTCTCAGGAAGAATCTACCCAGTGAAATATCTTCACTAACACTTGCTTTCTTATTTTCTTGAGATTATTATGGTACAAATTATACTCAGGAGAACTGCTTATTTTTCTTTTTTCTCAGGAAGGACAATATTCCGGATGTGAGTTTTAGAAAAGGAAGAATGATATTGTGACACAATACTTACTTAGTCTTCTATGTCCCTGGCTGTGTCCTGGACATGTATCATTGGCACACCAAACAAACAAATGGAAAGAGGAAACTGTCTTTAGACATACATTCACACAGTGCACACAATCATATATAGTCACAATTGACTAGAATATATAGCAGATTACTTAGAAGCTTATCATGAGGATACACCTCTGTAATCCACACCCTCAGAAAGAAGAGGCAGGAGATTCAGGAGTTATAGGCTAACTTGAACTATATAAAGAGAACTCCCCCCCCCCCAATTATGGGAATAATAAGATCATCTTTCAATGTTCTTTTTAAAGTGTCAAATGTGTTTGAATATATCCAGTTATCTGACAATAAATGACAGATTATTATTTGGAGATCTCTATATGTACATCAAAAACAAACTGCTTGACCACAACTGTTAGGGGTCTTATCTACTTGGTAGGGAATATAGACAGTAAGCAAAGTACTATGAATGTAAGATGGAGATCATTACTATGACGATACAGAAAACAGAATGAGAACAGGTGATGCTTCACATAATATAGCATGGAAGCCTGAGTGATGTAGCTACATTGAGCATAAAACCGAACAAGGAGAGAAATAATCCATGTGAGTATAAACAGTTGTAGATGAAACACACACACACACACACACACACACACACAAGGGTCACAAGGAAAGGAGCAGGCTTATAAAGAAGTGTCAATTTCTAACTTATAGCAGGAGAATGAGTGTAGAGGTGCAGCAAGAAATGAAGTCAGAAATTGATGAGTTGGCTTCCCTTCCATGTACACAGAAGGGAAGAACCTGGCAAGAGGCTGAGTGGATCATCTCGGTTCCAACATTATCATTACACATATGTATACACATATACACAAATGTACTCATTTATTGCAAAATGCACATCTGAATGTCAAAGGTGATTAGGCTAGCCTAGGTGGGAGAAAAGAGGATAAAGGTTCATTTCCAACCATCTGCTTTCTAGACACCTCTTGAGAAATATAAGTACAATATATCAGCAACCTCTGAGACAGAGCTTACTCGGTGGTAGAATAATATCCTTGGGATGTTGCCTGTAGGGGCTTGCCCAGACACCGTGTGAGACCTAGGATAAGGAAAATAAAACCATGTTTTATAATTTGAAGCATACCAACCTAAAGCCAGAAGATGACAGGAAACAATACGCACCTGAAGACTGCTAAGATAAATGCCCTCTCACTTAAGTTGCTACCCCCCAGCACCAGCCTCAATAAATCCACTTAGAACTAACTACTAAGCCTGCCCCAAAACTCCAAAAGTATAATTTTCTTCTTTCCCCTTCATCCTATCTCTCTTAAGACATTAGTGAAATTGAAAGCCCACTGCCCTGACACTGAGTCTTCTCATTCTTGGAAGACCACCTCCACCTCAGGCAGTTGCTACCTGATGTCCTCTGCTGTGCCTGCCTGCTGTCTTGACTTCTAACAAAGAGAGCAGAACTCTCTCTTTCCTTCAACACTTTCTCTTTCCAGCAACTGGAAGGAACTTCAGGTTGCCTACCCGAATGCTTTCTCTCTCATTAAAGTTAACACCAATAAAGTTATCTTCAAGTTTCCTTTTGAATCTGCTTTTAAATTCTTTTCAATGAGACTAAAAATCTGCGAAGAATACCCTATGCCGAGGTACAGTGGGAGGTAGAAAACTTTCTAATCCTAGAGCAGTAAATGACACCTATAACTTCTAAAGTACTAACAACTGTCATTCCTGTCTACTTTATTTAGTATAATTGATTTGGACTAATTTCTCTCTTTCAGGCAGATTTATTAATTTAAATATCAGAATTCTATTATTTTTCAGTCTTCATCTTGTGAGCTGCATTTCCTTCAAAAAAGACTACCTTTGAGCTTCTAGATCATGCAAATATCACTATTTCAAGCCCGCCTCCCTCTCCCTGTATGTGTGCCTGTGTGCGTGCGTGCGTGCGTGCGTGCGTGTGTATGTGTGTGTGTGTGTGTGTGATGCTATGCTATGGTCAGTATACCTCTGTCTCTATTTAAATCCTGAGGCTGAAAAGAAGCCTGCACTGGCAAAAAGTGTTTAGGGTCTTGTCTATGCAGCCATTTTAGGACAGATTGTTTCATAGAAGACTTCCTGATATTCTGGCTTTTACACTCTTCTTTCTTTCTCCTCTTCGGCCCTGTTCCCTTAGCCATAGATACGGGATCTGCGATGCAGATATGTAAGACCCAAGATCCTAGGAAGGGAGAAGGTTTTGGACGGCAACCATTACTTTTGATTTTTGTGTTTGATAATACTATTGCCAATTGAACTTGCATTGACTTTTTTCCAGGTGATTTTCCCCCACAAATGCTCTTTGAGAGAAAAATCTAATGTTGCAGAAAAGAAGGCTGTCATTAAAAACAACCAGGGACTTATGTTGAGACTTAGAAAAGAACCTTGGAGGGGCAAATTAAATTTTACTTCACAAATGTAGAGGCATTCTGGAAAATATCCTCAATAGATACTGAAAGGGTAAGATTAGTTACCCTAATTGTGGAACTGTGATGGCCCCAGGATGGACTCAGAATCCTGTATACTTACTCAAATCTTAAAAGCTGACTTCCAAGACCTACAATTTTCTTGGTCTACTTGAATTCAATATAGAGACAATTTTCTTCTGTGGACTTATGATGTTTGTTTCAAAAATACAGCCTCATTATGGTTGTGAGTTAGAAGGGCTATCAAATATCAGAAGATAAAATGTGACTTTTGCAGGACAAGAGGTTAGATTATCCCTGAGAGGCAGACAGATAAAGGGAACATAGGCAGATAATCATGGTAGGAAACTCAGGCCTCCTCCTCACCTTACTGAACCTACTGATATGAGACAAAGTCCTGACAGATTCTTTTCTCCCATCATCATGGCCAGCATGCAGGTCACTAGTCTAGGCTGGTCAGATATATTTGAAGCCAGATTTGAACATGTTTACCTAAAGCTATGGATCTTTCAGCATCAATTTCTTTGTTTAAGCTGACTAATCCTAATTTAGGGGATGAAGTTTCATCCTAAGCCACCCAAACTACTTAAAACTCTTAGCCTTCCAGGGGAAATATGGACTTGTCTCCTCTCTGCCCCGAAGAAAATATTTCTCTTTGTGTACTTCTCTTCTCTCTCTCTCTCTCTCTCTCTCTCTCTCTCTCTCTCTCTCTCTCTCTCTCTCTCTCCTTCTTCTCTCTCTCTCTCCTTCTTCTCTCTCTCTCTCTCTCTCTCTCTCTCTCTCTCTCACTCTCTCCTCCCTCCCTCCCTCCTTCCCTCCTTCCCTCACTCCTTCTCTGTGCACTCATGTGCTTCTTTAATGATAGTTGTTTCCCTTTGATACCCGCTATATATTTGATTTTTTCTTACTTTTTAATTCTTTAACTAGCAGAGAAAATTAACACAAACAAGAGTCCTAAGAACATAACATTTTATTGTCAGGAAGTTAAGAAGTTAAGTCAATCACATAATGCTCCTTTGGATTATTTATAAATCCTGACTAACCTATTGCTATTAAAAAATTTTCTACTGCAAGTCAGTTACAGATGTTCCTATGATTGGACAGCTACTGTAGAAATTAGGTTTCAAATCATTCATTAATTGTCAAACTACCATATATAAAATGAAGACAAGAACAGACATTTACTGTTGAACCCCCCTGCAACCCACCCAAAAGATCAAAAAGCTAAGCATCAATTAAAACATTTAGAAATTATGGTAAAGTGGGGCTGGAGAGTTATTTTAGCAGTTAAGAGTGCCTTCTCTACAGATATGAGGGATGGAACTTGTATCCTAGCAGCCATAAAGTACCAGTAACCCCATCACCAAGGGTAGTGAAATCCCAAGGATCCTTAAAAAATTCTGGTTCCCAATCTAGCTGAAAGCAAGTAACCCCAACTTCTGGGAGTCTTTCCTTTCAAGGAATAAACAGAGAAGGTTAGAGAAGAGCACATGACGGTCATTTCTGGACTTCATGTTGCACACATACACATGCTCACTTGCACACACAGATACCCATTGCTTCCCCAAACATATATATACACACAAATAAATTAATAAATAATCATATATTTAAAGAACCCCCTACTTTAGAACACTCACGTTATACCCTTTTAAGTCAGTCCTTTTGTTGTTGTTGTTGTTGTTGTTGTTGTTGTTGATGATGATGATGATGATGATGATGATGATGATGATGATGCGAAAAGGAAAACACATTGAAAATATTGATTGAAAATGTTTGGGAAGGTAAAGGTCTCTGGTATACTTGAATCAGCATATACGCCCAGTGGCCAGGGCATCATCTTTGCATCAGAACTATCTCTTCTGCTGTTGTTTATCAAACACAGATGAAGAACTCCCTTCATTGTTTTCTTTAGTAGTTTCATAATCTGCCCTGCCAGTGGGTGGGAACTCCAGTTTGGTAAAGCCAGGATCTAGAAATAATATGAAACAGTTGTGTCTATTAGGAAAAGATGAGAGAGAAAGGTAATGTATGTTTTAGGTGTAAATACAAACATTCTGGGCATTAAATCATGTGAGAGAGAGGAAGAAATAAAGAAGCTATTATTTGTGAAGTGCCTATTTTTTCTCCACATTAATTTTTTATTGGATATTTTTTTACTTATATTTCAAATGTTATTCCCTTTCCCAATTTCCCCTCTGGAATCCCCATATCCCTTCCCTCCTCCCCCTGCCTCTATGACTGTTCACCCACCCTCCTACCCACTCCCTCCTGCATCACCTCCCTGGCTTTCCCCTATACTGAGGCCTTGAACCTTCACAGAGCCAAGGGCCTCTCCTTCCCTTGATGTCTGACATGGCCATCCTCTGCTACATATGTGCTGGAGCCATAGGTCTCCCCCCATGTGTACTCTTTGGTTGGTTGTTTAGTCTCTGAGAGCTCTGGAAGGTCTGGTTGGTTGGCATTGTTGTTCTTCCTATGGGGTGGAAAACCCCTTCAGTTCCTTCAGTTCTTTTTCTAACTCCTCCATTGGGTGCCCCATTTTCAGCCCAATGGTTGGTTGAGAGCATCTGACTCTATTTCTCAGGCTTTGGAAGAGCCTCTCAGGAGACAGCTATATCAGGCTCCTGTCAGCATTTTTTTTATGCTGGGATTTTGTTTGGCTTAAGCTTGTGTAGGTCTTACAGATGTAGACTCATATTCTCTGTGAGTTCACATGAATTTACATTGACTCCATGGTGTCTGGATTTTGCCATTTGTTTAAACTGTCCACCGTCTCTCTGGCTCTCACAATCTTTCCTCTTCCTTGCCCACACAGATCCCTGCGCCTTGGGGGCGGGGTTGATGAAGTCATCTCATTCAAAGCTCAGCATGCCAAAGTCTCCCACTCTCTGCACACTGCCCAGCTGTGGCTCTATGCTAATTACCATCCACTGTAAGGAGAAGCTTTCTGATGACAGTTGAGCAATGCACTGATCTATGTGAATAGCAATATGTCACGAGAAGTCATTGTCGTTAGCAGTAGCTGCATATACGATTTTGTGGCTTTTGGATTTACATTGCCAAAAGGATGGGATTTACAACCAGGTTTAAAAAGTAAGAAAACAATTTAAAAATTGGAACTGGTGTGTTTCTCTTACCCTCTTATATTAAACAATTTTCTTTCATAAATGAAATTTATATGTTCTGGCCTTAAACAAGTGTAGTCATCCAACAATAAGCACAAATACGATGCCAGGATTAATACCTTTTTCCCTTTTCACATGCTCTAAACTTTCTTATATTTCTGGTTTGCCATAATTCTTCTATAAAACTTTTGTTCCATTTATGTCATTCTGAGAGTTACTAAGAAAGCTCACTGTATGTGTTACCTTTATTTTAATCTTCAAACATTTCCTTAGTGTGATCCAACTCCTAATTCTGCTGTAGTTCTCCCTGAACTAAAGGACTATAAGAGGATTAACATATCTGCTTCTTGGTAGCCAATGCACTTATTTCCAGATACGTACAGTAGAAAAGCCTATTGGAAATACAGACGTCTCTATGAGATAAATGAGGAGGGGTGGAGGCTGAGGAGACAGCTTAGTGGCTAATGGTGCTTGCCACATAGCCTGCTCTCCCGAATTTGACTCCCAGAAACCACATGATGGAAAGAGAGAAAGGACTCCCACTTGTAAATTGTCCTTTGACCTCTAGATATGCACTGTGGCACATGACTGCACACATACATGCAGCATACACATGGGCACACAGATACAATAAATAGCATATGAAAACTTACTTAAAAGGTAAACTGTGTGTACGGTCATTTGTATTCTTTATATCATCAGTGGGACTGACTTATATGAGATTAAACCTGCTTAACTGGTTGAACTCAGAGCTTTAACTAAGACCCACCATCTAACACAATCCCAAACAATAAATATATACAGGGGACTGCTAAGTATTTTGAGTGGTTACTTTGCTCAGCATCCCAACAGAATATCAAAACAAAGCAGCTTAAGGGAAGATGTCTCCTTTAAAGAGAATGGTCTTAGAGACTCCTTGTGCTATATCTGTGGTCCTGCATGGTGCACGGAGCATGACGCTTGATGGGGTCTACCCTCTGTGATGGAAGCTCCTTGTGCTTTATCTGTGGTCTTCCAGCATGGTGCTCGGTGGGCTCTATCCTCTATGACATAAGCATGGACACCACGTGCAGAAACATCGCTGACTACTATCTGTATGTACTCACCTGTGATCTGAACTGGAAACTGGAAACCGAACCTGTCTGGACCATCGCATTTAAGTTGAACTGGCTTGGGGTTGGGGATTTAGCTCAGTGGTTGAGTGCTTGCCTAGCAAGCGCAAGACCCTGGGTTTGGTCCTTAGCTCCGAAAAAAAAAAAATAAGTAAATTGAACCGGCTTCTGAATGAACATATTGTTGAAGCGTATACTCATCTGAATGAATTACCTGAACAAAATCCCACAGGTCCATTTCTCTTTGCATGGGAGAGCATCACTTTGGGATGCCTTTACACTTTTGTATGCCCAAATACTAAATCTTCAGCACTATTTTAAATATCTAACTTATTTTGGCTTTGGATTCATCAAGGATGTGAGGAGACCATTGTGGTTCTCATGAAATAATTAGCAACTGTATCAATTCCAGAATGTCCCAAAATAAATATTGAAGCAAAAGGTAATGATTTGGTTGATGAAGCAGAAAACAGAGTTATGGTTCATGGTACCACGCCTGAGAGACTCTTCGATCCTCAGTTACCTCTTCCCTGAGCCTCCCTCTAGTTCTCCCTTCTGGATTGAACTTAGTATGAATGGTTTTAGTGGGGCTTTAATTTCAAGACATTTGCTTTGAAAGTGACAGTCACATACAATGGGGAAAACAACCCTGGAAGATGTAACTTTGGATGGAATTTATATCAGAAAAGTCTGGAGTAAACTTATTTTATTTCATTACCTCAGGTTTTTTTTCAATAAAATCATTTCTGATCTATTTAAATCATTCTTTTCTGTTGATTAACTATGACCCTGTGGCAAAATACAAAGTCAAGTATAGATTTATCTGCCCCATAGTACCTATTGCTTTTTTATGGGGATAGTGCATGAAATTTCTCAAATTATTCCATTTTTAAAATCTGACATACCTTGATAAATATGTAAAAGGCATTGTGTAATCATTTTATTTCCCATCTTCTGGAATGTGCAGAACTTGATTTAGAATGTTTTCCCTGTGTCATTATTGCCTTTTTCTTTCTCCCCTAGTGCTCAATGGAGCTTAAAATGTGGAGCCATTTAAACCACAGAGTTTTAGAGACCCCATAATTCAGAGCCATGGGTTTAGAATTTTTCTTAAAAGTAGAACCAATTAACAGAATGCCAATAATTTTTTTGTATAGAGGGACAAATAACTGTTTTCAGCAGATGTCTGAGAATAACAGTGGACTGAAATCACATAATACTTAATTACCTGCAAATATAAAATTAGGTAGACAACAATCTTCTCTAAATTTATCTCTGTGTATAAATACTTATCATATATATATATATATATATATATATATATCTCACAGCAAAAACAGTGCTAGAGAAAAACAGCAGTATATTTTTTCTTAAAGATAAACTAACAACTTAGGAATCATTAATAATGTAACTGGAAGGACAAAGTTCATATTCTGCCAAAAGCCATTAGATCTGAATAAGTCAACGTATGCTATATAGCAAATTAAGCAAATGGCAAGGGGTAATTTTCCTTGAAATAGGGGCCTATTAACAACCAGCATATGCTATCAGCAAAAGACTCCAGAAATACTATTTAAAGTAATTTGCAGGTTGCCCAGTGATTACATTGTTTTACTTCCCATTTCTACTCAAGAGGATTATTTTTAATTAAAATAATACAGAGTCCAAATTAGCTTGACACACTATAGAAAGAATTAAAAGTTTTTTTGGCTGTTTACATTTGCTTATTTGGACTAGGTTTTCCCCCTTTCTTTCTCACTTTTTCACGATCTCAACTGCAGTAAATTTACTTTGTTCACACAATGAAGAAGAGATGTGGAAAGACACGTTTGTTTTGTTTTCTTTATTTGTGTTTTTATATCTCAGAGGAATTTTATTGTATTCACATCAACTGATACAACAGGAACAGACCCTGTTCCTTATGCCTAAAACTAGCTTTGGGATTTTACTTATCTGAAAAACAAAGGCAAATTCCCACCTCAGCTAATAAGCAGTGGCGTTATGAGAGAAGCCCGCTTATTTGGTTGTCAAGCATGTACTAAGCAGCTGTCCCATGTCTGCCAAGTTTACAGTCACTGAGGCTAATCCAGTTGATGAAATGGACAAAGGCCCTCAGGTTTCTGTCACTTACCTTCTAGTTGAGGGAATGCAGATTGTTGATTGCCAAGAATGTCAGTGACAAGTGCTAGTAAAAAGAGAAAGGGAATGGGAGGGAGGGAACATACTATGCACAATGTTAACAAGTTCAAGATTCAAGACCAACCTGTTCTGTGCCTCCTGTTGCCTGTGCAGGGGTTTCCTTACTATTGAAGATGTAAGCCCTTCCAACTATATAAGGTTTTTTTTTTTTTTTTTTTTTTTTGGGGCTGGGATTGAACCCAGGACCTTGTGCTTCCTAGGCAAGCGCTCTACCACTGAGCCAAATCCCCAACCCTATATAAGGTTTTACTATGCACTTAAGTCTATGCATTTCAGCCCAATTATATGTAATTAACTATTGAAAACATATTTTCTACAGAACTACAATTTACTATTCAGTGTCCATAATTGGGATTTCCCTGACACAAACAGGGAATCTTAATTGGAGGGCTCTGGTCTTTCTTTCAATTTATCGCATGGGTGTTGAAGACACAGCAGAGATCTTGACACTGCTGTATATCAACTGCCCTATAAGCCTTCTCTGAAATTTCAGGTGACAGATCTATGACTATGTAATGCTTTTATTCTATATGTCTGTAAAGCCAGCATCCCAAACAGTAGTTTGTCCCTCTTTGGCCATGATTTTAATTATCACTGAGTGTCTGAATGGCCAAAAAAAGCAGAGAAATACTTCCCTATGTTATCCTCTGGAAGTAGGAACTCTCTCTTCAATGCAATGTCTTTCAAATGAGTTGAAACCCTGACCCCCTTGAATCAGAAATATATCATGAATATTGAAATATACAAAACTGCAAAGGCCACTGTCATTTCAGTCACCATTATAATCAAGAGCATTGATAACTGAGATTACTGAATGAGATTTTGATTTAATAACATGTTAATATATAATTACAGTTGCCTAGTCTATTTAGGGTTACTTATGTGTATAGGTTCTCAGGGTTGACCAATTGGTATTGGATAAGCATTAAAAGGTTCATCTCTAGAGAAGACTACTTAACCTGCTCTCGGCATTTCTTAGTTGCCCATAGTTTTTTTTTTTTTCTTTGGGGTAGGGCCCTGTGAGATTTCTACTTCCCATGTTAGCTTGTCAATCGGTGTTGTACTTTTTAGGTATTGTGTAGTCAGCCATATTGTTTAGGTATAATGAGTGAAGCTTTCCTGTCATTTCTAAGATAACACAATCTCACCCATTATACCTTGGGTTCAACTTCACACATGCTTTTCTTAGGAGCCAAGTACAAGCCTCTCAACCATTAATCTCTGCTTTGTATCAAGATCCTCACTGTGAATATGGCCCATAATGGCGACACAAACCATACTGTTTGAAAGAATGCTGCCTGGAAGTTTCATCTGCCTAATGAAACAATCTGTTACTTGCAAAACCAGCCTTCCATAGTCTTGAGCCAATGTGGGTTAAGTTTTTGGTCATAATGTTATACAGGTATCCATTCATTTTTGAGTTTTACCAGAGGCCCCTTTCCTTTGTAAAACCTCATGAGCAGGTGTGAACTATGATTTTTATCAAGATTGTCTTCTAAGATGCAACCAGTTCCTATTCAACACCTTTTCACAGCAGCCTGGGAATTCATTCTTCAGCCGCATTTCTCCAAAAAAAAAAAAAAAAAAAGCAGTTATAAAAGGCATGGGGTACTTTTGGGGTCTCTTCCATGGCCATCATCCCATTTTCTGGCACTAAGTAGTCATTAAGACTATTTCCAGTATGGCAAACTGTCAGATAAAAACAACTGGGATGTCAGGTTTAGAGGTTCTACTCCTCAGTTCTTGGCCCCCTGCACTTGAGCAGAACATTATAAAAGTGAAACTGTATTGACCACGAGGCCCTTCTTATAGTGGTGGTCCTGATGCAGTGTTAATAAATGCTTCATCTCATCTTAATCCACCGAGGCCTCTAGCTAGTGCACTGCTAGTAACTGTAGACTTTGCCTCTTTCTTCTCTAAAATTCACACATACACATACAGTCAGAAGCAGAGGAGGGGACACTAGATGTGCCCTCTGTTTTATGCTTCTCAGTCAATGAGTGTGCAAATCAAAGTTATCTATCATATACTTACTGTAGTACTTTTCAGAGCATTCAACATGTTACCATGCATAAATCTCTCTAAGGATAGTAAATAAAATACACAACTTTGGTTAATAGAACAATTTCTGGAACAGTAAAAATCAGTATTGCATCAGACAAAAAGAGTCAACTTGGGAGATGCACCCTGCATCTATCAGTTGGAATTTCCTAGTTCCCTACCCCAAAATATTCTCCATAGCTTCTTGAATATCATACAATTTGGTTTTTAAGGACCATATGAAGAAATAAACTCAAAGACAATATTTGAGCTTCTGAATAAAGAACCATAGAAGATTAGGAGTCCAGACCATAATGCCTACCTAAAGAGACTATGTTTATGCTATCATGTGTTTGAAAACAATTCAAAAGTAGGGTTTGAAGTGATCTCAGATTGGATGAAATTATGAACATGTGCTAGGAGCAAATTTATCACCTCTTCAAAGTAAACCAAGAACTACACAAAATAAATTTCTGAGTAGAAGGATATTTTATATTAAAAAATGAAAACAAACAAACAAAAAAGAACAAATGAAGAACAAAGGTGCTGTGAGGTGGACGTAGCCAAAATAAAGAACATGGGAAGAAAATTTTTGCTGAATACCTTCAGGTGTTGGACTCAGGCAGAAAATTCAAAATAATTAAATTTGCTGTCTTTATAATGATTAATAGGTTTGAAATTACATTTATAGTATGAATAGGAATGAACAATAGAAATGGTAGAAATGGAAAATATCATTGGAATTTTAACCACAGTGGATAAAGAGCAGAGTTGATACAGATGAAGAGGAGGTGAAGAGCCATCTAGAACACCCCTCATACACTGAAATCTAGAAACGAGGAGAGAAATGGGGAGAAAACCTCAGAAGATGCACAATATGTTTTTCAGTAGCTTCTAGGAAGACACAACACTGGAGAACAACGTACAAGTCAAAACTATTGAAAACTCTTAGCTATTTTAAAATAGGCTTAAACTAAAAACTAAGAACTCTAGTGTCTTAGTTAGGGACTTATTTCTGTGAACGGATACCATGTAAGTTTAATGAAGGACAACATTTACTTGGGGCTGGCTTACAGGTTCAGAGGTTCGGTCCATTATCATCAAGGGAGCATGGCAGCATCCAGGCAGGCATGGTGCAGGAGGAGCTGAGAGTTCTACATTTTTATCAGAAGGCTGCTATGAAAAGAAGGGAAGAAGACAATGAACAGAAGCTTAATAATAACAGTCTGCTAGATACAGTATGCAAGCATTAGAAAATATAGAATGCCTGGAAGTGGAGAAGACGAAGCCAAAAGGAAAGAAAAGAAATAATGAAATAACAAACATAAAATCTAGACTAAATATAGAAACTAAATTACAGAGGTTTTTAGTGACTTACATGATGATAGGCAGGAAGCATATATATATATATATATATATATATATATATATATATATGTGTGTGTGTGTGTGTGTGTGTGTGTGAATGTGTGTGTGTGTGTGTGTGTATATATATGTTTATTGGCATTCTCTTATTTTGATTCAGCTTGGGGCTGTATCGCACTGATAGTACTGATGACTTTCAAAATGGCCTTTGCTCCCCAGTTACCACATGTGTCAACTGTCTCACAAACGTATCCCAAGGAATTCTTACAGATATCCTAAGCATTTGCTGGTCCAACCAAATCGCATACTAAGATTAAGGATCATGTGAGACAGAGCAGCTGCACAAGAGGATTTTTATAAATAAATCTAATTGCTAATGATTATTCTTTGGCTAACCCTCTACCAATGACTTCAGACGCACACCTGTGGCCAAACACATTTCGGATAATTGCTGCATCTCTATAGCTTGGTTCTAGAAACCTGACTGGAGCATTGTGAGAATGAGCAACACACACACACACACACACACACACACACACACACACACACACACACAGAGAGAGAGAGAGAGAGAGAGAGAGAGAGAGAGAGAGAGAGAGAGAGAGAGAGAGAGAGTTGGGATGGGTGGATTTGGGTGGGAGAAGGATGCCCACTACAACACAGTCCTCTGAATTAGGGCATTTATAATGCATAGTACAAGGAAGGAGGGTTGGCTAGTCTCCTTTGGAGGTCTCTGTAAGTGAGCAGTGTCAGGCTGTAAACATCTGGGACAAGGAAACTGCAGCCTGCGCTTTCTGCACACAGTGTCATCATTCACACAGAACAAAGGAGTGCTTACCATTTCCCCGAGTCTGGTCAAGAGATCTGCTCCCCCCAGATTACTGTCACAAGAAAACGGCATACTACCAAGAGCCATGTGACATTTCCAGGCAGCATCAGAAGCGGAACCATTTGGTAAGATTTTTGTTTAGACAATATTTCTGTTTTGTTTCTGAGACATTATTGAGGGGAGGTCTCATTTGTGTTTTTCTCTTCCCTGGCCTTAGAAAGGCTCCCTGTGCTCCCTGTGACATTAACATCTTGTGAAATTGTTTATTTTAAACAGGAGAGTAACATTACCCAGATGGGAATAATGTGCGGCTTCTATGAAGATCAAGGCTTGGCTCTCATAAGGATTATTTTTTTTCTTCCATCCAATGTTAACTGTACTTGACAGAAATATGCAAGGTAAAGGGCAAAGATAACCTACCTGGATGAGTGTGTACACTTTGTACATTCATACAAGTGCATGTGAACATGTAGATGTGCGAGTTAGTGCGAGAGCATGTATGGACACATGCATGTGGAGACTAAAGGGTGATGTTGGGGATACCTTTGTCTTTCTCTGTTGCTCCCTACCATATGTTTTGACACAAGGACTCTCAGTAAACCTGGGGTTCAACAATTGGTTAGATTTGATGACTGGCAAGCCCAAGCAAGAGACCTTCCAGTCTCTGTCTCTTCAGCTCTAAGCCTTGCAACACTCAGCTTTTTATGAGGGTGGTGGGGATCCAAATCAATATCCTCATACGTACATGACAACCACCTTACCAACTGAGTTATATCTCTAGCCCAATTAGTACAATGTTTCTCATTTTTACTGGAGTTCACATATGGAAAAGGAAAGTTTAGATGTCAAATGGTGTAAAACAAATGACAAACACATCCTAGCCCAAAACAAAATATTGTGTAATTCCATTTGTTTTCCAAAATACCCTTCAGACCCAAACTATTAAAAGCAAGGACAATATACCAAAAAGTAACAGCTCAAGTTTCATTAGATTGTAATGTGTTAATTCTTAGCGCTATCTAAAAATAACGATGTGGCGGGTATTTTTAAACTCGACAGAATCAAATGAACAATTTTCCTGTGCTCATCTCCCGTTTCTGTTTACATACTGACACAACCCCATTTTGCAGAATCGTGGTTTTGTATCCTTTGTCCATCAAGCAGTTTTGCTCTCCAAAATATTCCTTTCACTGTTCTCCATCATGTGTCAGAATAGTAGTTTGTTTAGAATAAACTGTTCAAAGCAATTAATATAAGCCAATCATGGCAAGTCCACTCTTCTCCCTGTAGTAACTGCTTTAATTAGCAGGGATTTGAAGCAAACGAATATCCTTCAGTCTTTTGTGCCTAGGGGTATTTCATTCCCACTTGTCCCAGAGAGCATAGTAAATGCCCATTATCCATGGGATTTCAGTTAGCTATAATTAACTGTGATGTGAAAACATTGCACAGAACATTAAAAAAGCATATTTTGAGTGACATGATGAAATCTTAGAACTCACTCTGCCCAGTCTTAGAAGCGACTCCTCTTGCCTATTATATTCAAGCCATTATTTGGTACCCGCCCAATGGTCATTTAGCGGCTGTTTATCACATAGGTTTTGTGATACCACCTATGTTCAAGTAACTGCTTTTATACTTAAGATTTCCCCAGAGTGTAAGAGCAATGAGTCTGGCAATTGGCATAAGCCATGAGAAGCCACAAAGTACTTTCAATGAGATTTTTAAAAAATGAAGTTCTCAATAAAGAAATAAAATTAAACAGAAATGCATTCAAATAAGGAATGTTTTCATTTGTATCCTTACAGAGGAAAACAAATGAAAACACAAATGAAAATAGTTCAAACAATAAGAATTTCATCATAAACACACTTCAAGTATACTTTCATAAACTCTTGGCTGCTGTCTTATTCTCCGTGTTTTACAAAACCATGGTTAGCTGGGCTTTGTGGACTTAAATAAATGACAGGAAGATATGTGACCATAGGACTCCATATTCACATCTTATCACACATGTTCTGAGCTTTATGCAATACGAGACAGAGGTAGCTCAATTTGCACAGGTAGGTATGGAAGGCGCTATGTGGGCTCATTGTTCTCTTGCTTCCGGTACCAACTGGGGCTTCAGGGACATAACGACCTAGAGAGAAAGGGGACCATTGCCTTACTGTTTGGGGTGTTTGGTTTTCAAAAACAAACGTTTCACACTTTGTAATGCTGTTGTACAATATGTCTTTCTTTTTGTTTGTCTTTAAACTTCCTTTTGGAAATTAAGGAGTTAAATACAGGGTTTGTATAGCCTGAAAGTTACATAATCTTTAGTATTCTTTTGCGGAAAAAGGACAATTATAAAAAATGGATGTTATATAATTAAAAAAGAAGTCACAGCAATACAGATAGATTCTCTCTCTCTCTCTCTCTCTCTCTCTCTCTCTCTCTCTCTCTCTCCCTCTCCCCCTCCCCTCTCCCTCTCAGGCTCTCTCTCTTTCTCTCTCACCCCAGCACTCAGAAAGCTGACAGGAATTTTGCATTTGGGAATAGCTTAGAGTCATTAAAAAATCCAGTCCAGCTTTAATAATGGTTGATCATGTCTTTGAAAACCAAGCATCGGGCATATAGCTCATTGATAAGCATTTTCCTTACATGTGTTAAGGCCCTGGGGCTGTCCATCATTACTGTCAACTATTAAAATAACAAAAGTAAACCAGCAAACTACAAACCTGTGAATAAGCCCCTGTTGGCTTCTTCATATTTTGTAACATTTTATACAAACTAGAAAGCAATTTATAATTTACTCATTTTTTATAACCTGCTTGCTTAAAACATATACTTCATTACCGAAAATTTTCATGCAGATAATGTAAGCCTTCCTTCAGTTACAGATAACCTCACAGTTAAAGATTTGAGCTTATCAAGCATAAGAATTCTCCTAAGTTTTAATTTACTGTATTCCCCTTTTCCCTGGTGTGGGAGTGTATAAGTTTATTTGTAATTATAAATGCCATATTAACAAGTATGTATCCAGTGGGAGAGAACTATTTTGACCATGAATTAATGAAAACCAAATCTTCTGAATATTTTGTGTGTATGCTAAGTGGAAGAATATTACACAAGCTGGCTTTTGATGCTATAATTTCTGTGATATTTTGTTTTTATGTACAAAAGCTTTTAATTGTTACCTAAATAAATGCTGATCAAACTGACTCTGACTTAAGTATAATCTTTCCGGGAAGACAAATTCAAAGAACCATCTCTAGCCAATCCCACACTCCTGATATGGAAGAATTGAGAGAGATGCAAGTCTAGAGAGGAGACAGTTGTAGGTTGATGTCATTATTCAGGTGAAGGCAGGCACAAGATAAAACGAGGCCTGTTATTGGATGAGAAGGAAGGGAGACAGGAACAGAAGTTTTAGAAGGAAAGGGAGAAGCAGAAAGTAGAGGCAACATGGAGGCAGATGTATGAGATCCATCACCATGAATCTCTCCATGGATACAGGTTGTGTGCTAATAAAGCTTTATTTATAAATCAGACAGCAGACAAAACTTTCATTCCCTTGACAGTCACCAACCCAGCTGAAGTCACATGTCACTGTAACATTTCCTATGAATTTCTAACAAATGAACATATTTAAGGATTCTAGAAGAAGAACAAACCATGGCATTATGGAAAACTGCTCAGAATCATTGAGAAAATCCTCTTCTGAATCCAACTGTTATCACTTCTTGTCATTGTGTCATTTGCTTCCCATGACACAATGGGAATCTCTCATTTGTTGATGGCCTTCACTGTCAGATCCACAAAAATTTGTTCTCTTCCCTTCAATAAGATTGGATGTGTTCTTCTCCCATGTTTGTACATTTAATCCCTGTAGGTTATTGTCCTGAGTGTGCCTGGATCATGTCTTTATACAATTGTAAGGATCTTGAGACACTTACTGAATAATTTACCTCCCAACAGGTTCGGATTGTCAATGCTACCATAATATTGACTATCGCACAATGCTTCTTTCCCTTCTTTTTATTAAGATTTCATAAATTCTTCAATACTCTACTTTTTCTAAAAGGATTAAAGACTTTAGTTTAAGACTGTGACTTTTGTAGCTTCAAGTAAACAGAATATTTTTTCGTCTTTGGTACGGTTTTGATGTAGTTCTTGTTGTGTGCAGAGTGACTAGATTTCAGACGTTGATTATATAAAAACCGTGTTGTAACTCTAGAGTTTTTCCTCATTCTTTTGAAGTTTCATGAGAGATGTTAATGTCACCTGCAATAAATATTAAATGGCTTGATTTGTACTTTAGTTTTCTCATTTGTTTTGACATTAGTTATTTAATTGTTGAGAGAGTTGAGTTATTTATTTGGTTGGAACAACACAAAAACAAGGAACAGTTGTATGGGAAATGTGTAAAAACTAGACTACTAGATTATCCTAATTCATTGTTCCTTGGTAAGACTAGGTAGAATTCATCTAAAAATTATGAGTGACATTTTTTGAATGAAGAATCTTTTAGTACCATTTAAATTTATCTTACACACATGACCCAAGGGAGATACTATATTACCCTTTATTAGGTGAGCCTTGCATTCTTATATATTGGGCCCCTGCTTACATGTGAGTTTTTACCCCACCTGAATTTTTTGTTTTCCTTGAATATATTTCAAAAGAATTTATGATTTAAATTCATAGGATTTTTCTCTATTGCTATTTTCTTATTTGTACTTATATCTTTCTTCGTAATTTTATTCTTTCCATGGATTTTCAAAATAAACTATTTTCATTTATTTACCTTATCATTTTACACAAAAAGTATCCAATAGAGCACATTTCATTATTAAAGTAGTTTTGATTTTATTTATCTAATTTTATTATACATCTTTTATTCACTTTTGAGTGTTGGTTTTTAATTTGCTATTTGCTATTAAATTATTTAGCTACAGGAAATAAAAGTTTGCATGTTTTAAACTATGGCATCTCTTGTTTACTTTTAAATGATGACCTCTAGCCACATCTTACAAGATATTCCAATGTCTGGTAAATAGGATGTTAATATTTTTCAATTTGTAGACATTTTTTATTATATGTTCACATTTCCAAATATCATACTCAATATATATTGAAATGCACATATGTATGAATATTATATATATGTATATATATATACACATATGAGATAGATATGTATATATACCTTTATATGTTGTGCCTATTTAGTTGGTGGAAAGTATTCCGAAATTTCTTTTTATTTCCTCCTCTTTTATTAAATTATTTTATTCATTTACATTCCAAATGTTGCCCCCTTCCTGGTCCCCTCTCCCCAAGTTCTTTGCCCCATCCTCCCACTTTCATCTCATCCCCTGAAATTTCTACATTCACTAACATATCACCATCTCCAGCCTTGACCCTTTTGAAGAGTTTATCTCCCTATCCCCTTACTCAGCCTTAATTTATTACTTACTAGAACCAATGAGAGGGAAGTGGAAACTGAGAAAGCGTCATCTTCCCAGTCCTCTGTGCTGTCTTTCTAGTTTCTGTGGTACTTAATGCTTTCAATTTGAGAACTGTATCAAAAGATAATCTAGCTTCCTTCAGCCTGGTTGCCAGTAATGTGACATGTAGAATAAAGCATGCACTGGGACATGGAACAGATATGTAAAACACTTACTTCGAAGTCCTGAAATTGGTGCGTTATTTACCTGGGTAATATCTCATTCATAAATTCCAGTGACTCACACAGCAACAAGGGGATATGCTTGGTTTGTGAAACATATACTGCAGATCTGGCTGTGGATTCTTACATAGGACCCAATTAGGACCCAAGGTAAATGATCCATCCCTGAGTCTGAGATAAGACTGAAGCTAAAGCAGAGGGAAATCCAGAGTGGGTGGTATGGAAAACTGCTCCCACACTCTGAGCATGCCAGACAGCATCCCATGATGCCTCTCTTCACACCACTTTGACCAAATAGCATACTTGAGAGCCAAGCTGCCTGCTCCTTTCATCAGGACAGGCTTAATAGAGTGGGAGCTGTCAAAGAAAGCAGCAAACAGCCTTAAAACAGTAAATTCTAACAGGTACAGCACAAACTATTCTATCCTGACCAATATTTGTCACTTTACGCTACTGTTCAATATGCTACTTTTAGAGAGAAACATTCCCGCAGATTGATGGTGGGGCTACTTCTTCTGAGATTGTATTAGTCTGTCTCTATCCATTTGAAAGCAATGTTTCAATGGGAACACTTATTTTATAGCATACCTTACAGTGTTTGTAATTGGCAAGGGTGTTTGGGAAATGTTGCTTTAAAATTCTTAAGTTTTAGTTCCTGAAATACCATCATTGGAAAAGATTAAGTTTTTTTGTTTAGTTTTACCCACACATTTAAAAATTATTTTAATGTGTGTATGTGTATTACATGTATGTATGTGCATGTGCACTCATCTCTCTCTCTCTGTCTCTCTCTCTCTCTGTCTGTCTCTCTCTCTTTCTGCGTGTGTGTGTGTGTGTGTGTGTGTGTGCGTGCATGTGCGTGTGTGTGCACAGTAGTGGCAGGCATATCTGGCAGTAGGCAACAGCTTATTAACTGAACCTAAGACCTGCTGAACAAGAAGGAGTCTATGCTTGGTACTGGAAAACTAAGCTACCTATTCAGAGCTAATGAAGTCATTTTTATTGGTGTAGAATCTACGACCATTACTCAGTAAGCATAATCACTAACAATCTACAAACATTTACTCTATACCACATATGGGTGTAGACCTCACATCCCAGAAAGGGAACTTAAATTTGAAACTGATAGAAGCCATGACAAAAACCCACAACCAATAAAATATGTCACAATGGATATATCTATGAAACACTCCCTCACCTAAAGCCTAGAGAACATTGCAGAAGAGGGGCTGGAAAGATTGTAATAGCCAGAGGACCAGAAGTTCAGGCGTTCGCTGTGAGACTTGTCTCTAGTAATATTAGAAGCTACATCTATAAAGTCTTACCCACATGACAGCCCACGTGTAACCTGAACAAGGATGACACCAATGAATATGCCAAACTTGACCAAGCAAAGCACAGTTCCTCAAGCCTTACACAGATATGTAGCCAACTGAGGAAAGCTGGGAGCTGGGATCTTCCGAAGAGCACGCCCACTGGCTGTGCAGTGCCTAACGGTCAGCCCTGACCATGTCTGTACAGGTAGTATAGGGACTGAGCAGGTTATATTCAGGGGTATGTACATATGTGCATATTCGTCTAAGAATGCTATATCAATTAGAAAACCAAAAGAGCATGCATTTGAAGGAGAGTGGAGAGGAGTATAGAAGATAGCTTGCAGAGAGGAAAAGAGAAATGGAGAAATGCTGTAATTAAATTATATCCTCAAAACTAATAAAGGAATAGAATAAAAGACAAAAGGAGGGGCAACAGAAGAAAAAGGTAACTATGTGAGTTCTGATAAGATGTGCTAATGTATTGTCTTATCATGTACCACATTCTGTTATTTCTACTTGGTGCCATTTTTCTTTTCTCTTCAACTTGATCCAATCTTTATTCTCACCGCACAGTTTCCTTTGTCCCAAAGTTTCCCGTGATATTTTAAGGGCAGGAATTTGCATCCAGTTATATTGTTTTGGTTTTAATTTATTTAATATGTATGACTGATTTTCCTCTGTGTATATGTGTACCACATGTGTATTTGTCTTAAAGTAGGCCATATGAAGGCATCAGATTCTCTGGTCCTGGAGTGATAGATTGGTTGTGAACTGCTATGTTAGTGCTTGAATCAAATCTAGCCAGTGCTCTTAACTACTGAGCTCTCCCTGGCGATCAATTATAAACTTTTAAAACTGACATTAAAAAGTTAGATGAGAGTGTTTAGCTGATTTATATTTACTCTGACTTGTTTTAAAATAATAATAGTAGTAGTAGTAAAAATAGCAATTTATTTTTAATTAATAAATAATTTATTTTTAATTAATAAATAACTAATTTATTTTTAATTAATAAATAACTTCATAGTCATTTTTATCCCTTAGCATGAGCAGTCTAGGAAGCTGTGAGGTTATAAAAGAACAAAGGAAACATTGATTGCAATGAATGATGGTACCACATTCATCAAAACTTTCCTATCCTTTGTGTTAGAAACTAATTTTTTTCAAAATAGAATATTTTGTTAGTTCTTTGAGAGTTCTACTAATGTATAAAATTATTGTATTATGTCTACTCAATGCCAGTCCTATTTCCTTGAAGACACATCTTCCAGTTGCCAAACCCCTCACAAGTTCTCAATGTATTGTTTTGTTTTTGTTTTCTTCTCTTTTCGATTTGTTTATTTTTTTATAATGCGCTAAGTCCAGTTTCTGCTGCACAAATATTTGCGAGTATGGGAGTATGGGACCATCCATTGGAGCCTGCTCAATATGTTGGGGACTTCCCAATTAAAAAGATTTCGATCCTGCCTACCCTGGCAGCCATCCACTGTCAACAGCTTCTCAGCACCTGGTGTTGGCTTGTGATCCTTTCTCTCCTGCTTCATGCAGAAATGTTGATTGGACTGATGTTCTAAAGACCTTGTGGAGGCAATAAGAGCTGCTGTGAATTCCTGGTGTGTCTTTGCACATACAGAAAATACCGATTTGCTCCAATCTTCCTTGGCCTCTGCCTATTACACTCTTTGTGTCTCCATGCTCCTGAGGATCCCTCAGCCAGTAGAGAATGGGGTGGTATGGTGACTACATTTATGGCTGAGCACTTCCCAGTCATTTTCTGCACTTTTCTCAGTTGTGAGTTCTGCGTTAACTGCTGCCCACTGTGCAAAGCTCCTCTGATGGGATGGCACTAACCTATGGATACAGAGATAAGGACTTACAGTGAGTAGAATGGTGTTTTAATTTAGCAAATTAAAAGTAGGTTCACTCCTGAGGCTCATGAGCTCCTGGGCTATGACTTCTTGGCCAGATTTATAATAGGAAGTATAGGCTTCTTCTTGTGCAGTAAGCCTTAAATCAAATCAGAAAGCATTTAATTACTCACATAAATGCATACCAATATTGCTCTCAATGGGCATATATAGCCTTGTGGGTCATATTATAGCGCAGATTGTTCACAACTGGCTAAGGCTTGATGACGTTTCTCCACAGCAGCCTTGCGAGTGTTTCCCGGTGTTGTGAAAGTGAGCGAGCAGGGAGGAAAGTTCCCAGGCAATACCGACTTGATTTTTCCATATTCCGTCACTGAACTATGTGATGTCTTCCACTATAGGACTTTACTGTTGAGTTCTGGCAGGCAAAAGTCTGCATTGTTTTGTGGTTCTCTGAGATAACTCTAACCAAGAATTTGAGGGCAGATATCCTATACCTGCCACTTGGCTTTTTACTTGATGATGTGTGGCTCCTGGGAGGAGGAATACTCTGCTGTAGGGTAACTTCAATTAAACTCGTGTGTGTGTGTGTGTGTGTGTGTGTGTGTGTGTGTGTGTGTGTGTGTGTGTGTGTGTTAAATATGCATAAGTATGAGGCTTGTGAAATAATAGATTTACATATTTGCACATGGCTTTTCCAAACATCCTTAAGGTTAGTTATCCCTCCCCCAACTATTTCTTTGCCCCTTCCTTCCATCTGTTTCTCCACTTATATTTAAAACTCTTTTTCAATAATTCTCCCTTTCCCCTTTACATTCTCCAAGTTCTATGCAGGCTCTTTACTCCACCCTCCACCAATGACCCCTTTCAGGTTTTTACAGACACCACATGTTAAACATATTTAACATATTCCATTTATTTACCTTCCAATTGCAAATTTTAAGTTTTCCTTCTACACAAACAAAATTTCACAATGTACAGGCATTATATTTTCACATCTATTTTTTATTCGATAGACATCTACTCTGTTTCCAGCCCTCTTTTGTTAACGTGAGAGTTTTACTTATTTGTCATTCTGTAGTCTAGACTCTTGGGTATGTTTATTTTCCTGTTTGGCCCCAAGTATTCTGATATCCTGTGCATGGATGCCTCGGTGCTCATAAATTCCTTTATCCTGCTGTGCATCATGGAAAGTCTTTGTTTTATCAATTAAGGCAGACAGCTTCGCCAGGCATCTTCGAGAAGGTTGACAGTTGTGATCGTTCAGCCACAGACAAACATCACTCCAAGCCCTTCTTGCCTTTAGGATTTAAATTGAAAGCCAGTAGTTCTTCTAACGAGGCTGCATTTGATTGTGACTTGGCCCTTCTCTTTTGCATCAGTCAATGGACTTTTTCTGTGTATTTAGCGTTTAGACTGTATGATACTAGGAGTCTTTTCCAGCCCTACCTATTTGGAGTTCTGTCTGCCTTTTGCATCAGGAAGGGCTTCCCTTTCCCTAAATTGGGAACATTTTCTTGTTAGCTCACTATGTCAAAATACTGGAGAAACTCAGCATAAAGAAGGAACGCTTTATTGCGGCTTTTAGTTTTGGGTAGCTGGCTCTGCCGCTTTGAGCTTGAGGTAGTGAGTCTGAGTTATTTAGCGATAGGAGAGAGCTTCACATTTTAAGGATTATGGATGATGATGATGATGAGTCAGAAAAATGCAAATGGGTGGGGGGGGTCACAAAAGATCCACTTATGGCCACTTCTCCCTAGTTGACATATATCACAGAACAGGCCATACACATCAATAGAATTCAGCTATTACCCCATAGAAGGATTAACCCCCTGATAAGATTAGAGATTGTGACTTAATTCTGTGACAAAGTGCCAGATGGAAACAACACAAGAATGGAAGAGGTTATCTGGACTCACTCTTTGTACCTAGTGTCACAGTGAAAAAGGCATGGTGGCAGAGTGGCAAAGGAGGCCAGAGTGCCGTTTCATTTAAGAAGTGAACAGCCAAGAATCCTGATGTCCTGGGTTTTCATCTCTCTATTTAGTCCAGGACCCTGGCCTCTGGAGTTGTACCACCCATATTTAGGTGATCTTTTCATTTTAGGCAAACCCCTCTGCAAAAACTGTCACAGGCACATCAAAGATTGTCTCCTGGACTATTCTCCATCCCATTAAGTTGACAATCAAGGCTGACTGTCAGAGAATTTGGGATCTAAGTACCTATCCCGCTCTATCTCTGTGCATTACTACATTAGCAGACAAATTGGAAGTGCTGATGAGTCTCTGGGGGGCATTTTCTATTCCAAAACTAAGAGTACCAAGGCTCTCAGTCATTCCCATGTACATTCTTACCATATCTCCTGTGAATCACATGGCAACTGACATTCTACCTCCAACTGGACTTCCAACAAATGTTTATGTTGGTCTTTGAGCATTTTCTGGGCTTTTTCTGTATTTCTTTGTTTTCTTTTGTTAAAGCTATTGAGAATTTTAGCTGGGGACTTTGCCAATATTTCTGATGGTCTGAACCCAAAGAGTGGTTAAAGCCTCGAGATATACTTGGATTTTCTCAATTATATAAAAATTCTAATCTTTTAATATCAAGAAGGCTTTATTTGATGATATTTGCCTGCATCTGATTTAAATTTGTGTAATTATGTATCTATAGCTATTACACACACACACACACACTAACACATACACACACATACACACACACATACACACAGACACTGAACTCCACATCAAATATGTTTTAGAATCTTACATAATGCTTCCTTCTGTCTCTGCCATTGTGATAATAGCAGAACATCTTATTACTTTATGAAGACCTTCACTGTTTATGAAATGGAGTAAATTGGATTATTTTATCTAAGAAACCACCTAATATAATTTACATATTTGAATGTTAAGTGAGATATGGCTACATAGGTACCGTTTCTTTTAATTTGAAGTAAAAAATAGACTTTATAATTTTAACTTATGGTAATCTGCCTTTAGCTAGATTTTTTTTTATAGATGCCTGTGTGGGATTTTATGAGTCATAGGTTTATAATAGTAACTTTGTCATGATTGCCCAGAAATTAAACCCTAAATAAAATGATTTGTAATAAATGTAAATCACCTAAGAGATCTCAATACAAGATATCTTTGGTGATGAGAAAAAGATGTTGTAAGTAGGGTACCAAAGAGGTCTTTAATTGGTATACAAGTATTAAATAACATTTGTAATCTCGGAGTATTTGTCTAAATTTATTTTCTGGTTATCAATTTTAATGAGTGTTTGGGGAACAGAAATTCTTAGTTCAGTTCTAAAGTTGGATTACACAATGTCTTTTTGACCTGTATGAAGAATAAGTCTAAGCTGAAGCTTCACATTTCGTATCTTGTGACCAGTAATCCCTCTGTCTTTCTGTGAGCCTAGATGTGGAGGTAAGTATGTAGTTGTGGGCACAACTACACAGATGGAGGATTTCTAATGAGAAGAAATTTAGAGATTGATTAATCGTGTTCTGTAAATTTCATTTTGGGTATTTCTAAGATGTGTTTAAGATACAAAGGCCATAACCCTAACAGAGTATAAAAAATTCTTAGTAGAGAAATGAAAACCTCCAACTCATGCTCATCTTCCCTTGGCTGGCTGCCAAAAATCCACACTTCATCAATAAATAATTGCATAACACGAATCTCCCTGGGTCTTACAAGAAAAGTCCCACACTTCAGTAGTTCTAGCTTTTATTGATGCAGAACAATCAGACCCCATCTAAATCTTACTCAGTCATTTCTTCAAGTTCTTCCACAACCATAGACATATTTGATCTTGGAATTTTGTTTATTTAGATTTATCTCCTCTCTCCCTTCCTACTTCTCTCTTGTCCTTCCTTTTTCTCTTTCTTCCTTTCCTTGTATTTTTAAACAATGTCTTATGTAGCCTAGGCGGGATAATATTAAATTCTTGACCCTTCTGCCTTCCAGCCAAGTTCTGGGATTACAGGCATGTGCCACCATTTATGGTATCACATTTTTACTAAAATAGTTCATTTTGAAAGCGCCAGCCTTTTGAAGCTTCAGGAGGACCTCTCATTTTCACTGAAACCAGTCTACCATGACTGGGATACATCAGTCAGGAGAGGCTTGTCCTCGGAGCTTGTGAGTCCAGTGTATTCCAAAAGAATTGTATTGTATATATGTCTGCATTTCTTTTACTTTTTTATTTTTTTTATTAACTTGAGTATCTTTGCATTTCTAATCTGTGCTCTTAGAAAAAAAATTATTGGGTTAATTGTAGAATCCTGTTTCCTCCTGAATTAATGCATTCATTTAAAAGTTCACCATTAGAATCTTTTAAGCTTTTGTGTTTGTATGACAGTCATGGTTTATATTTTTCCCACTTATGTATTCTAACATGTATCAAGAGGAAAGCTGCCAGGTATGACTGTTCACAACTGTTTTCAGAAGACCAGATGGGAAATTATAATTCCAAGGCCATCCTGAACTACATAGCAAGTTTAAAGTCAGCTTGTTTAGAAAGTGAGATCCCATTTTCAAAACAAAACCTACAAAAACAACAAAGAAAGGAAACTAATTTGCAAAGTCTTTTCATGAGGAAATGTTAGTTAGAACTCATTCATGTGGATATACCAGTCTTTACTAGGGAGTGCAGTGCGTGTATCCTTCTTGACAAAGCTCTGTGAGACAGTGAGCTTCAAAAAATGCTATGTAGCTCATTTTGTTTTGGACATCTACTGCTGTAGGGGGTCTACATTAAGGGTGGTTTGTATGCCCTGTGAGTCTCTTTTAGAAAAGAGTAAGATATCGGCAAGCAGTTATCAATTGGAGGTAGTTTCTGAAGTAAGAATAAGGTTGGTATTTACTTCTCTTTGCATCACTGGTACCCAGGCTTGTGCAGACCCTGTGCATGCTGCCACAGTCTCTGGGAGTTCACATATGTTCAGCCCTGTTCTGTCTAGGCTTTGATTCCTTGTTGTTCTCTATCCCTTCTGGCTCTTAGGCCCTTTCTGTCTCCTCTTCAACAGAGTTCCCCAGGGTCCAGAGGGGGAGGATATAGTGAAAATATCCCATTTATGGCTGAGTACTCCATGGTCTCTCCCTCTTTACACGTTGTCCAGATGTGGGCCTCTGTATTTGTTGACATCTGCAGCAGGAGGAAGATTCTGTGAAGTTTCATGGAGTAGGCATTAATTCTAATCTGATAGTGATTGGTCAGTCCCACAAACTTTGTACCATTCTTATACTAGTACGTCTTGCAGACAGGTCGCCATTGTCTATCAAAAGGGTTTGCAGCCATGCTGGTGTTTCCCTTTCTACTTTGATAGTGTACAGAGTATCTTCTAGCACCGTGAACACTTATCTGTAGGGTTGAAGGCTCTAGAAAGGCGCCAGCTCCACTTCTCCAAGTTGAATGAGTTGTGGAGGTATTTTCTTCAGCAGTAGGGCCTTATACTCTATTTGTAGAGAGTAAGTGGGAGCCTAGGCAGTAGTCTGCATTGTTTGGAGCTTCCCCTGGTGCCACTTTGACCAGCACACATTGGCATGTGACACATTCCTGGCACTGGAGGTTTCGCTTGGTGAAGAAATGTGCAGCTGGGAGCTCCATTTCACTCGTTGCTTGGTGAATCCACTTATATCGTCTTCATAAATGTATGTATCTTATGCACTAGATTACTATACAACCCCTAAAATAACCTTTGGTTTAAACTGTCCTACCCTGAACTCCCTCCCTTATCACCCTTTCCCTCCCTTTTCTCATTCAAACATTCCATTCAAGCCACCCTCACCTGTTCCAATTGTAACTATTTTATTTCCTCTTCCTAGCAAGTTTCAATCCCCACCCAGTCTCTTACTCTACACCTAACCCCTGTGATTATATACATTTTACTCTGCTTACAGAAAACTTAATTGCCATCATCCAAATATAAGCAAATACATACTATATTTTATATTTGTCTTTTTAGGTCTCAGTTAACTTACTCAGGATGATTTTCTTTCTAGTTCCTTCCATTTACCTGAAAAATTCATGCTTTTATTTTTTAACACCAAGTATCATTCCATGTGTAATTCCCCACATTTTATTTATGATGGGCATCTTATGTGTTTCCAACTTCTGGATAGTTTGAGTAGATCAGCAATGAACACGGTTGAGCAAGTGTCTCTGTAGTAGGATGGAAAGTCCTTAGGGTATGTTCCCAAGAGTGACGTAGATGGATGCTCAGAGAGATCTATTCCTAGCTTCCTAAGGAACAACACTGGTTTTTATAATACAATATTTTATGTACAAGGTTGCAGTCCCACCAGCAATAGATGAGTGTTCCCACTTCTCCATATCTTCTCCAGCATGAGCTGTCATTCAGGTAATTAATCAGCCTTTCTGCCAAGTGTAAAATGAAATCTCAAACAATTTTAAATTGCATTTTCCTAATCACTAAGCATCTTGAACATTTCTTTAAATATTTATCAGCCAATATTTCTCATCAAATATCTTGTTTTTAGAATGCTCTATTTAGGTATGCACTCCACTATAAATTGGGTTATTCGTTCTTCTGATGTTCAGTTTTTTGAGCTCTTTATATATTTTATATATTAGCCCTCCATCATAAGTGTAGTTGGTAAAAATGCTTTCCCATTCTGTAGCCTGACACTTTGTTCAAATAATGGTGGCCTTTGCTGTACAAATCTTTTTTGTTTCATGAGGTTGTATTATTAATTGATCTTCTTAGTGCCTGTGCTGTTGGATTCCTGGTCAGAAAGTTTATCCATGTTCAATTAATTAGAGACTATACCCACTCCCCCATCCCCTTTTTCTCTCCAATCACAAACGTGTCTCAGGCCTTATGTTCAGGTCTTTGATCTGCTTGGTGTTGAGTTTTGTAGAGTATGGGTCGATTTGGATTCTTCTTTATGCAACTATCTAGGTTGACTAGCACCTGTTAAAGATGCTTTTCTTTTTCCAGTGTGTGTTTCTGGATTCTTCATAAAAGTCAGGTGTCCATAGATATGTGAATTTATGCCTGAGTCTTCAATTCGATTGCATCGATCATTGTGTTTGGTCTCTTGTTTCCTTGTTACTGTGATGTTTTTATCGTTATCGATCTGTACTATAATTCGAGGTTAGGGGCTGGGATAGGTTCAGCACGTCTGTTATTCTGGATTGTTTTAGCTATCCTAAGATTTTGTTTCCAGACAACTTGTAAAATATCCTTTCATGTTCGTGTAGAATTGTGTTGGAATCCTGATGGCGATTGCATGGAATCTGTAGATTACTTCTCACAGGATGACCATTTCTATTGTATTAATCCTTACCAATCCATGAAAATATGAGACCTTTCAATCCTTTGATATCTTCCTTAATTTCTTGATTTTTAAAAATGTTGGTGTTAGGCTTACTGTATAACCTCTTCGATACTGTGAGGTATATTCCTTTTATTCCTAGTTTCACTGAGACTTTTATCATGAAGGAGTGATGAATTTGTTATAGCCCTTTCTATATCTAATGAAACAGTCATGTGGTTTTGTCTTTCAGTATGCTTATATGGTTTATATGAATTACATTTAATATTTATCTATGTTAATCTGGTCTGTAGTTCTTTTGTTGTCGTTGGGTTTTTTTTTCGGGCTAGTTAGTTAACTAACTTTATGTGGATTAATAACTATAGCCTCATACAAAGAATCAGACAAAACTTCCTGTGATTTTATTTTATAGAACAATTTGTTGAATATTGGATTATTTCTTATTGGAATTCTGGTAGAATATTTATATGAAAACCATCTGGCCCTGATCTATCCTTTTCTATTATTATTATTGTTATTATTATTATTATTATTATTATTGTTGTTGTTGTTTGGTTTGGAGAATTGTAAATAGAGATATAATTATGACTTATGATTTTTATTTTATTAGAAGTTATAGGTATGTTTAAATTGCTTCTCTGATCTTTATTTAACTTTGGTAGGTAGTATATATCAAGAATATTATCTTTTTTATTATTTTTAGATTGTCCAATTTGATCGAGTACATGTTTTTGATTGTGTCCTTCATGTCCTCATGCTTCTCTGGATATTCTTAGTGTCTGGTGTTAAGCACCCCTTTCATCTCTAATTTTGTTAACTTAGACAGTCTTCTTCTACCTTTTAGTGAATTTGTCTAAGGGCTTGTCAATCTTACTGATAACTTTTTCAAAGAACCAACTCTGTTTCATTGACTGTATTCTTTAGATCTGTTTTATTCCTGAGTTTGGTTATTTCTTGTCATCTACTCCTTCTGATGGTCATTTCTTCTTTTATTCTAAAGCTTTAAAATGTGTTAAGTTACTAACATTTTAAAAATAAAAGAATGTAGGGGTACTTATTGCTATGAAGGTCCTCGTTGCAGCTACCTCCATTGTGTCCCATGAGTTTTGTATGTTATGTTTTCATTCTTTTCAATTCTAAAATGGTTTAATTTTTTTCTTAATTTCTGTCTTGATCTGTCTCTTAGTAGGGAGTTATTCTTTTTCCATGAGTTTGTATTCTTCCTGTTGGTGGTGGTAATCAGCTTTAATCTGTGGCAGTCAGATAGGATGGAGGATGCCAAGTCCACTTTTTCCTATCTGTTGAGATAAGGAAAAAGCTCCTGAACTGCTTTGTGTATAAGTTTGTAGTCAGTTTTGGAAAAAGCTCCTGAACTACTGAGAAAAAGGTATATTCTATTTTCTTATAGGTGAAATGTTCTATAAACATCTGTTAGGTCCATTTGGTTTATGACATCATTTTGCTCCAGCATTTCTATATTTAATTTTTGTCTGGAAATCCTGTCTACTAGCAAGAGTAGAGTATTGAAGCCACCTACTACCAGTGTGCGAGGGTCCACTTTTTCAGATATTAAAGTGGATACAAAGGCTTGTTTTGGGGTTCATTTGTTTGATTTATCTTTTTCCATTATTTTACCGTGAGTTGATGTCTACCCTTGATGTTAAATTGTACTTTTTTTTTAATGTAGCAGAAGGATGAACCTATTGTCATAACTAATCTGTTAGTCTGTGTCTTTTGTGGGGAGATTTGAGGCCATTGATGTGGAGAGTTATCAATGAGCAGTATTTGTTGTTTCTCATTTTATTTTGGTGGTATGTGTACCCACCTTTAGATCTGGTATTAGAAGATTATATTATTTGTATTTTCTTAGTGGGGTTAACCTCTTCAGTTTGAAGTTTTCCTTCTAGCACCTTCTGTAAAGCTGGATTTGCAGATGAATACTGATTTAATGTGGTTTTATTGTACATTGTCTTTCTTTTTTATGTTTTTTAAATTAATTACTTAATTTTATTATTTTTACCCTCCAGATTTTATTCCCCTCCCAACCCCCCACCAGGGTTCCATATCACATACCTCCTCTCCACCACCACCCCTCCTGCACCCTTCCACCTCCCAACCCCTGTCTCCACAAGGATGTCCCTACCCCACCCACCCCACCAGACCTCTAAACTTTCTGGGGCCTACAGTCTCATGAGGATTAAGTGAATCTTCTCTGACTGAACCTAGACCTAGGAGTCCTCTGCTGCATATGTGTGTTGGAGGCCTCATCTCAGCTGGCGTATGCAGCCAGGTTGGTGATCCAGTGACTAAAAGATCTCAGGGGTCCAGGTTACTTAAGTCTGCTGGTCCTCCTACAGGGTTGCCCTCCTCCTTAGCTTCCTCCAGCTTTTCCCTAATTCAACCAGCAGGGTCAGCAGCTTCTGTTCAATGGCTGGGTGCATATATCTGCATCTAACTCTTTCAGCTGCTTGTTGGGTCTTTTGGAGGGCAGTCATGATAGATAGGTCCCTTTTTGTGAGTGCTCCATAGCCTCAGTAATAGTGTGAGGCCTTGAGGCCTCCCCTTGAGCTGGACCTCTTGCTGGGCCTCCTTTTCCTCAGGTTCTTCTCCATTTTTGTTCCTGCAGTTTTTTTCAGACAGGAAGAATTATGGGTCAGAGCTTTGGCTGTGGGATAGCAATCCCATCCCTCACCTGAAGGGCCCAAGTGAGGACACCTCAGTTCCACTTGGGAGGGAGAAGAAAGCAACCACAAGGGGGGAGGGAAGGATGGACAAGGCAGGGACAGGGGATGGGGTGGGGGAAGAGGGAAACATGGTCTGGTACTGAGGGCCAGCAGGAAAAATGGAACTAGGCAACCTCAGAAGGAAGGAGGTTGGGAAGACCCTCTAGAATGTTCCAGAGACCAGGGATGTGAGAGACTCTCAGGACTCAAAGGGGGAGACCCTCGATGAAAGGCCCTACAGTGGGGAGAGGGAAGTTATTGAATCTACCTCCAGCAGAAAGACGGTGCATTGTCTTTCTTTTCCCATCTATTGTGATTGAAAGTTTTTTCTGGACAGAGTAGTATGGGCTGATATCTGTGGCCTCTTAGAGTTTGTAGAATATCTTTCCAGGCCCTTCTGGCTTTTGGAGTCTCCACTGAAAGACAGGGGTTATTCTAATAACTATGTTTTTATATATTACTTGGTCTTTCCACCCATTTACCAGGTATATCGGAAAGAACCACCTAGTCTTGAATTTATTTTTATAGCAAAGACAGGTGACTCGTTTGGTTAGTGTCCAGGTTCTTCAAAGTCTAAGGCTACTAAGAACAGTAGGAGATGATCTGATAGTCATTTTCTCTCCATCCCTGACCCAGACACCACTACTCAGAGGATCATTTGAAGTATTTTTACTTAACATTGCAGACCTTTTCCTACAGCTTTCCTTTCTAATCTTGTCCCTTGGTCTCAGCCATCAAGATCTAAGGCCTGAAAACGCACTGGGCAAGCCACCAGCTGAAGTCAGCTACAGGATCACCATTCTACTACTTGACTTCTGTCTTCTAGATCCAGTTCCCCGGGGCAATCCCCAACCTTATGATAGATCACACACTCACTCCCACTCTTCTAAGAAGCCAGAGATCCTCATTGCAGACTCAGCTTTCTTCCCTCCCGGATCCTCTCAGAACCCACCTTTCTAGGTTACCGACACCATGGTCTGCTCCAAGTCTAGAAGCAAGTTCTACCAGGAACCCATAGTAGCTACACGTAGCTAAGATTCAGAATCCCTAAGTACTAGGCAATCCATAGGCACCATATTCTCCTAAGATATAGAGAAAGCAACAGAAAGTAAGGGACAGAACATACATCCAAATGAAATCACGGGGTGGTTCCTGAAGGTTACCTGCCAGAATTACAATTGAGAAGATCCCGAGGATGCAGAAAAGTAAACTCTAAAGTTTACAGTATTGTTTGAGATTCTCAATAATAGGTAGAGGGAAGTGAGGCCCTACTGAAGGTCTTATGCATTTAGGCCTTAAGACAGAGACTCCTTCTTACTTTAGCCTAAAATACCTACATATAAAAGGAATATTAATTCTGTGTCTGAAGCCTTACAGCAATGTTGTTAATTGTGTTAGAGTTCTTGCTTCTCAGCTGGAGAGAGGATTGAATCTCCAGGTAAGGGTCTCCTTCCTATTCTCCACAACTCTCCTGTTTTGTTTTGTTTTTTTTTTTAATCTGTCCTCAGGGGATAAAGTGTAATTTTTGTTTTCTTCTTTATAATTGTCTATATATTTTAATATTCTATTTGAAACACACTCATTTTCTAATTTTTAAAAATTAAAATTTTTATAACAAAAATACATTAGCAAAGAATAACTTGAGAAGGGAGATTTTCTTAATTAGGAGATCTCCATGAGTGGTAGACAGATGGTAGGGAGATGCTGAGACTAATTTGCTTTTCAAGGTGAAAATCACACACTGTGTTCTGCCTCTTCTTTCTGTAGCTACCGAATTTCTGCAGAAAATATTGCACTGACATAGAAGACCATATAGTTTTCTGGTGCTCATTAATTTCTGCACCACTGCAGAACACTTGTAGGTTTTTAAAAAGTAAGTTATCCGTTTTATCCAGTTTTTTTTACTATTTATATTTCTTTCACATTTTAATTTTAATTGCACACACATGTTTAATTGTAAAAAATCCAAACATCAGAAAAAAACAGAAAATTCATGGCCTTCAAAATGCTATTTTCTGCAAAACAAAACATTAATTCCTATAATACCCAATTTTCATTATTTGTAAAAATTTATTCATTATATTTTTCATTACTTCTTTTAAGCATTTTTTATAATGGGTTTTGACCACATTTACTCCTCCCCCATCCAATGTTGTACTTTTACTCATAAAATGTAATTTATGTTGCCTATATATTCATAGATATGTGGCTTTCCTCTAGAGCATGGTTGACCTAGTTCATGGCAACACTGCCAAGAACTCCTCTGCTGTAGGCAGGACTTCATTTCTCCATTCCGTCCTGGGATTCGGTTTAGCTAGCACTTGCTTGCTTGGGCTTGTATGTGCTTTATAATCGCTTTGCTTTCACATGCCCCACTGATCTGTTGTATCTGGAAAACACTGTACCATTGCATTCATTCATTGTCCCTGGTTCTTCCAATTTTTCCATGTCATTTTTTCCAACCATTTCTGAGGCTTGAGAGGATGGGGTACATCATACATGTCCCATTTAGAGCTAAGCATTCATATTCTATGCACCTTGGCCGGTATATTTTCTTGATGCTAATCATCATCTACTGAACATAAAAGCTTTTCTGGTGAAGATTGAGTGAGGTATTACTCTATGACTATAACAACAAGCCATTAGGAATCAGTTTAACGTTAAATGCATTTAGCAGCCTTAAGACAGTCAGGTCTCCTGAATCTGACAATGAGAAAGTGGTGGATATATATGAGCTCATTGGTATGGTATGGAACATTCTGAACAGAACTTCAAAAGCACAGTAATAAAGGATCCAATTAATAAATGGGGTCTCATGACACCCAAAGCTCCTGCAAAGCAAAGGGCACTATCATTCAAATGACAAATCTTTAGGGTAAAAACCTTTACCAGCTTAGCAATCTCACAGGGATAGTATCTAGAATTAAAAAAAAAACACTAAAAATAAATAAACATCAAGTAAACAAGTAACCCAATTGAAAATGTAGTATGGAATTAACCAGAGAATCCTCCAAAAATGAAAACTAAGAAACATTTATTTTGAATGTTTAACATGGTTGACCCTTATGGGATCTCAGTAAGACTAGCTAAAACTTAAAAATGACAAATGCTGGCATTGGTATAGGAAAGGGTAAAAACTAATTCACTTTCATTGGGAGTTCTCTGGTGCTGCCTCTTTGGAAATCATTGTGCAGGTTCAAAAAACAAACAAACAAAAGCATGATCCAGCTAAACCACTTCTGGATATAAACCCCAAAGAGTCTATGTCTTCTATAGAGACATTTGCTCATCATGTCATTCATGGTTGCTCTATTCACCATAGCCAGGAAATTAAAATAGTCGGGATGTCCACTAACTAATTAGTAAATAATGAAAATGTGGTATAATTACATAATCAATATTACTCAGCAGATAGATGGAGGTAGAAAGAAGCATTCTGAGTGGGGTAACCCTGACTTAAACACACGAGCATCACATGTATTCTCTCATTAGCAGACATCAACCTTGGATCTTCAAATATCTGTGTTTTGTTTAACATAGCCAAAGAAGTCAGAAAATAAGTAAGTGGATCATCAAGTCTAGAGAGTTAGAAAGCAATGTTATAAAAAGTTAATCAGTACTGATGGGAGAGGAAGGGTTATTAGGTCAATGATAGGAGAGCAGAGTAAGAATATAGGAAGGTATTAATAACTCTAACTCCTTTGAAATAGTCATGGAAGTCTACCTTCTACTATAAAAACTTGCTAAAACATGTACATATTCATATATAAAAAGAATAAAATGTAGTTAACTTATATTGGGACAATGATCCTATTGGATACCACAGATTAGCAATTAAAAAAATCCAATACCTGGAATGGGTTACCTCTTTTAGAGGTGAGAGCAAGTGACATCCCATAGACCCTCTAACATTATTAGGCTAATGCCAGTGTCATGTATTGTCTGTAAGAACTTGATAGTAACACTACTGCTGAAGATAATATGTGCTTATGTCACAGAACATGGAAACTCATAAGGTGGTACTGACCCGGGAGCTCCATCCTTTTTGAGTATCTTTAGTGCCAGAGTGTGCTATGCATGTACCAGAGGAGAAAAGTAACCAGCAGTGAACCTTGTAAACTACAATGATGACGGGCTTGACAAAACAATCGTGGCACAAGAATCACAAGAGTAATCAACCATTTTCTGATTAAACTTAAGTCCTACTCATAAGATGAAAGCCATACCTGGCACTGTTGCTGTTGGGCTAAGAATCTTGGGTGAGAAGAATGGATACTGAAAATGTGGTACATTTACACAATGGAGTATTAATCAGCTACTAAAAACAATGTTTTAATGAAATTTTTAGGCAAATGGATGGACCTAGAAAATATCATCCTGAGTGAGGTCACCCAGTCACAAAAGAACACACACATGGTATGCACTTACTGACAAGTGGATATTAGCCCAAAAGTTTGAAATACCTAAGAAATAATTTACAGAGCATATGAAGCTCAAGAATGTGGATGTTTTAATTCTTCTTAGAAGGGGGGAAAAATACTCACGGGAGGAAATACAGGAACAAAGAATAGAGCAGAGACTGGAGGAAAGGCCATCCAGAGACTGCCCTACCTGGGGCTCCAGTCCATATAAAGCCACCAAACTCAGTCACTATTGCTGATGCCAAGAAGTGCTTGCTGACAGAAGCCTGATATGGATGTCTCCTGAGAGGCTCTGCTAGAGCCATACAGATGAGGATGCTTGCAGCTAACCGTCAGACTGAGAACCAGGACCCCAGTGGAGGAGTTAGAGAAAGGACTGAAGGAGATGAAATGGTTTGCAACCCCATAGGAAGAACAACAATATCAACCAACCAGAGTCCGCAAGACCTCCCAGGGACTAAACTACCAATCAAAGAGCACACATGGAGGGACCCATGGCTCCAGCTGCCTATGTAGCAGAGGATGGCATTGTCAAGCATCAATAGGAGGAGAGGCCCTTGGTCCTTTGAAGGCTCCTTTCCCCAGTGTAAGGAAATGCCAGGGTAGTGAGGTGGGAGGGAGTGGGTGGTTTGTGGGGGGAGCATCCTCACTGAAGCAGTGGGAGAGGTGATGGGAGAGAGGGTTTCCAGAGGGAAACCAGGAAAGGGGATAACATTTGAAATGTAAATGCATAAAATATCCAAAAAATATGAGGAAAAAAAGGAATCTATGGCTAGAGAGATACAGGCACTAGAAGACCTTTGTAGATTCATCAAAACGATTTACTTGATACTCTTGTGAATTTGCTAAGAAGTGCACATTCTTGACAGACGGTTCAGTTCATTCATTTTGAAACTGCACAGTAATCCTTTCTTCATATGCAACACAATTTCTTCCCGGAGAGTAGTACCAGATGCTAATGACACTTATTGAGAACTATCTTAGGCTAGGCTGATATTAAATATTTTGCCGTTCAACTACTTAAACATCTAAGAGTAAATGGAGTGTACAGATTTCGAGAGGCACTATATGGATCTATTGATCACTTCTCTTTTCCTTACAACTTTTCTCCTTTTTCTTTTTCTTTCTCTTCCTTTCTTTATGTTACCTGAAGATCACATATCCCAGGGAACATTTGTTGCAAAGAACCAAAACAGAATAGAACTCATTACAGTAAGTATGTATATTATGATTTTAATGTGTTGGCATGGAATCCAGAGCTTTATAGTTGCAAATGGCATAACTATGTGTATAAAAATGTAAAACTCTTACTCACTATGGAAAATGGGTCATTTCCTGGAACCCAGATCAGCACCTCTTTAAACATTCAGAATCTTATCTATCCCAGGAACTTAATGAATATACCAAGTGTAAGAATGTGGCAACTAAGGAAAAGCAAATGTTTTGTTAAAAAAAAAAACTCTGAGAATTGAGGAGATGACTTCATCAATTTAATGGTTGCTCTGTGAGCATGAAACCTTCAGTTTAGTCTATAATACCCACACAAAAAAAAAATGGGCATAAAAGGGTTTGCTGATAACCTATACTAGTGAGATGGAGAGAAGATCCCAGTACTTATTGGTCAGACAGACTGGCTTTATGGGTGAGTCTCAAGCTCATGAAAGAAGCTGCTCATCTCATATGCAACAAAGCCCCAAGTCAGCTTCTGGCTTTTACATGTGTGGACACATTAATGCAAGCATACTCTCATTCACATATAAAGAAATACACCCACAGATACACATACATGTGTATGCCCCCCATGAACACACTCGCAAGTACACATATATGTACAAAATGAAAATAAAATTATTTATGATTCTAAGGTGGGATTTTCTGAACACAATGTTACTTTTCTTTCATCAAGAAATAATAGTGATTATATTAACACTAATAACAGTGATAGCATAACCATATATTCTTAGTTATTTATACATACTAAGTTATTTTAAAACATTGGTATTCCCACTGAAACTAACATTGGTGAATTTTATCACCTTTGTACTGTAAATAAAAAAGTTAATATACACAAAGATTTATTACTAATTTGTCCAAAGTCATGACTGAGGAAAAATTGGCAGAGCTGGGGTTCCAAACTCAGCCAGTTGACAAGCCTTCTGTACTGTACTTTGAACAATTTGGGAACAAGTTAAAAACAAACACTTTCCTATTGGTTCTATGAACTCCTGTAAGCTTTATCTGAAGTAGAAGCTCTGGCATCACACTCATTTAAAAAAATAAAATAACCTCCATTGCTATTTTCCTAAAACGTTTTTGTCAGAGCGCATGTCTCTTCATGCTTATGGGATCCAGATAGCTCATACACTGAATTTTGTCCTTATGTCACTACAAGATAAATGCCAATTTATCAATAGAAACAATCCACTTCTCTGACTGAAGGTTGCAAAGTACAACCTGCATTGGGAAGTCAGTTATGTATGAAGCTAAGAGGTTCTTTTAAGTAACGAGGTATAGACTTAGTCTACACAGTGCTGTGCACGACAGTGGCTGATGTTCTGCCGCTCACAACTTAAGTAGGGAGAGTTTGGGTTAAACCCCTTTTCCTGGTGGATGTTTAGTATTTGAGCAGCCCCTGTTCCAAGCACCATCTGACTCCTATTTATTTAGATCATGAATATGGAACTATCTCAAGAGGAAAGGAATGGGGAAAGACATCTGCAGATGACTGTGACAATATTTGAGGTCGTGCTTCTTCCGTTTAATGTACCTGTGCGTCATCTGGGGATCTCATTAATATGCAGAGACTCAAACTTCACAGGTGTGGCAGATTGCAAATACCACCATGATTCCTTATTTCCCTGCATGTCCCTGTCCCTTTCAGCATGACCTTGAAATCTTTCTCAATGAGCGGTGAATTTGTTTTGCTATCTACTTAAATTTGCAGTGTTCCGTGACTCGCTTTGACCAATAGATTAAGTAGAGAAAGTCTTGTTTAGTTACGACATGTTTTGGCCATTTCCTTGTTTGGAATTTTATAATTATGGGGTATTAAATTGAAGATAGACTGGTTGTGAATAAGATATAGAGGAAACTCCATGTATAGAGTCAGAGCTTTCTTGTCACTTCATGATGATGGTAGAAGATGCATGGGGGAAGCCAGGCAAGGTTAAAAGATCCTCTAATAGTTTCATTACAAATGAAAAATGATTAATGTTTTAGGACACTAGGTTTTATGGTAGCTAGCTACATGGCAGTAGTTAAGTGATCTAGTATGACTGAATTAGGAGCTGATATTTTGTGCTTCTATTAGGATCTGAGAATCTAAGGTTCTGAAGCTAAAGTTTCTGTTTGTGGTCATCTATTTTGTGTGTCCACGTGTCCATGTGGCTGTGCTCATGCAGGGAATTCATGTGTCTGTGCATCTGTGGATGTGTTTCTATCTATACCGATGACAGTGAGCTTGCATTCGTGTGTTTATACATGAGGCAACACAGAGGACAACTTGGAGCATTGTTCCTCAGGATATGAGCAGAATCTCACTGGCTTGAGGCTCACCCATAAGGCCAGTATGTCTGAGCAGTGAGCTTCAGAACTCCTCTTGTCTTCACCTCTCAATACTAGGGATGCAAGCATGTCCCACAATGCCTGAGAGTTAAATCTCTGGGATACAGGGTGAAAACTACACATAACCTATGGAGGAAAATTTCATATGTAGCCTGGTTCTATGTGACCATCCTTGGAAGAATGGTTTTCATATTCTTATTTAATAAGATGGATGAGGAATGAGATAAGGAAGGGGAGGAAATCTGATTGTCTTGGTTGAAGATTGTCATAGATGAACTTGGTCCCCTGAAGGCAGTGCTATTTCTGGCCAGGTGGCCAGAAACAAGAAAACAAGTTGAGCAAATCAGTGGGTGATTTCCTCTACTGTCTCTGTTCCAGTGAATACCTCCAGGGTCTTGTCTGAGTCCTCAATAGTGGACTGATGTCTAGAATTATAAGGGAAATAAAGTCTTTTTCCTTAACTTACTTTTGGTCAAAATCTTTGCCACATCATTAATAGCAAAGTAAGACAAGTATGTAGACTGAAAATTCCCAAATGGAAACTGGAGAGAGAGTATTTACCTTGCTCTGTTTGAGAGTGGACTAAAAATTCTCTACTCTGAAGATGAATTGACTTTTAGTTTTTAAGTGGGTTTGGGATTGTATATTTCATTTTTTATGTCCTGGACATGCAGATATGTTGAATGCATTTAGAATTACATATGAGAGGTTGACCACTTAATACTACAACGAGTGAATAGAATAGATATCTCAGACTAATATTCTGGGAAACTGTCCACATCTCCACATCCTTTTAATAAGAGGAATGGGAAGCAGTTTCTTGAATGACACCTACATGAGCAGTACTTCAACACCAGATTTATGCCCCCAAATGCACAAATGGGAAGACTTTTTCTAAAAGGTTGAGTGTGCCTACGATGTCCTTCTTTATAGATTTTAATGCTTCCTTGAAATACTTTGTGGAAGCCTTGTCTCTCAGCTATCAAAAGCTGCCTAGGATGTTAGAACTAGAGAGGAGGGGAGGGCTGGGTCAGAATTCAGGTGAAAGAAAGGTTGCTCACTGTACAAAACAGTAAAAACTTTGAGGTATGCAGTGGTAAGTTTTGAAGTATGCACGTGCGCACACACACAAACACACACACGTATGAATATACATACAAATGTACGCACACAAACATGCACATAAACTCACACATATGTGTACCCATTCACAGATGGACACCCCCCAACACACACACACACACACACACACACACACACACACACAGAGAGAGAGAGAGAGAGAGAGAGAGAGAGAGAGAGAGAGAGAGAGAGAGAGATGTTCCTTAGTATTATCAGCTGATTGGTTTCAGAACTCACTCCCTATAGATAATATAAGCCACCAATGGTTAAGTCTCTTCATAAAAAAAATAACATAATGTTTGTATATAACCCAAGCACACCTTTATCTTCCCATCTACTTTAAGTTACTTATAGGTTACTTTTAATGTATAATACAGTGTAAATGATATACGGTCATACTGAATTACTTGGAGAATTATTTCAGAATCAAAATTACCCATGTGCAGTTCGATCACATTGATTTCTTCCCAAGTACGTGTTATCTATAATTGGGTAAACAAACCAAAGGAGAATCTGTGAGGACAACGGACCATCTCACACAGTTGTCCATATGTGCTAAGTCTGAAACATGGTAGTTCTGACTCAATGCCTCGCCAGTGTTCTCATTAAAACAAAGCCACATGAGCACCATGGAAGAAGGTGGTTTAGAAAAAGAAGCTGCCTCAACTGCCCTCACCTATGAGAGGGAGTCATAGGTGGTGTCTGCCTCCCAGAGCTGCATGAGTTTTAACCGTGTATACTCTTAGCATCTTCTTGCCTCCCAGACATTTTAGTAATGTCAGTGGTTGTCACTGCACCCTTGCCCCCCTAATTCTCATCCCCCAAGCAGTGTCCTGTGAGTATACACTGGATAGTCCACCTCGCCTTGAGAAAATGCATTTCAGGAGCATCAGCAGCCATGTGTCTGTCCTTATAAAATGCTTAATTACTTGTTTACATCTTCACTATAATGTTCTCAGCCATGAATTGGGTAACACAGGACCAGGGCACCTAGGTCCTTCTTGGGTTGTTGAGTGGGGGTGAAACTGGTCGCATATAACATCTTCCCATCCTGCCTGAGCCTGATAATCAACAAACCCAGTACCAGAAGCTAAAGGAGCCTGTAGCTAACTCCTCCCTGTTTAATTGACTTGGGAGGCTTATAACTCAGTAACATCATTACCGTGGAGAAAGGCAGGCTAGTGTTTAATTTTCACTGTGAAGGAACATTGCCTCTTTCAGGAAAAGTACCCAGAGGGACATTCATTAGTGAGCAAGCCTGTCAGGGGAGGGTAGCAAGGGGATTGTGAGGTGGGAGCGGGGCACTCTCATCCTCATGCCAACAAGCATCACAACACGACCATCTTCTTTGACTCTCTGCTTTTAAAGAACTTCCTTCCTACCATGGCCTCAGATTTCCCTGGGAGGGGAGTCTGGAACTAATTTATGTACATTGTGGGCTTTTCCATTCCTCCAAAGATCAAAGCGAGCTGAGCGAAGCAGAAGCACAGATTAAGCATTTGGTGAAGCATAGGGGTAAATATGAATCTGTCGTTCCTCTGGGAGCAATGATTTCTTATTGTACAAAAAGCTAAAGCAAGCACTAGGCTGAGATTCTGAACTTTTAAGATCTGATCATCTGTCAACTTTCCTCCTCTTTTATTTGGGTTTCTGTCACTTGTCTCCCACCATTAACCATTACAGTGAAGAGCACCAGATCCTGCATAGCATTCAGTTGTCGGCAGTCATTCCCCTCCAATTGCAAGCCATTCTTTTCTATTTCTGCCTCCTCCTCCTCCTCATCATTCATTTAACACATGAATCTTTAAAAGACCCAAATGCTTATAGAAATATGCTTATCCCTATAGAAATATGCTTATCCCTATAGAAATAAAAGAAAATATAACATTGTCACTGCATTTTTCACAATTGTATGGCCCAGGGACAAAGCTATCCACAGCAATTTGTGTCAATCCTCTCAACAACTTTATCCATGTACACACACACACACACACACACACACACACACACACACACACACACACACACAATCAGCCCTATGACAGATATGGTAGCTCTCCTTAATAACCTGGTGTTGGATGGCTGACCCCTGGAGTTTCCAGGCTGGGCTGTCCAGTCAAACTTCTGAAGCCCTGGCTCAGTGAGAGATTCTGCCCCTAAAAACAGAGTGGAGAGCAATAGAGGAGTGCATTTGCATTGACTCTGCCTTTCATTTGCATATGCACACATGCACATATAAAATCTACAAAGATTCCATGCCTCCCCAACACACAAAGGCACCAATATAAAGCCATAATTAGAATCCTGTGCAATGTACTTATTTCACTCCATGATGAATTAAAAATGCCTTCTCAAGCCTGCTGGAGAGATCTCTTATACTCCTTTTTCAATATCATAATATTACAGCACCACATACTGTATTTAAAGTTTTGTTTTCCTGATTTTTAATAGGTTGATTATAAAATATTGCAGAAATAATAAAAGGAACAAAATGGGAAGTAGTTATGTTCTTTCCTACTTATCATTCTCAATTAAGTTTTTCAGAAACTTCTTACATCAATATTACCTTTCTAAATTGCCTTTAGTAAAGATATACAGACAGTATTATTAAACTAATAGAAAATTACATGTAATCCTGCTCTGTTAAATGTATCACCTAAAGAAACTCTGTGCAAAGGGTAAAGAATGAAATAAATTCAAATTTCTATCATACAACAAAAGCTTCATATATCCTGGAAGAGCTAGAATGCCAAATCCTCACAGACATCAGCTATGAGGACAGCCAGCTCCTGGCTGTGACACAGGCCAGTTCACAGTCTACCAGTTGCTAACCCTCTGTGCCCATTGAGGGTGCTTTGCAGATAGAGCCTCTATGTATGTGGAAGCCATTTCACTTCTGTGAGCATTTGCTGTCTTGAAATTTCTGCTTCTGAGTCCCAGGCACAAGGCAGTGCTTCCTAGGTCCCAGGCCACTCTCTCATCCCTTTGTTTCTTGGATTCTCTTCTGCCAGGATTTTGATCATATAAATAAAAGATTTTAGAACTTCCAAGGGATGTGGCTTCTCTTTTGTTGTTGTTTGTTTTTGTTGTTGTTGTTTTGCTTTCAGAGTGGATTATATCTTAGTTGAGGAAAAAAATTCTAGAAACGAACTCTTTTTTAATAAGCTCTTTAAAGAAATTGAATGTTCTTGTGAAATGCCTGTCAAAATTGAATGATCTTTTTCTTTATTTTAAAAAAAAGGTTTTAAAGTCGATGTTCACCGCATTATCATTTTTAAATAATTTCAATTGTAAGAACCTGTGCTTCTAGTACATTTTTTGATGGGGACTTAAAAGGAACTCTCACGTGATTCTTTCTGTATGATCAGTCTTACACAAGAAGCTGGAAATCTGAAGAAGGGAATTAACTGTTAGGAAAACATCATAGTATGATATTAATTAGATTCCTATAACTGTCTCAACTTCAGGATTATAAAAATTAATTAAAATGTGACCCAGTACAAGGATATCACTTAAAAAGTGTTTTAATTATTTTTATTTAGTACTGTAGGGTTACTTTTGATTTGATCAGAGGTTTGATCAAGTCTCTCATTTCATAGGAACAGTAAAGCATCTACGAAATGATGGAGAGATAAAGAGATGTGATAGAGACAACTCTGTACCACAGTTCATCCATTTAGAACAATGGGATCACGAGAAATGTGATGACATGGATGGGGCATGAGGACAGAACAGTAATTGCAATAAACCAGGGACACAAACACAAGAACCTCATGACCACAATCAACACAGACATGCTATCTCACTGAGAGTAGAATACAGTTGCCAGAGGCTAAGGGGATAGGGGGGAAGTGAGGATGAGAAAAGGCTGATCAGTGAGAGCTAAGTAGTCACAGATAGATGCAGCAAGAAACCTTGGTGTGCCAGTCAGTGTATAGTAGGACAACTAGATGAACAGTAACACACTGTATGTTTTCAAAAGCTAGAAGAAAGAACTTTGAAATTTTCACCATAAAAGTTACAAATGTTTGAGGATACGGGTCTGTTTAAGCTGATTTAAGCAATTTAGGAATGCATCAACATATTCCACTGTACACGGCTAATATGATTTTGCTTAATAAGTATAAGTAATAAAATAAAAAATAGATCAAATGATCACTTCGTGAAATTGTTTGCTTCATGAAAATTGGAAAGCTGGCTCAATCTCTACTACACAGACAAGAATTTCTGTCCATACTGAGGCATCTGGTTAGACAGCGAGGTCTCTGCTTAGACTGTGATGTATCTGCTTAGGCCAGGCAACGGTCTTTTTGAAGAAAGATAGGATTCTTTTGTTTCAGGGGATGAATGTCTGATCTGTAGCTTGCATTTTGAACCTTTGGCAACGTGAAAAGGCAAATTTGTAAGCATCTCTGGGTGATGCAGATCTCCCTAGTTTAGGAAACGCCACCATGAACTGAGACACAAGAATCCCCAGCAGAGTGGACCATAAGTCTTTTATGAAACTTCACTGCAATGTCTGCCGTACCCAATAACAAACACTTATCCTAGTTGCTATGGCATCCATTCAGCTCGAGTTTTCGTAGGTACATCTCGACGTTTGATCACACCACAGTACAACAATGAAAGGCATCCTATTCATAGTCGTCACAGTTAGGAAAATTTCATTAATGCATCATCAGTATCTAATCCTAAGGATCCATTAATGCTTTTTCAAGAAAAGGAATAGGTTTAAAAATTGCATACGTCCTGTCACTCTCATGTTGGTTGCTTCAGTAATTTTACTTTATGAGTGTTTTGTGCACGGGCATGTCTGTGCACCACCTATGCAGAGGTCAGAAGAAGGCTTCTGTGCTCCTGGAACTGAGGTTACAGGTGGTCGTGGGCAATCATGTAAACGCTAGAAATCAAAGCCAGGTCTTTTGAAAGAGCAACCAATGCTTTTAACTTCTAAGTTATTTTTCCAGCCTCACTTTAGGATGGTTTTTGGATAAATCCATTGAGTTTTATACTTAAAAAAAAATACCATTGACAGGAGGTACTTTTAGAATCTACATATTATGCTTCCTTCTCCAAATGATTTTATGGTTTTCTTTGTGAATTTATGGCTTTCGCTTTTAACCATGGGTTATCTATCACCTTCTCTGATGGATAAGGTGCCTTTATTTGATGACTTGGCATCTTGATGACTTCTGTGTCCCATTGATGTGCCCCACTGTTCCTGACCATTTTTTAATTTTTGGCATAATAAATATTTCAAGGACATTTTGTATCTGGTCCATGACCCTGAAACCAGTCAGCTCTCCAAAGAATTTCTCATTCTCTTTGTTATAGAGTGGCACCTAGATAATTCCATCTAGGTCTTTTCATATAGGTACATATACAGGAAAATGCTTCCTCATATGTATCAAATATGTGCAGTTCTGTACTTACACACATTAATCTATGTGTACCTTTATCCCTACATACAATGAAAACATGAACTCATATCAATATCCGTAACTCTTAATATCATGGATACTTTATACTTAACTTTTTTTAACCAGACTCGCAGCTCTCCTTTCAATATAAAAGATGGGTCTGTCAATATCCTTAGTGTGATCTATGTATCTCCTCATATGGGAAGTATTTATATGGGTCAGCATAACCTGCTGTCTTCTCTAAAATGCTGTCCTCACATGCACTAAGGTCTGATTGTTCCTGCAGCACTCAACGAATCCTTATCTGCACATCTTGCCACATATTTCAGGCTTCGACATTGTCTAGGTCGGTACCACCTCCTCTCCTGACTCCTGAGCACGAGTCGATGCGGCAGCTACATCTCAACCCTCACCCCACCACGTCCAGAAGCTTTCAGCTTGGGCTAAGCTTTGCTTTCCAGTTCTCTTAGATTCTGACCATCCCACACCATCTCTTGGATGAGGGAACTTCCTTTCCATCCCAGGTTCCTGTACCACAGCATCTGCCATCTATGAATACTGAATTCTATTTAATTTTCTGACTGAATAATATTCCATTTTGTGTGTAAAGTACATTGTGTTTCTCTATTCATTGTCCTTGAATAACTATATTTTATTGATATTTGGATTATTGCATATATGCTATGAATATCGTTGTACCTGGAAGTGTGTACATGTTAAGGAGAACTTATGAATCATAGGGAAACCCTTTATTTTCTTTAAGGAGCCCCACATTATTTTCCATAGAGGTTGAACCAAATATTTATTTTTATATTACTAAAATTTTACTTGTACAAGCTCAACATGAATGTTGTAGCAGTAATGAACTACTCAACAATTGAAATTGAAGCTCACATAGTATCGGTATTATAAATTATATATATGTATATATATGTATATATGTATATATAAGTATATATACACACACACACATATATATATATATATGATATCTAGATATGCACACACACACACAAACACACCACACATATATATCTCCATGTGTGAGGAAGTATTAGGCTCCATGTAGGAATCTACTAATATAATCTAGCTGAGCTGGCATAGTATTATCTTCTATTTAGTTAGTTTTCTAACCATAAAAAAAAAAATGCTACTCTCAGCTTTAACCGGAGAAGCCCCACTTTGAGATGAACTGAGGTGAAGTAAGGGATGTCTGACTACTGTAGTTGTTAAAATAAATGAAAACTGAGTGCCCAGCTATAAACAAAAAACTATTTTTAATTTCTTATAGCTATTTATTTATTCACATCCCAAATGCCCCCCTCTTGCAGAGACCCTCCCCACATCTCTCTCTTCTTCACTTCTGAGAGGGTGGACCACCCTCCCTCCCAGCTATCGTCTCATCCTGGTATGTAAAGTCTCTGCCAGACTAGGCATATCCTCTCCCACTGAGGCCCTACAAGGCATCTCTGTTGGGGAACAAATACCACAGTCAGCCTACAGCTTTAAACAAAGCAGTTGTTGGGGGCCCCACATGGAGACTGAGCTTCATATCTGCTACGTAAGTGCCAGGAGCCTTATTCCAGCCCCTGTAGTCTTTGGTTGGTAGCTCGGTCTCTGAGAGCTCCCAGAGGTCACATTAGTTGACTCTGTAGGTCCTCCATTGAGTTTCCCATGCCCTCGGGGTTTCCAATCCTTCCTCCAACTCTTCCATAAGAGTTGCTTACCCCTGTTCAATGTTTGCCTGTGGGATTCTGCATCTGTTTCAGTCAGATGCTGGGTAGAACCTCTCAGAGGACAATTAGGCTAGGCCCCTGTCTGTAAGCATCTCAGAGTATCACTAATAATGCCAGGCTTTGTGTTTGCACATGATATGGGTTTCAACTTGGGCCAGTTACTGTTTGACCACTCCTTCAGTCTCTGCTCCAACTTTGTCCAAATGCATTTCCTTTAGACCGGAAAAAAAATGGGTTGAAAGCTTTGTGGCTGGGTTGGCGTCCTTATCCCTCCACAGGTGGTTCTTCTTGAAGACAGGAGGTGGCCTCTTCAAGATCCATATGCTCACAGTTAGCCATCTTGGCTACAGTTACCTACATTGACTCCTAGTAGCCTCCCCCATCTCAAGCCTCTGCCACCCGGGTGTTCAGGTAGAACTAGTTTCAATTTTCTGAGAAACTGCTAGATTGATTTCCAGAGTGGTTGTAACAATTTCCAATCCTACTAATAACAGAGGAGTATTCCTCTTTCATCACATCCTCATGAGCATGGGCTGTCCCTTGAGTTTTTGATCTTACCCATTCTGATTGGTGTAAGGTGGCATCTCAGGGTCCTTTTGATTTGCGTTTCCCTGACGACTAAGGACTTTGAACATTTCTTTAAGAGCTTCTCAGCCATTAGAAATGTCTATGTTGAGAATTTTTTTGTGTATGTCTCTACCCCATCGTTTAATTGGGTTATTTGGTTTGTTAAAGTCTGACTTCCTGAGTTCTTGATATAATTTTGGATATTAGCCCTCTGTACGCTGTAGAGTGAATGAGGATATTTTCCCAATTTGTAGGCTGTCATTTTGTCCTATTGAGTGTGTCCCCTGCCTTATAGAAGCTTTTCAGTTTCATGAGGTCCCATTTATCAGTTGTTGTTCTTAGATCCTGAACCACTAGTATAAATTAAGATCAGATGAACTATCTAAACAGTCCCATAATACTTAAGGAAATAGAAGAAATCATTAAAAGTCTTTTCCAACCAAAAAAAGCCCAGTACCAGATTATTTTAGGGTAAAATTCTACCAGTTCAAAATACTAATACTTCTCACCATGTCCACAAAATAGAAACAGAAGGAACATTACATAATTCATTCTGCGAGGCCACAATTAATCTGATACCTAAACCCACACCAAGACTCAAAAAGAAAGAGTACTTCACACCAATTTTGCTTGTGAACATATGTGGAAAAATACTTAAATTTAATCCAAGAACATATAAAAAACATCATTCACTACAATCAAGTAGGCTTCATCAAGTAGGGATGTGCAAGTTTATTATATATCATCTTAATGCAATATAAAAATGAAGCAAAAAAAGCATAACATCATTTCCTTAGGTGCTAAAAAAGCCTTTGACAAAACTCAACACCCCTTCAAGTTAAAAGTGTGGGAGAAATCAGGATTCAAAGCACATGCCTGCACATAATAAAAGCAATATACAAAAAAATATTATCCAAGATAAAATTAAATGGAGAAAAATGTGAAGCAATCCCACTAAAATCAGGGACAAGAAAAGGTTGTCCACTCTCTCCCTATCTATTCAATATAGTACTTGATGTCTTAGCTAGAACAGTAAGAGAACAAAAGGAGATCAAGGGAATTCAAATTGTAAATGAAGAAATCAGGGTATCACTATTTGCAGATGATATGATAATACACATAAGCAATCTCCAAAATTATACCAGAGAACTTTTATGGATGATAAACAACTTCAGCAAAGTGATTGGTATAAAATTAACTCAAAGAAATCAGTAGCCTTCCTTTATACAAATGATAAATAGGCAAAAAAAGAAATTAGGGAAACAACACCCTTCATAATAGCCACAAACAATATAAAATATCATGATGTAACTCTAACCAAGCAAATGAAAGATCTGTAATGACAAGAACTTGAAGTTTGTGAAGAAAGAAATTGAAGATATCAGAAGATAGATAGATCGCTCATGTTTAGGCACAGGTAGGATTAAATAGTGAAAATGTCCATCTTACCAAAAACAATCTACAGATTCAATGCAATCCCCATTAAAATTCCAACACAATTTTCACAAATCTTGAAAGAACAGTTGTCAACTTCATATGGAAAAACAAAAAACCCAGGATAACCAAAACACTCCCGAACATTAAAAGAACTTTTGGAGGAATCAGCATTCCAGACCTCAAACTATGCTACAGAGCAACAGTGATAAAAACTGCATGGTATTGCTACAGAAACAGACAATAGAATTGAATCAAAGACCCAGAAATAAACCCACCCATATATATACTCTTGATTTTTGACAAACAAGCCAAATGCATACAATGGACAAAAGCATCTTCAAATATGGTGCTGGTCTAACTGGATGACTACATGTAGAAGAATAAAAATAGATCCATATTTATCACCATGCACAAAACTCAAGTACACGTGGATCAAGGACCTCAACATGAAACTGGATATACTAAATCTTACAGAAGAGAAAGTAGCAAATAGCCTTGAATGCATTGGTACAGGAGACAATTTCCTGAACATAAACCACTTACTATCAAACTCAGAGTGTGTTGTAGAAAAGTAGCAAGAAGGTGGAATTGCCAGAAGATAGAAAAATAGACTACAGAATGCTACCTTTGGGGTTTGATACCACCAAAGCAATCTCAGTGGAACTGTCTGAACAATAGGTCTCTCAACAGACAATCACAGAGGTAGAAAGAGCTCAAGAGCCTCTGTCTACCCTCCTCAACAAAGCAGGTGACCACAGAGAGATTTAGGGATAACCAAGTCATTACTATAAGTTGAGTCATTACTGGTGGGTTCCACTGGGGAATTTCAGACCCCGGAATAGCACACAGATGACCTTGGCTCAACTCAAATGTCTCAAAAGAAAACAAAATCACACAAATCTGGAAAACTAATATAGGGAGGAGAATGTGAGATGGGATGGGAAAAGATGAAAGGCAGTAGGAAGCAAAAGTAAAAAAAGAATGTTGGGAAATATATGAAAATGTCAAAGAACAAATTTTTCCAAAAACTAAAAACTACATAAATAAATATGTAAAGTTCACTGAAGATAAAATTTACAAAATGCAGCCCTGACATATCCATTTCTTAGTTACCCTGAGATTATTTCCTTCACACTTTTTCAGCATTTCTGTTTCTAGTCTGCATCTCCACCTCTCCTGATTTATTTTTCAGTGGTTATTGCATGTAGAGCAACCTTACATAGTTTAAAAGGGTATATGAAAGATATGTTTTGGCAACTTAAATATTCGATATATCTTTATTATCCAATTGCATTTAAATTCTCTTGTTGCCTAGGCATCATGTCCTTCAGAATTCTAGTGATATTTTTTGTCTTTCAATTTCTAATTCTGCTGTTATAAACCCTAACCATTCAGATTCTGGCCTGTCTGTCTATCTGTCTGTCTGTCCATCTATCTGTCTGTCTGTCTGTCTATCTATGTAATGTATCTATGAATCTATGTATCTGTATCTATCTATCTATCTATCTATCTATCTATCTATCTATCTATCTATCTATCTATCATCTATGTATCTTCTACCTACCTACCTTCCTACTTACACTCATAACTATCATCATATCATATCATTCATTCTATCTATCTATCTATCTATCTATCTATCATCTATCTATCTATCTATCTATCTATCTATCTATCTATCTATCATCTATCTATCTATCTACCTATTTATCCATCTATCCATCTATCTATCTATCTATCTAATCTATCTAATCTATCTATCATATATATCTAGCAAGTCTATATCTATCTCTATCTCTTTCTTTGCATGTTTTTGTGTATGCTATGTATGTATTTTTATGTACATGTGCATTGCCTTACCTATTATTAGAATTTTTCCTTTTGGTAATTTTCCCTCGTGGTCTTCTCTCTTCATTTCATAAGGAATGTCTACTGTTTGATCCCGGGTTTCTTGTGTGGGAGTCTGACCTTTGTTCATATGCTCTGCTTCGTAGGACTGAGAGATACCAACAGCTTTATTTTCTGATGCCTTTCTTGAAGTTTGTTTTCCACCATAACAAGTTTAATCTCTAAGAAATTTTCTCCATTTCCTTTTTTTTTCACTGTTAGGTTTTGTTTGATAGGTGTACCTTCTTTTCTGATTTCTCACCAGGTATGAGGTTTTGCGTTTGTTACTTCTGCTAGCGCTACAGCGTTTAGTAGTAAATCGCCCATCCGTCCTCCTCAGGGCTCTCAACTCCAGGCACAGTTTAGGTATTATATAACCTCCTATGTCAGTTGATACTCACCTATTCTTATCCCTTGGCCTTTCTCTTTCTTGTGCTCATCACGTCTTGCTGTCTTTCACTGCAGTGTAGGCGGAAGTAGCACCAAGAACATGCTTCCATTTATCAGTGTTAACCTGCAAGGATGGAAGCAGAGCTGAGTATGCAGCTATTGCCTGGGTTCTCAAAGCCTTGGGTTCTACCTACAGTCTAAGTAATCCTAATAACAGTAACTTACTGTCACGTTAGGCAAAGACCATGTGAATCAAATTGTGTATGAACCTCTGTCCATCCATACTGTGTTCATAGAATTTGCTGCTATGTATCTCCATTATCAATAAGACCTTCATATTTGGTGAACTCAGGTGAGGAGAGAATCTAATTGGTGCTTTTGTTCTTGCACTGTGATGTATCTGTCCTTATCTTCTCTGTGTCTGTCCTCTTCTGTAGCTCCTGTTCTATGGAAGTTAAACATCTTGTAAAATGAGTTCATTCCTCTCACATTTCCCCCTCTCTTATCCTGAAGGATTTCCTCGAGTTTATCCTTCATATTTAATTAGCTAGATCTTATAATTGATTGATATTTTTATTTCTCACTGAGATCTTATACTTGTCCGATAAGAGCAAAATTAGCTTCCCACTGAGAAGCCAGAGAATATTTTAATATACCACAAACAGTAAACTATATCTTGATCACACTCTAGAATTAACACTTTGAAAATGATATTTTATATAAGTAATCTGGCATTTTATTTTTTAAAGTGAGCATGGAAGATATATATATATATATATATACATATATATATACATATATATATGTATGTATTTTCATGTTTCTAACCCTGACATCATGTATTTAATGTTTGCACAGAGATGTTTGCTCTTACCAAACATCAGGCTTAACTGAGAAAAGTTTCAAGCACACTGTATAGAACAGAGGAAAATGAACACCATACAAATGCCCTTATGTCAAGATCTAAAATACACACACACGCACACACAGAATTGTGTGTCTGTAAACACATATTTGAGTCTTCTTTTAGTGTATGTAGAATGTATGCATGTGTCTCTGTCTCTGTCTCTGTCTCTGTCTCTGTGTGTGTGTGTGTGTGTGTGTGTGTGTGAGACATGTGTGTGGGTACAGTTCACATGTGGGTGTAGGCCAGATGTTCATGAATGCCTCCTTATTGCCCTTTCTCTCTCTTATTTTAGCAGAGGCTAAGTCTCTGAAGCTGAAGTTCATCAGTTCTAAGCTGGTTTGCCAGCAACCCCCAGAGATCCCCTGAGCCTAATTAGGAGACAGCCTGTATGGGTCTAGAGGATGGAGCAAGAGAAGGGATCCAAGCTCTTTGAAGGAACCTAGAAGACAGTGAGTAAATCCCTGACATTGGTTGCTTCTATACTCTGAGGGAATTTGGTTTTGCTTTGATTTGATTGTGACCGTGCCCTGCTTTGGTTCTTCCCTCCTGGAATAAATAAGTATTTAATTCACTTATTATTTTACCAGAGCCCTCAGTTAAAAGACTTTCAATATTGTTTGGATGCTTTAGAGAGACCAAACTTTTAAAGTGTTTGAAGTTTTAAAGATTATGTGACTTTTAAAGTTTGTAATAAGTTTTATATTGTGATATTAATACATGATCTCAGGAATGAAAAGAAAAGAACGGCTTTGATTTGATAAATGATGTGTTTGTGTGTCAAGATGACATTTTTTAGGACTAAAATAATGGGCTACAGCAGTAGATTTTTCATCCTATTAACTCAAAGTTGGCCAGGATTCATAGCAATTCAGATAACATGTTTAAGAAGACAAACATTTCTGTACATAACTTAATTAGACCTACATATATACATCACATTATATGTAAAAGGTAAAACATTATTTGATACTCTTTAAAGCTGGACACGACAGACACAATTCATCACTTTTGAGTACATGGATGTAAGTTAAGTAACTCAAACATAAATGAGTGCAGGTGAGACTGTTCTGTAGTTTAAATCGTTCAGTCATTTAAATCAATTGCCCTTATTAGCGCAAATTAGTTTTGCAAGTAAATATGATTTCACGCTTCCCTATAATACACATAAGCACCCACATCACAGCAGAGTCTCAGAGTAAATTACTGATCACAACTCTACAACGTGGTCCCAGTTTTGTAAGGCCTTTAAAGAAATGTGGCAGGGACCCAGACTGTAACAGGTGCCCTTCCTGTTAGCCTTCCCTGTCTTGTGCTCTTTTATTTCCTCTCTCCCCCACACTTATATATCTTCATGGAGGCAAAGGACTAAACGACTTCCTGCCACTCCTAAAAAAATGTGTGTGGGCAAACAATTCTCATTCCTTAGTGAATGAATCAACTTTCCATTGCTATCACAATGTAACTGAGAAAATTCATCTATAAAGAGAAAAGGAAGAATTCTTGACTCAGACCTCTGTAGGTTGCAGGCATAGTTGAGGGAGTTCTATTGCTTTGGCTCTAGGAAGCATCATACCACAGTGGGAGAACGTGGAGGGACAACCTACTCTCCTGACAAACCTCCTGCCAAAGAGGCAGAAGATTGAGGTGCTACAATTCTCTTCAGAGGTGTGCCTCCCCTGGGAGGGACCTAAAAACTAAGACTCTTCAGCAAGGGCTACAGCGCCTTCTGGTATCGCCCCTTTCCCACACAGGACCTTCCAGTATCACCCCTCTTACATAGGGTAACTGGTGAGGGACGGGCAGTGTCATTCTACATCCAAACTGGGACGCCTTGTTTGGAACACAGTCATAAAAATAATTAAAATGTATCAAGGATGGCACACTGCTTCAACCTTAAAATTAATCAATAATTTAATCATCGAAAGAATCCTGTGCAGTTGCTATTATTATTGGGTAAGGGATACAAAGAAGCAACCTATAACCTAACGAAGTCACTTTAAAATGAAGCCACAGTCAGCTTAGAGCCCAAGAGGTCCATCTCAGGAGGCTACCATTTTACAGACTACCTTCAGCTTTCTTCTGAATATCACACACGGCTTAGAAAGCACACCACAATGTTTAGTTTTACGTAACGGTTGGGTTTGGTCACAGGTGTAAGGGTTCTTGGTCCACCATTCTCAGTGTGCCTGTGACAATATGTATAGATGAGACTGACATCTGAATCGATGGGTTCAATTACCCAGAGGCACTGCTCAGTATGGCTGGGACTCACCCAAGCCACTGAACAAAAAGATGAACCAAAGAGGGCTCTTCCCTTTGTGAATCTTGAGGGATTTTCAAGTTCTGTTGCCTTTATGATCTAAAAATGGCGCTATCAGCTCTCCTCACCTCTGGGCTGGAAATTTCTGAGCTACTCCAGCTCCAAAACTCGTGCAGCTATTTCCTAATACATACATATGATGCATACATTCATATCTATGTACAAATAAATTTGCATATCATATGAGTTATATATATGTTTAAATAACTACACTAAGTTCCTCATATAAGATATAAACATACATGCATTTGTATACATATATGTGTGGATAAATATCTAAATCTATATCTATCCTATTGATTTTGTTTTTCTGGAGCTCTTTGATTGCAACAAGAATCCATGGTGTTGGAGAGGTGGCTCAATGATTAAGAGGACTTTTTGCTCTGCCAGAGGATGTGTGAGTTCAGTCCTGGGCACCTCCATGGTGACCCACAATCATGTGTAACCGCAGTTACTGCTTATCCAACATGTTTTTCTAACCTTTGCATGACCAGGCACTTATGATCTACATATATATGTGTGTGTAAATCACATAAACACAGTAAATAAAATAAATACATCTAAAAACAGTGGAAAATCACAAAAGAACCCAGAACAAAGATTTATGATTTCCCTTATCAATTGGACAAGTTCATTCTAATAGTATATATTGTGGTATAGATTATCCTAACAAGATATCAGGCATATTTGTGCATATAAACAATTGGTTAAATACTCTAATTTTTCACTTCAAAATGAATTTGTGTGTGTGTGTGTGTGTGTGTAAACCACATTGAATTTTTTTTTTGCTCTTAGTCAATGATTTTTTTAATTTTTTTTCTCCATCATTATTAACTTGGGTATTTCTTATTTACATTTCTACTGTTATTCCCTTTCCCGGTTTCCCGGTCAACATCCCCCTAACCCTTTCCCCTCCCCTTCTATATGGGTTTTTATACAAAATTCTTTCAATTCATTTGTTCGGTATTCTGTTATCTATAAGGCAATAGGCTTAGTGAAAATAAGCAAGATATTTTTGTATCTGGAAACAAAGGTATAGATATAACAGTTCTCTTATGTTACAGGGAATTTCATTTATGTTCAATTAAACCATGGAATAGAGTGATGGTTTAGCAATCAAAAGCATTTGTTGCTCTAAAAAGAATACAGGTCTAGTTCCAGGTAACCACATGATCCCTGACCTCCATCCATAAATAACTCCAGTTCCAGGGAATCTGACATCCTCTTGTGACCTCTGCAGGTACAAGATACACAAGTATTACACATGACTACCTGCAGGTGAAATACTTATGCAATAAAATAAAATTAATTTATAAAAGATGTTAAAGTTTTCCAGTAACACTAAAGCCTATATTTTCTACTTTGTGATATAACTACTATCCTTAATTATTACGTATATATTGTATATACTTTTGTGTGCAAGATATATGTAACCTACAGCATGTATCAATACCTGTACATGTACCCAAATGCATAGAATTGTAATCAATCACATTGTGTTCTCATCAGTTATATGAGAATTCTTATGTCATGTTGTTTTTATGTCAGGCCACTGATAAAGAACTAACCCTGTGTCATCCAACCAGATAGCCCGTAAAGTACAGGATAATTGGATATAATTGCACTTAACTGAGATATTACCTAGTTTTCTGTGTTTTAAATTATACAGTAATGCTATAGTAACACTACCAGGCTTGTTTTAACAAAAGGAATAATTTTATTAATAATATAGTAGTAAAGAGAAGGAATTTTGAATCTCAGAACTACAGATGTCTAGCGAGGGGATAATCATCAACAAGACAGACAAAAAGTACTAGAGATACAAATGGTGTAAGTTTCTTATTTCTTGGCTATGGGATAAGACATGGATAAGCTTCATTTTCAGCCAAAGAAATGAAGGCAAACTGTTAACAAAGATTCACTTTATTCACTGTGTTTAAGAATTTTCAATTTGTGCTATTTATGAATTTATAAATGATTAAAAATAAAAGTAAATGCTTTCTACCACTTAACACCTTGAAGATGCTCGTGCATATCCACAGGCAAAGACATTTTTAGGTATCTGTCCCAACAGCGTGCCACACTCATGCATCTAAAAGCATTTTAGTGTCATGTTTATAAAGCAAAAGCATGTAAGAAAGGCCACAGCCAACAGCAAGATTTACTCATCAATCATCACATATACACATAATATTTTATTGTTTTAGTGCATAAGAAGGATAAAGAGAATACAAATAAGTATCCATTAAATCCCATGAATACTAGAGTTTTAAAAAATCATAGAAGAATTCATGAACCATATTTGCATAAAGCTTCAAGCCTAAAAAGTAAGAAAACTGGAAACTTAAGGACATGCAGAGTTCATACATTGATATATATATAATATAATTGATATATACTACTGTGTGTTGAATAAATGTATAAGGACCAGTATATTTGATAACTTCATTCACACAATTATATACTACATATATTGGATAATTAAAAATAGTAGGTGAATCACAATGTAGAAGATACCTGCCTTATTGTACTGGCAAAGTTTAATTAAATCATTTTTTAGATTTTTATGTTATTTTCTGTATTCTATCTGGTGCAGGAAGAGGGCAGAAGAGGGTGTGAGAGTCCCTGGAACTGGAGTTGTGAGTGATCATGTACTGGGAACTAGACCAATGTCCTCTGCAAGAGCAACAAATACTCTTTATTGCAGAACCATCATTCCATCCCCTAGTTCAATTTTAATCTGCATATCAGCTTGGCTAACTTGTTAACATATTTAGTAGGGACCAGTCTGAGATCTTCTGCAAGGACAGCAACTCTTCTTGACTCCTGAGCTATCTCTTTAGCCCCTCCTTTGGTTTTTATTAAAAATAAATTCTTTTATACAATAAATTCTGTATACAGTTTTCTCTCCCACAGCTCCTCCCAGACCCTCCCCACTTCGGTCCATCCAAATCCATACCCCAGCAAATAGGCATACAGTGATAACAACAACAACAACAACAACAACAACAACAACAATGTGGAAAAATAAAAACAAACAAGAATAGAACAAAATGACACATACAAGGAAGGAAAAGAGGTGAGGAAAGAATTCTAAGAAACATACACAGAAATCCCATAGAACCACTAAACTCGAAACCATAATATATATATACACAAAGACTCTATGAGTAAAAGTAAAAATAAATAAAAATGAAATCCCTGACAAAGTATTATGAAATGAAATGACCTCTCAAATTGCACTTGAGTTTTGTTTCTGCGGGCCACCTACTGCTCTACATGGGACCTGCTTTTAAGATTCACTTGTATACCAAGTAAAACTTGGTTGGGGTGAACTAGTGTTTCATTTACAAACCATTATCAAAAGGAGATGCCTTCTGGGTTATGGATAGGGTTTGTGAATACGTCTCCTCTCAGAGCTTGGGCCCTATCTGAGTTAGACTTGTGCAGACCCTGCACATGACACTAGTGTCTCTGTGAGTTCTTATGTGCACGTGTCTTGAAGACCTTGTTTTCTTGGTGTCCTCCATTCTTCCTGACTTTTACAATCTTTCTTCCTCCTCTTACTCAGTTTCCTGAACCCTAAAGGAGGAATTTGACAGAGATATCTCATGGAGCATCGAGTGTTCCAAGGTCTCTCAATCTCTGCAGATTTTCCAGATCTGGGTCTCTATATTTGTTATCATCTACTGCAGGAAGAAGCCTCACTGATAATTTACCTCATATTTATATTTAAGGATTTTTTTATAATCCCGAGGATTAAAATCTTTTAATAATAATTATATATTATATATTTATTATATATTACATATATTTAAGTCAATCAATCCATGCTTTAATTTCATTTTGTTATATGGGTACATAGTCCTTTCTTTTTTCTTCTTGTTAGCTTGTTAATAATTTAACATAATGTTTTTGCTCACATTCACTTCTGTCCCTCACTAATCTCAGATCTACTCCCAAGTTTTGATCTCTTTTCTTTTTTTAAACCATTGACTCCAATCTGTGATAGCCTTACACACTTGGTCATATGGTTTTACACTGCAGCATGGTTTACCTATCTGGAACCATACATTTACAAAAACCTGACTCTCTCTTTACCAACAGCTATCAATTTCCAATAGCTATTCATTAGGGGAATGACTAAGAATTGTGTTTCAGGCTGTACTTCCCTGCGCTGAGCAGTGGACCCTGGGAGAGCAAGCAAGGTATGACAACTAGGAGCTAAGTGATCCCATGTGATGAACAGACCCTTGGGAAGCAGCTTCAGTGAGATAGCTCATTTTAATAGGGGGAACAAAGAATATTTAAATCTTTGTGGGGCAAGAATGGGTGATTGTGATCAATATACATCATTGATGAGGGCTAAAGTGCTGGGGATGCCTCATTTGCATAAGGAGGAATTCCAGGTGCTGGAGGACATGACCTTATAAGGGGAGAGGAAGTTTAACCTGGCTACCTGGCTCCCTGGCTAACCTTGTCTCTGGTGGAGCAAAAGTTGGAATACAGGGCTATGTGTGATGGGACATAGGCTGGGTATGGGGGATGCAATTCTACTCCTGCCAATCTTAGAATGAGATTTCCAGGGTTTGGACATACCTTGACCCCACTCTTACTCAGGGCCTGCTCCCCGACTCAGTTCTACGTTTCCCCAACCCCACACTTAATAACCAATTCCCTTCTTTATCCTGGGATTTATTCGAGTTGAGCTTCCACACATCTTATTCATACTGTCATAACTACTGTAAGTTCATATATGCAACTCTCCTACTATAACCTGAAAACATTTCCTTGTAGTCATCCACTGGCTCTGGCTCTTAAACTATTTCTTTCCCCTGTCTGCAATGATCTTAGATCTCAGAGGCTTGGGGGAATGTAGTGTAATAGAGAAGCTGAGTATTCTTCAGTCTCCTTTTCTCTGAACACTGAGCTCTTACAGGTTTCTATGTTAATCACAATCCACTACAAGAAGAAGCTTACCTGATGAAAGTTCAAAGATGCTTTAATCTATGGCTATAATAATTAGTCATTAGGAGTTCATTTAATGTTATGTCCATTTAGAAGAATAATAGTATTAGGAGCTCCCCTAAGGCCTATGACCTGTCTAGTTATAAGATCTTGGATTAATTATGGTACAAGGTATAGAATTCAACTTTTGGCATGGATGTGAATTCCAATCAGAAATTGGCTGGCTGGCCTCATGGCTTTGAAAGTAGCTCTGGTAACTATGACCTCATGGTATAGATAGCAAACCTGGGTAAAGGAAGGAGTAGTCCTGGCTCAGGTCCCAATTATGTCATGAAGCAGTTGTATGGAATTGACTAGTGATGTTCTAGCAGCACTCTATATAACTCAGGGATAAAGTTGGAGAAGGGGCTGAAACTAGATGAAAGGCTGCATAAATTAGAAAGCTATCTACAATCTACCAGCTATCAGTCAATATTGTTACTTCAGATCTCAACAATTTCACTGTTATCCCAGGAAATAGATGAAGGCCAAACCCATGTATGTATTTTTATGGTGGTGGAACCTATATGTGAGACAGATCTCCTAATACCCATTGACCCATTGCCTCACACTCATTGTTTCCTAGGCTTGTCTTCAAGATCTAGTGTAGTGATAGCTTAATTCACAGTTCAATTTAACCATTACAAATCTGGAGCTTCCGAGCAAGAGGATATGCTGTAAAGCCCAGAGTAATTATGATGATATAGCTGCAACCAAGTCTGAACTCCTGCAGCTTCTTCCTTAACATACAAGGAAAATCTATTCTGGCAATAAAATTTGATTACACAGAAACAAAGGCACTATTTCCAGAGCAAGTCTAGTTCCAGCCTGTTTAGCACTTGTCATGTTTATGTCTTGATTGGCTGGTTATCAATAGTTGTCTTGTCTAATTCAATCAATAACTTGGAACACAAGAGGACATAAAATGTATATGTCAATATTTGACAGTGGGAAAATTTAAAATCTGTGGCCTTGAACATGTATATGCCAAGGAGATCCTGAAAAGGAGTCCTCAACCCATGACTAAGAAGCTATTGACAGGGATGAGAACCCATTATTTTCTAGAGGATGATCCAAAGTAGACATCACACCAAGTGAATAGACCCCCATCTCAAGTACACACATAGGATTTAGTGGGTCATTTTAAAAGGATACAAGTTTAGGAGCAGGTAATGATGTGGGGTTTTAATCTAAGATAATTAGGTAAGAATTAATCACAAATGTGATTAAAAACATTATGTGGCATGCTCAAAGAATTAATTAAGACATTATATTAATAAAAATAAAATTCTAGAAAAATGTAAGGGCAAAATCCAGAAAGGATATCATCTCCCTTTCTATGTATCATGTCTATAGGAACTAAGAACAATTTCTACCACCATGTTGGACTGACATCTCTTAAACACAAGAGAAAAAGGAATAAGTTCTACTGTAAGTGACACTCATGCATTTTAGTCATAATAACACAAAAGTAGCAAAAATGATCATTGTTCAAAATAACCTTGGAAATTCCAGAATAAAAATAATTACACATGTAAAGTATAGAAAATATTTAATAAAAGGTAAAGTATTTTCAGACATGGCAGTGTAGATATCCCTATGATCCCAACTATTGCTGGAGGATTTCTGGTCTAAGACCTATCTAAACTGTGTAACAAGACACTTTATAACAGTGTCTCTCAACGTTTCTAATACTGTTCTAATACCCTTTAACACAGTTCCTTATGTTGTGGTGACACATAACCATAAAATTATTTTTGTTGTTACTTCACTGTAAATTTGCTACTGTTATTGGTTTACAATGGTTTTAGGTGACCCCGGGGGAAAAAGTTGTTCAACGTCCAAAAGTATCACAACCCACAGGTTGAGAAACACTAGTCTAAAACAAAACCAACCAAACACCAAAGTCTTAATGATCTTATACACTGGAAAGAGACACTCCTTAGATATTTATAGTTAATAACTCAGGCAGGATAATTACATAATTAATTTGCATATTTAAAATGAGTAGCTTAATTTTAGAGAGACATAAGTCTAATCTACGGGACTAATTTACAGTGAAAGACTAAGAGTTTGCGAAATATCATTGACCTAGTTTACCTCTCAAATCACTTGATGCCATATGGTGTTTTGCGTGTTTGTTTAGGTGAAAGCATGTTCAGTTGCAAATGCACGACATCTGTGAGAGAGCCTTCTTCCTTAAGTGGACATCATTTATATCAACTTTTCAGTGTCTCACTAAGAACAATGAAGAAGAGGGTGCATAAGGAACATCTAGACGAAGAGACTTTGGGTCGAAATAGCAGGGTTATAATCATGCATGAGGTCAAGTTGTCAGGGAAAAGTTCTTAAGCATTAGAGTAAGAGGCAAGGATATGCTACATTTTCAACGAGGTATTTTAATAGCATTTTATGGTCAGAATCTGAAATGGGTGTCCCCTGCAGGCTCCTGTTTTAAGTGTTTGCACCCTAAGAGTTGTAATATTTTGAAGGCTTTGGGATCCTAAGATATGGTGCTGGGCTCGTGGAAGTAGGTAAGTAAGGGTGGGTTTTGGGGGGGCTTTCATGATCCTGACTTTCTAGTTTGGGTAGTTTCTGCCTATTTGCTACCATTGAGCAAGTGACTACAAGCTCCTGCTACAACAAATAGAGCTGCTTTTCCTTACACAGGACTACAGAAATGTACTAAACTCAACTCAGCTGGAGGATACTAATAAAAAGTAAAAATGAGAAAAGGAGGAGAAGGAAGAGAAGGAGGAGGAAGGGTGTGAAGGAAAAGCTGCTAGGCAAAATGAAGTTTAAACTTATTTCTAGTCCAAGATTGTATAATACATGAGTTCAAATCTCAAGAGTCTTCATGGAGACTCTCTCAGACTGTTCATCACTTCAACAATATCTGTATATTTGCCAAAGTTTTTCAAGCATTGGAGAGGCTCAAAAGAATAAATTATTCAATATAGTCTTACATTGAAGCAATACAAGGTATGCATTTTTCTTTTTCTGTGATCCATGAAACTTTAGCTTTAAATCTCTTAACTTTAAGATACTTTCTTAGCAAAATTAGAATATTCGGTATTTTCTTGTGCAATATAGGTAGAACTTATTATTTGATGTAGGTTACTAACAACAATAACAAAAGAGTATCAGTCAACTGTTCATTTTCTGTCACTTTTATTGAAATGCATATCATAAAATATTACCTTCTGTTTAAAAAGAAAATGCAAAAAGAATTAGAAACTGTAAAATATAGTTTTATACTGTGGGTAGCAAAATGAGATAGTAATAAATAATGAAGAGACGAAAGAGGAAAATAGATTGTTTAAGAACATACTTTAAGATAAGATAGTGAATGTTTTTTTTCTAAATGAAGCCTACCAGTCCATGAGTGTGACGATCTTCCAGTCTTCTGACATCTTCAAGTTCTTCAGTGTCTTAACATTCTATCTTACAAATCTTCACTTTCTTGGTTAGAGTTATTCCAAGATATTTTATATTATTTGATTATTGTGAAAGGTGTTACTTTCTTGATTTCTTCCTTAATCTGTTTGCCATTTGTATACAGGATGGCTACTGATTTGTGTGAGTTAATTTTGTATTCAGCTACTTTGCTGAAAATCTTATCAACTTTACGAATTTCTCAGTAGACTTTTTAGGTTCTCTTATGTATGCTATAAATCATCTACAAGTCAAATTACTTTTACTTCTTCCTTTCCAATTTTGATCCCCTTGATCTCCCTCGGTTGTCTTACCACTCTAGACTCATGTACTATATTGTACAGGTATGCAGAGAGGAGTTACCTTTCTCTTGTTCCTGATTTCAGTGGAACTGCTTTGAGTTTTTCTACATTTAAATTGATGTTAGCAATGGGCTTGACTATGTTGAGGTATGTGACCTGTGCCCTAATCTCTCCAAGACTTTTTTCAATTATGAAAGGGTGTTAAATTTTGTGAAAGGACTTTCTATATCTAATGAGATAATCATGTGGCTTTGTCTTTTAGTTTGTTTATATTATGGGTTACATTTATACCTTTATGTATGTTGAATTATCACCACATCTTTAGGATAGGGTATAAATGATCATGGTGGAGGATATTTTTTATGTGTTCCTGGATTTTGTTTCCAGGTATTTTATTGAGAATTTTTACATCTGTATAAGGGAAGCGAAGGTGTCTCTAGTTCTGCTTCTTTGTTGGGCTTTTATATGGTTTGGGTACCAGAGTTACTGTGGCTATATTTCATGAATTGAACAATAGTACTTCTGTTTTATATTGTGTAAAGAGTATTGAAACTAACTCATCTTTGAAAGTGTAGAACTAAGACCAGCTGGCCCTGGGCTATTTTTAGTGAGAAGATTTTTAATGGCTACTTACTTCTATTTCACTAGAGGATACAGGTCTCTTTAAATAGCTTATGTGGTCTTGATTTAACTTTGATGTAAGTGATTTGTATGGTAACAATTATCTATAACCTTGGTATTTTCAAATTTGTTGGAGTACAGTGTTTCAAAGTATTTCTTTGTGCTTCTTTGGATTTCTTTGGTGTCTGTTCTTATATTCTCCTATTCATCTCTAATCTTATTAACTTTTGGATCTTTTCTCTTTGTCTTTTAGTTAATTTGGCTAAGGGTTTGTCAATCTTATTGATCTTTTTCAAAGAAGTAATTCTTTGTTTCAAATGAGTCTTAATATTGTTTTTTGTTTGTATCGTATTGATTTTATTCCCAAATTTGATTATTTCTTGTTGTCTCCACGTTTTGGGTGTGAGTTTTTTCTTTTGTTCTACACTTTCAAGTGTGCTATTAAGGTATTACTATGAGATCACTCTGAGTTTGTATGTAGGCACTCAATCCTTTGAACTTGCCTCTTAGAAGCACTTTTATAGTGTCCCATGAGATTGGACATGGAATTTGTTTTCATTCAGTATAAATGACCAGCCTACCAAAAGAAAACTACAGAATCAATGTAATCCCCTTCATCACTCAGAAATCTTGAAAGAACAATTTGAATCTTTATATGAGGGCACACACACACACACACACACACACACACACACACACACACACTCCAAAAAAACAAAGGAAAACAAAACAAAACTCAAATAGGATAGGTTAAAAACCTAAATAATAAAGAATTTCTAGACATATCACCAACTCTAATTTCAAGCTGTATTACAGAGCTATAGTAATAAAAACAGCATGGTGTTGGCATAAAATCAGACCTGACATGTTAATCAATGAAATTAAATTGGAGATCCAGCAATAAATCTATATATCCATGGCTGCCTGATTTTTTTTATAAAAAAAAAAGCCAGAAATACACGCACAAACATAAACACACACACAAACATATGCAAACATACACAAACGTATACAAACACACACACACACACACACACACACACACCATCTTCAACAAATGGTGTTGATCAAACTCAATGACTGCATGTAAAAGAATCCAGATAGACCCACAGTTATCACTCTAAACTAAACTCAATTCCAAACGGATCAAAGACCTCAAATTAAAACCATTTATATGGAAGCTGGTAGAAGAGAAAATAAGGATTGACCTTTAACTTGACAGAAAATTCTTCCCAAGCAGAACACCATTAACTCAGGCACTAACATCAACAATTAATAATTAGGCCTTTTGAACCGAAAATCTTCTGCACAACAAAGGACTCTGTCATTCTGACAGAATGAGAAAAGGTTTTAACCAACTATGCACCTGATAAGAGCTGATATCTAGAATATATAAAGAACTAAAAAACCCTAGATATAATAAAAACAAATAACCCAATTAAAAACATGGTACAGAAACAGAATTCTCAAAAGAGAAAACGTAAATGGTGAAAATGTTTCAATGCTCAACAACCTTAGTCACCAGAGAAATACAAGTCAAAACTACTTTGAGATTTCATCCTGCACTCATCCCAGTGTCTAAGATCAATAAAACAAATGATGGCTCGTGTTCATGAGGATATGGAATAAGGGAAACACTCATCCATTGCTGGTAGGACTGAACCTTGTACAAACACTATGGGAATTGGTGTGATGGTTCCTTTGGAAGATAACAATCTATTCACTTCATCCAGCTATACCACTTTTTCACATATATTTAAACGCTTCATTCCACCACAGAGACAAACATGTTCATTACTGCTCTACTCATAACAGATATTGAATATAACCTAGATGTCCCACAACAGATAAATGAATAAAGAAAATGTGCTACATTTACACAGTGGAGTATTACATCGCCTTTACAAAATGAAATTCATGAGTAAATAGATAGAACTAGAAAAAAACATTCTGAGTGAGGTAACATGGACCAGAAAATCAAATATGATATTATTTAAGTCAATGATGACCAAGCAACCAATCCCTATAATTACAGATGTTAAATACAGAGTAAGGGAATAGAAGGCACAAACAGAACTCCTTTCTAAAGGGAGTAGAATATGTAGGTATGGATGTATACGGGGGAAGAAGGATGACAAAAATGTGGATGCTTCACTCCTTCTTTAAAAGGGGAACAAGAATATTCTTGGGAGGGGATAAGGAGGCAAAGTTTAGAACAGAGGCTGAAGGAACAACCATTCAGAGACTGCCCCACATGTGGCCCATACATATACAGCCACCAAATTTGATAAGATGGATGAAGCAAAGAGGTGGAGGCTGACAGGAACCGGATGTAGATCTCTCCTGAGAGACACAGCCAGAATATGGTAAATGCATAGGCGAATGCCAGAAGCAAACCACTGAACTGAGAACGGGACCCCTGTTGAAGGAATCAGAGAAAGGACTGAAAGAGCTTGAAGGGGCTTGAGACCCCATATGAACAACAATGCCAAGCAACCAGAGCTTCCAGGGACTAAGCCACTACCCAAAGACTATACATGGACTGACCCTGGGTTCCAACCTCATAGGTAGCAATGAATAGCCTAGTAAGAGCACCAGTGGAAGGGGAACTGGGGGAGGATGGGGAGGGGAACACACACATCAAAGGGGAGGGGAGGGGTTAGGGGGATGTTTGCCTGGAAACCCGGAAAGGGAATAACATTTGAAATGTAAATAAGAAATACCCAATTTAATAAAGATGGAAAAGAGAGAGAGAGAGAGAGAGAGAGAGAGAGAGAGAGAGAGAGAGAGAGAGAGAGAGAGACAAGGGATGAATGATACCAAGGAAACATGGCCCTAGACAGATGTATGCCAGATGGGTTGTAAGATAGAAAGGAGAAGTAGACACATGCCCCTCTCCTTAACCCAGAAACTCTTTCCAATTGTTAACCAAAACCATTTTCAAATTAAAATTTCATTTTCTCCAAAGAGATAGGAAACAAACCACTCTTATGGGTAGGCTGCATGTCAACTGGTAGAGAGACAGCAGAAATGTAAGATACAAACTTTAAGGACAAAGGCTGCCTTAGGGAAATACCAGGTGGCTGGGACTTTAGCACACTGTTCAAAGAATTTAGGATAACACCCTGTCCCAGGAAATGAGCTAGCTGCCCTTAGCAGTCCCCCATCCGCGTGAATAAGCTAACCACAGTAAAGGTGAGATCTTGTACCACCCCCTCTGCATGCCAAAGATATTTCCCCACCAAGGACCTCCAACAAATTCAAAGGACAGTAGATAGCCAGCAATGAATTCAACAGGTAATAAGCCCCACTAATGAGAAATAACCAACTCATGCTGTAACCTATAGCCTATACCCTGAAAAAATATAAAAAGTGTGTGCTTTTGTTCTTTGGGGTCAACTCTGTCCTGATTACAGGGCCATCCCAGTGCACTGGATTATTAAACTTCTTGCTTGATTGTATTGCTCTCCGTCTCTGTGTTTTCATGAGTGGGACCTCCTGGATGTAGGGCTGATCGGGTCCTACAGAAATCAAACCCAACCGCACCTTTGTAGGTTCGTTGTCTCATGTTGTGCCAGAGTTTTTCTTTATTTAATTTTATTATTTTTATTTTATCTCATGTTATTGAATTTTTTTTCACTCTACAGATACTTTGGGCATATATCATGGCTTCCCCTTTGATATTTTTATATTATTCCTGAGTGTGTGAATGAGTGAGTCTTTGAATCCATACCTGTTTCTTCTGCTCTTTCTTTGTTTGTTTTGTTATGCCCTATTCTGACAGGTTAGTTTATGTTTTGTCTTATTATATTTTATTTACCTTCGGTCTCTTTTTATTACATTTCATCATTATCCCTTAGAAGCCTGTTTGTTTTCTGATAAGATGGGGTAGATCTGGATGTGAGGAGACGTGGGGAAGAACTGAACTGGGAGGAGTAGAGGTAGGGGGACAGAAATTAGAATATATTATGTGAGAGAGAAAGTTTATTTTCAAGAAGATAAAAAAATAAAAACAAAATATGAAGAGGCAAAATTGCATGGGAAATGAATAAAAACTAACTTTAAGATACATTATGAATAATGTATCACATCCCAGAATCTATTCAGTTGTACTTTGGTTAGTCTGAGAAATTGTTATAGCACAACCCAAATGACTTGTAACCATTGAACTGTACCCTTCTCATCAACTCTGTCCCCTCTGTCCCCATGACAACTTAGCATCTAAGCTTCTGTTTGTTTCCCTCTTAAGTTTTGCTTATTCTCTCCCTCTGGCTTATTTGAAAGGTGTTAGAACTAACTCTCGTTCATGTTTCTACTAGTATGTGCCATGCTCGTCTTGTTTTTCCTCCTGTATAGTAAACACAGTTCTTTTCCCACTCTGATTATGGGGTTTCATGAGTACTAATGTAGGAACAGACTCTGTTACCGTATTAAGCCTTTTGCAGATCATTATGAGAAGTAATTTAGAACTAATATCTTTACCGATGCCAAGCTCTGTATCCAGGCTTGAGAAGCAAGGTATGTGTCTTTAAGGAGCCCGCAACCTTGTTTACAAGAGAGCTTTAGGGGTGGAGGCTGGCTTCTGCTCTCAGGAACCCTTAGCAGGTGACAAATACGATAATTGTCTTTGAGTACATCTGGAAATGGATCTGCAAATGAGGAAAATTGCAAAAATAGAAAAGATAGTTTAATTTTCAATAAAGTTTGCAGCAGGTTGGTTAACAATGTCAGTCACTCATTATTTCAGAGGCAGGGGAGAAAATGCAATTGCAGGATACAACTGTGGAATATATTGGGATGCTATCATCAAGCCCAGCATGACTTTTATTGTTTGGATAAAGCTCAGTGCTATGCTCCCGAGCCTAATAAACACTGGAGTGCAATTCAGTGACTTCTATTCCCAGCTGCTCTTTGTTTAACACGAAAGCCCAGCCACCAACATTTCAGCTCCAAGCTTGTGACTTCCTGGGTGTTTAGGCATTTTTTTTAAAACTACATTTTTTAAAAGCATCAAGCAGAAGCTTAAGGGTCACCCTCTGGCTATCGACCCCTCTTCTCTATTCGAGGGATTGATGGGCTTAGAGAGGTAGAGTAAGTGCTTAGAGGCCAGTTGTAGGTAGGCACACAGAAACCCACCCTCCCCTAGAATCCACTGCCATGTGGGACTTCCTGTATTGCAATGTTCTGTTTTTCCATTGACAAAGCTCCTGCTGTTATTTCAATATGAAGGTCCCCCTTATGTTCAAGTGTTTGAATGCTGTCTCCAACTGAAAACACTATCTGGGGGTGTCACAGGGTCTTCAGAGAGTGGGATCTCACTGGAGGAAACAAGCCTCCAGAAGCAGGTCTTCTTTGTCACATGTGAGCCTTTCTAACGAATGTATGATACATATACTCAGTAGAATTATTTTACACATTTGTTAACACAGAGCTTGCATATAAAATAAATATAACAACCAGGGCATTGTTACTTGCTCTCAGGTCATAATAGGATATATGATAATTACTAAAGACTAAGAAAAATGTAATGGAATTTGCATGTCAAAGGATAAAAGAGAAAATACTATATTGAGTGAGGTAATCCAGTCCCAGAAAGAAAATGTAGTATGTTCTCTAATCTCTGTGTATTCTAGCTCCAAATCTTTAGATTTTAGGAGATACCATTAAGTAATCCCAGAGACCAAGAAGTATAGGGGACTGAGATGAGAGGGCACTTCAAAGAGGGGAGGTGGAAGGACGCAGGAGAAATTGGGAAAATGGAGTGAGGTGCTTCACAGGGCAAAGGGAGGGAGGGAGAGAGGGAGAGAGAGAGAGAGAAAGAGAGAGAGAGAGAGAGAGAGAGAGAGAGAGAGAGAGAGAGAGGATAAATAATACTATGAATATTCAAAAAGCCACTGGGCAACGTATTATTTTGTAAGCTTACTTAAAGTATAAATATCTCAATGTGAAACATGAAGTCCCAAAGCTGCTAGAAGAAAACATGCGGCATCCTAACACAATATAGGCACCGGAAAGGACTACCTGCATATAAATTTATTTTGTCAGTAATTAAAGCACAAAACTGAGGAACGCAATCTCATAAAATTTAAAAAAAAGCTTCTGTACAGCCAAGGAAACAATCGATGAGTGAAGGGGCAGCACGCCAAGCACCAGAGATTCTTTGCCACCTATACATCTTAGAGAGGATTAATAGCCACAATATAACAAGACCACAACAAAGAATCAAGGAAACAAATCACCCAATTAAAAAGTAGGCCATTTATCTGAACAAATAGCTCTTAAAAGAAGAAATAAAAATGGCTAAGAAATATGTCTACGTCTTTAAAATTATACATGATGCGATTATATTCCCCCAAGAGCCATAGACTAACAGAAAACCTCAGTGGTGCCAAGCACAAGAACACTTCCTATGAGTTGTTGGCCGGGAGTGTCCAAGAGTCTCGGCAGGCAATATCGGCTCTTGCTACTGTCCCTGCTTGCTCCCTAGAATGAGAAGTTAAGACTCTATGGCTGAGGACCCCACACACCTCAGACTCAGGACTTGGAGGAAATTAGCTGAAACTAATTAGCTGGAATCCTCCTCTCTAAAGACTAGCCTTTACGGTATTCCATGGTGCTATACCAACAGCCAATAGAGAAAAGCAACCAATGGTTCAAGCCGGCTTTAAATCCTATGAACTACTACCACAACCTGCATGATGAGGTATTCCCAGGAATATATCAGCGGCCCTTTTAGCTCAGGGGTAACCCATGTCTGTCTAACTAGACTTAATCCACTCAGTAGGAGGGGGTCTGTGTCTGGTACTGAAAATCCAGAGAGATACCTCTCATTTCTGTAGGTTGATGTCATTATGCAGGTGAAAGCAGGTACAGGATAGAATGGAGCCTGTCATTGGACGAGAAGGATAGATGGGTAGGAGAAAAGTTTTAGAGAGGAGGAGACCGGGCAAGAGGAGAGGGAGCAGCTGAGAGAACATGGAGGAAGATGTTAAGATTCTTCTCTGCACATTTACAGGTTGTTATGAATATTCTTAAGGAATGGATGTGTACAGGATTTTTTGTGTCTAGGTGGGCAAATTAAATCTTATCTAGATGGACAATTACATCTTATCAATTGGATCAGAGGTTATTGTGTGGTGTGTTCTTTCATGTGGCGACTTAATTGAGTTCAAGAGAGTGTGTGGTAGTGGGACACACTGGGCCCGCCATAAAATTGGGATGTGTATGCCTGGCATGATGGTAACCTGCCTTGGGAACTAGATGGGTAGAGAGATTGCTGCTGGGCTCAGAGAGAAGCCATCAGCAGTGTGAGATGGGATGGCGCTTAGTGGGCGAGAGACACTTTGTTGACTGAGATGAAAATATCCCATGGATGCCATGTAGCCCTACGGTGCTAGCACTAGTGAGGGATAAAAGAAACCTTCTTTAATTATACCGCAACAGACTTCTCTAGACCTATCAGAAAGTACCAGGATGATAAAGGGGAAATAGCATCTTCTAGATATGACAGGAAAGCTGCATCTATGAAATCTCAGTGATCCCATTTCCTAAAAGGGAACTTCCTTAGCCATCACATCTACATGGACAAGGTAGAGGAGGGAAATTTCACAAGCCCCATCTCTAGATGAAGAGCCACAGGCAACCAGTGGCTGCTAAGAAAGGAAGAGACAATATTACTTGGGGATTACCCTCCTGATAGATTAACTTATTCAAGTAGTCAGCTCGAAGTACATGTACACGTGAGGAACACTAAAGATGTGTATGTATTTCTGTAAAACCGGGACATGAATTTGAGAGGAAGTTGGGAGCATGAGAGGAGTTAGAGGAGGAGGCGTAGAACTAATTAAATGCAATACTCACATATGGAATTCTTAAAAAATTAAATTAAAAAAATTGCGTAGTTTTAAAACTGAAGTTTTAGTGTTTAATATTTGTAGGTTTTTGAACCACATTGCCCAGAGGTCCCAGAAGAAGATAGAACAAAAATTGAAGAAAATAAAATTGAAAACTCTTGTAATTGGCCCAGTAAATGCTGAATCCAATGAGATCTAGGGTGGTGGTGGTTCAGGTGGAGAGGAGGAGGGGAACAGAAAGTGAGGTTTAAGGGTTATAGTAACTGAAATAGAGGTATAAGACTTAAGAGGGAATGAAGGCAGCTTCTGTCATTTCAGGGACAGAATTTCTGCTCTCCGTTTTGGGGATGATACTGAGCAAATCCTTTTATCAAAGGGCAGCTGCAACCGGGTAGGCAAAGGAAAACCTTTATGAGTGCCATATTCTAGAATTCCAGGTCTAGACAAGCACACCAAGTGAGCATTGGCCTAGCACGCAGGCCACCCTGGGCTGAGACACTGCCCCTTAGCTCTAAACACATCCTCCTAAGCTGGGTTTCAGCTTGTGTTAGAATTCCACAGGATTCATTTTGCTTCACCACCTGGCTTCAATCTAAGCAGGACTGGAAAGACAGAAACAAGGGCAGAAAAGGAGTAAGAGCCTTGTTTCTTCCGGGTTTTCTTGTTCATGTGACTACTTAGCCGTTATCCCTTGACTCTCCCCGTGGCTTCTTTCTCCATCTCCAGCCTCTATGTTTATTTGCCCACTTGCTTCTTCCAAAAATGGTCCTACCAGGCTCCCTGAAACAAGAATCCAAGCCTGAATGGCCTTCCTTCTCAGAGGCCCAAATGCTAACCCTGCTACATTCTAAACATCAGAGCCTGGCAGCGTTGCTACCTCAAAAGCCTGGCGATTAGCTCTCAACATATTTCCGTCCAGTTTCCAGGCTCGGAGGACCTGATGTTGCCGAAACCAAGGGCTTACTCATTCATTGTTTTGTCCTATTCTGTGTGAGATGACAACTTAGAATAAATAGAGAACTCTGGCCAATTTTTGCCTTTCTGTGCAGAAAGGGAAACTCCGTATGGAAAGGCAGAAGAGCCGAGATGATCATTTGAAACTGACAAATGTCTGTCAAACCTGGCTCCAGACTCAGTGACACTTGATTGACAACTGTTTCAGTTTGCCATGTTTTCAAAGTAACTACACAGTGAATAAAAAGCCATACTTCAGATTTTGAAGTTTGATGGGTTTTTTTTTAAACTTTTTTTTTCTTTTACACATGAGAACACGTCTGATGAGCCAGCGTAAGAGTCAGTCATCCCTTCTATCCTGTGTGAACAGGACTGCCGTTCTACAGTGAACCGTGCTGCTCAGACATATTGCTGAGGAAGAGACATCTTGTGCATGTTTTAACGTTTATGCAGCAGAGTACGGATTTGTCTGCGTGTAATTCTACCACAACTTGAAGATTGTGGTAAAAACTTTCGATGCTCAAAAATGTAGGTTTCTTCTCTTTTTATTAGCTTCTCTTGTGAATACTTTAAGGCTACTCAGATGTTGGCCACTTTCAAGAACAAATATAAACATCACGGGCTCATTAACTGTGTGTGTGTGCGCGTGCGCGCACACGCGCATGCATGCATGCATACATGCGTGTGTTTGTTTGTGTTATTGACTTTTTGTGCAAATAAAGCTTATTGGTTTTGAATGACTGAAGAAAACGGATGGAAAACAAAGATATAGAGAAAGACGGAAAAGAGTCTTCAGTTTGATGCCATGATAGAAGTCGCTAGTTGCTTGCTCTAGCAAAATGTATCCCCCCCCCTTTTTTTTTTTTTTTACAATGAATGACACTTTATTCAGTCATTTTCTTTACAACTGAACCTCTGGGAATTCACAGTTGACATCCTTGCCTGTGAGCTTCTTGTACACACCAGAGAAAGTTTCGACCTTGTACTTCACGTTGTTCTGCTGTTGCGTTATCTAAACGAACTTTTATGTACTGGCTGTCATCTAGTTTCACGCGGATCCTCTTAGCCACAAGTGCACTTGGGAAGACCAAGTCCCCAAGGATGGTGACATGAACTGCTGTCAGGGTGCGGCTTCTGGGGTGCTTTTGCTTATTTTTTTGTTCGGCTTTTCGGGTTGGCTTGGGCAGAATCCTCTTCTGAGCACTGAAGGCTACATGTTTCCCACTGCGCTTTTTCTCCAGTGCATGAACTCGCCGGACTTGGATTTTCTAGAAACATTTCAGTTGAGGAAATGGTACAAAAATTATAACTTTCCAGCCACCACCAATTTCGATTCCTTTGCCGAGGGATTTGAGTTCCTGCAGCTGGGCTTGAGATCTGAGCTCTCTCAGCAGCACCTGAGAAGCCAGACTTGAACACGCCCGCTTTCGCCTCTGGGCTTCATAATCTTAGTCGCCGAAGCCGAACATGGCTTCGTCCCTTACCGAGGAGTGCGGGCTTAGAAAGAGGAACAGCTCTCGCGAGAACCAGAAGGCATCCCTAAATCGTTTAGCAAAAAGAACTACAATTTTATTTGCACTGCAATCACATACTGAACTGCAATCACCTAGAATATACTTGGGTGGTAGATAATAACAGATGGGACAAACATTGAGGGATATTTGGAAAGGATGTATAAAGGGGACTAAATCTCTTCCTACACATATCAAGGTAGTTTGGATGAACTCTTCTCCATTGTCTTGGGCATTTGAGTACCCAGTTGTTGATGTTCTTTGCGGGAAGCAGAGGAAGTGTGACTTTGCTGGAGGAAGTTTGGTACTGGAAGATTAGTTTTTAGAGTTTTAAGACTCACTCCACTTCTAGATCATACTCTCTACTTCCTGTTTTGGTTCACGATCCGAGCCCTCAGGTCCCTGCTTCTGCTACCAGACTTTACACTTGCGGGCATCTTTCCCTATTTCGGTGGACGCATACCTGAGGTCAAATAAAACTTACCTTTTCTATGTCGCTTGAGTAGTGTGGAGGATTTTGAGGGTTTAGACTGAAAACGTGGAATGCTGTAAGCAATGCTTAATGGAACATCTTAGTAAATACCTGGACGAAAATGCAAAGAGGTACAGCTCAAGAGATTTGAGAGGAAATAGTTTTAGCAGTTTGGGCTAGGGGCCATTCTTGCTATGTTTTGGCAACAAATGTAGCTGCTTTCTACTTTTGTTCTAAAAATTGCACGAGGCTAAATTTTAAAGTGGTCGATTAATTTCTTTTGCGGAATACATTCCAAGACAGCTTCATATCGACTCTGCCATGTTGTCATTAGTAATCACTCTTCTCCAGCTCTCTAATGAAAACTAGCAAATAGGGTTAAAAGAAATACAAAATGCATAGTTCTGAGAGAAAAAGAAGACATTGGTAATCTTTGTGTTATAGTTAATGCTTATGGTGAAAGAGAGGCTACAACTGTTAAGATTAACGCTATTAAATTGTGACCTCAGGATCCACACTGGAATAAAAGAAAGCATGACATCAGGGCAATTTTCCACCACTGCCACCACCACAGCCACCACCTTGGGTGTGATTCCAACTTCTGAAAGTTAAAACGTCTAAGGACTTTCCCACTCCTAAAAAAGCAAACACAAAAGCTACTCCTAATGTGGTTCAAGCAAGAGAGGGTCGGTCCCCAGCTGGCAGCCCAGCTGGACAGCGTCATCCGTGTGCTGGTAGCTTTACATTCTCGAGGATGCCCTAGCTTCTTTCACTTGTCCCAGGCCCGCTTAGCTTGCTGGCTTGTTTCCCCACTGTGAAGAACAAATTATCTCCCTGGAAGTTGAAGTCCAAATAATTCCTTCTTTCTATAAGTTGCCTTGGTCATGGCGTTTTATCACAATAATAGAAAAATAACTAATATGTACAACTTCATCTTCTCCTTTCAGTTTCGTTTTTTAAATTTCTTATTAATTTTTTCCAATCTCTCGTGAAGATGCATCTAAACAAAGACTTCGAGGTGTTCATTTAGGAACCGCTATGGCAGCAGTTCTCAACCTGTGGGTCGGGACCCCTCGGGTGAAGGGGTCTGTATCAGTTATTTCCATTATGATTCATAACAGTAGCACATTTGCATTATGAAGTAGCAATGAAATAATTTTCTGCTTGGGGGGTTCACCATGACATAAAAAACTGTATTAAAGGGTTGCAGCATCAAGAAGGTTGAGAACCACTGCTCTATGATGAAGGGATGATGGTAACATTTTTAAACTAACTTCACTGGACAGCAAGGGGTCTCAAGAGGTGGGGTCCAAGCCTGGTGATGTACAAGGGTTAGAGCCCTAGCGATAACAATGGACTAGAAGGTAACTTTCCATATTATGAAGCAGGAATAGACAGGAGTGGAGACTGACATTACCACATGTACAATGAAACTCTTGGGCTATGTCTAAGCTTCATTGAATGAAAGAAAAATAGACTTCTGACATGTTTATACAATGAATCATTAATATAATATAATACAATACAAAGTGATACAAATGCCCTTGTTCCACTTAATACGGATACTTTACCTTATTTTGCTTCTTTTTTTTTTTTTTTCATCTTTATTAACTTGAGTATTTCTTATTTACATTTCGATTGTTGTTCCCCTTCCTGGTTTACAGGCCAACATCCCCCTAACCCCTCTCCCTCCCCTTCTTCATGGGTGTTCCCCTCACCATCCTCCCCCCATTACCGCCCTCCCCCCAACAATCATGTTCACTAGGGATTCAGTCTTGGCGGGACCAAGGGCTTCCCCTTCCACTGGTGCTCTTACTAGGCTATTCATTGCTACTTATGAGGTCGGAGCCTAGGTCAGTCCATGTATAGTCTTTGGGTAGTGGCTTAGTCCCTGGAAGCTCTGGTTGGTTGGCATTATTGTTCATATGGGGTCTCAAGCCCCTTTAAACTCTTTTAGTCCTTTCTAAGATTCCTTCAACAGGGGTCCCGTTCTCAGTTCAGTGGTTTAATGATGGCATTCGCCTATGTATTTGTTGTATTCTAGCTTTGTCTCTCTGGAGAGATCTACATCTGGTTCCTGTCAGCCTGTACTTCTTTGCTTCATCCATCTTATCTAGTTTGGTGGCTGTCCCATACATATACAGCCTTATTTTTCTTCTAATTAAGTACACATTAAAAACTTTTGAAACCATGTAAATACATCAAAGGTTTAATGCTAAATTCTGAAAGTTCCCTTTATATAAAAAGATGTGTAAGTTTTAACCGCTGACTAATCATATTGACACTCTCCAGTTACGAGTTCCCAGATGTTTTTTAAAAGACTGTTGCAGGTTAGGCAGAAAACACTCTGTGGGGTGATGCTAATAGGTTTTAGGACTGTCTGTAAGGGCTGCTGCACATATGCTGGCCCTTTAAGTCGATTCATCAACCCATGCACACAGGCAGAACTCCTCCTGAGGCTGAGACACTGGGTTTCAAAGTCTCACAAAGACATGCTCACTCTCACTTGATGATTCAGAAGCCGAGTCTCTCTCTCTGCCCTGTTCTTGCCCTCTCTTCTCTCAGTCTTCCTTTTCCTCCAAAGCAAGCCAGGAAAAAAAGGAGTGTTTCTGCTCACAAATAGTCATAAGACCTAGAACCTCTGCACCCTGGATCCAGTCAAAAAATAAAAATAAAATAAATAAAAAGAAAGAGAGAAAGAAAGAAAAAGAAAATGCTTCTGACTTCCACGTGACGTGCTGTGTGAGGTGTAGATCATGAAGAAGTTTTCACCTCCCTTGTCTGACTGGAGGTCATAAGACCCTAATTCCATAGACTCCTGCTTATGCGTAGAAGAATGAAATTCTACAACTGAGAGTCAAGAAGAACCAGGTCAATCTTGGTTGGGTCTCCTATTCATTCTAGCTAACATGTTCTGAGCCCATAGCATGCCTGCCTTGTTTTTTTGTTTTTTAATAAAATCATAAAATCAAATGGTTCTTCTCTATGTATTTTATCTATTTTTGTTTTTATTTTTATTTCTAAAGCAGGGTCTCAGTATGTTGGCCACTGTCTTAGTTAGGGTTTTATTGCTGTAAACAGACACCGTGACCAGGGCAAGTCTTATAAAGGACAACATTTAATTGGGACTGGCTTACAGGTTCAGAGGTTCAGTCCATTATTATAAAGGTGGGAACATGGCAGCATCCAGGCAAGCATGGTGCAGAAGGAGCTGAGAGTTCTACATCTTCATCTGAAGGCTGCTAGCAATATACTGGCTTCCAAGGCTGCTAGGATGAATGTCTTAAAGCCCACCCCCACAGTGATACACCTACTCCAACAGAACCATACCTATTCCAATGGGGCCATACCCTCTTATAGTGCCACTCCCTGGGGAGAGCATATACAAACCAACACAGCCACATTGTCCTCACCCGTAACAATCCAGTGTCTCACTCCCAAGTGCTAGACAATAGGCATATAGCATTATAGCTACCTCACCTGGATATTTGATTCTCTAATCTAAAGACTCCTCCATCAACATAAAACTAACATCAAATAAATTTGTTGACCATATCACTGTTAACCTGTTTTCTGTTAGTTTATTTCAACAAACTCAAATGTCAAACCTGCAGAACGAACATGTGGGTTCCAATGGCATCCAGGATTTGTTATTCTACCAGTGTCTGCCATGTCTATTAAGCCTCACTACTAGAACTAATATATTGGCTCTGTCTTATTCTGTGTGGTCCTGAGACTCTTTCATTTCCTAATCAGAGAATGAAAAAAAAATTTTCCTTCCTTCTCTAGAAACTTTCTGCTCTTTATCTCACATACACCTTAAGATTTTAAAATTCACACATGTTTTCCTACATACTGAAATAGCAAGCTTTGTCTATGGTCGCTACATCTGTGTTAAATGACAATGGATAATTAAACTATGGAAGTTATGGTTTCTAATAAACTATTTTATTATAGCAGCTACTGTCCTTTATGATAGGACTTTATTTGTCTGGACTTAAATGTTTAATATAATCAGATTATCTTTCTTTACAAAGTGTAACCCCAACAGGCCTGCAGACCTTAAAGGACCCCAGACTTTAGCACAACTGACATGATAGAAGTACCATTTGGGCCATAAAAGTCAGCATGTAAATGGCACCACCTGCCAAAATGAAAACAAAGATGTGATTCATCAAAGTCTATAGTTCTGGGAAAGTGTTTTAATGTGGTAACCTTGTCTTTTGGCGTCTGTAGTTCTGTTTCTGAGTAATTGTTCTTGTTAACTAGAGTATGTCAACCTAGAGAATGGCTTTGGTGTTTAAAAAGTTACCCTAAGAAGGCTCTGGTTTACACAAGGATCCTGAAGACACAGTGTAGTTACCAGCTAGCTAATAAAGACTTTCTATTGGTTTAAGCCCTTCTGTGGGCAGTCTTTCTCTGGATAACCTACAACAATAACTAATATTTTCAGTCACTTCCTGGGGTGGAGAAATTCCCAACTGCTTTGCAGAGATCATTTAATATTAACTCAAACATGCAAAGTAGGTATAACCAATTTTTACCTTCAAATGGAAAAAAGAGAAAGTTGGAGTGTTCTAGGAAGTTCCCCAGGTTTGTGTGGATTATAAATGATTGACTATTCAACCACCATTCGCTCTGATCCCAAGTATGTACTGGAACTTCGGATGCAATCTGGGATTTTTGTATCTGATTAGTGAATCAGATTCTGATCAGCAGCCCAAAGATTGGGCTGAACTTATCCATTTCTGACAAGCTCTTAGTCATTGATTGATGGGATCTATAGTTTAGTTCCATGTGACATGGAGAAGCTTCCTATGCTATAGCTGCTCTGAGCTAAGCGTTGTTCCTTACCAGATATTTGTATTGACTTCTAATTCATCAGGAGATAGGCAAGAGTTTTCTCTGTCAACATAGGGCAGACTGCCACCTCAGGTCTGCTTCTCATCTTAGTTTCCAACTCTCCAGTAATGCCTTGACACTCAGTAATTACCTAATACAGCAATAACAGTTTCCTCTTTGATATAAATATATTTTTATTATAAGCTTTACCTTTCAACATTGTTGTTGTGCAGAGAACCTCGGTAGCATAGATAACTTGATTTGTTAATTTCAGATAGCTACCAGGAGAAGCACATACCTCACTATTTGCAACTTTCCAAAAGATACCATATGTCCATCATACCCAAACACCCAAGCCCTCCCTATAACACTGGAAAACCCTCTAGGGATAGCTCACAATTTTCATCATGGATAAACATTAGCCTTGAAGTCATATCATGTGATTGATAAATACCATGGGAAAGGAAATGAACATGCATTCATATGTCCCAGGTTATAGGTGGGATATTATGCCAAGAGAATTATTACTTTCCTTCAAAATTACAGTATGTAATATCCCCACTCACCTATGGAAGAGAAGGACAGAGAGAGAGAGAGAGAGAGAGAGAGAGAGAGAGAGAGACAGAGACAGAGACAGAGACAGAGAGACAGAGACAGAAAGACATATACACACAGAATCAGAGTCACACAAACCATAAAGGCTTAGAGTGAATACAAGTGTATAATAAAACATTTTCACTCTCATCTGACTATGTAAGACTTATAATGAATTAACATGTCACCCGAATCTTGAGCAATTTCTCCAAGTCTCTGTACTTAAGGATCAAACCAGAAAATTCCATTTGGAAGTTTCTAAAGCCCACTGTGCACTCATTTCTCACAGAAAAAGCAGGAGGAGAGAGAGCTTCATTGAAAATATAGCTATGAAAACTTCTGAGCAAATACCCTACCCTGTGTGGCTTGGCACACTAAAACCATGAGGTATGAAAAACCCACATAAAAGCAACCATATTTATGCAGATTATGAAGCCAATCAAATCAAACCACAGTGAAAGAGGAAAAAGCATGAAAATTAGGTAGGGAGTCCTTAAATATGAATGAGTAAAACTAATGACAGAAAGTACAATGATTAAACATCATAAATCCATTAATGAAGTAAGAGATTTGACATGGAGTTATTAAAAGGAATTTGATAAGAAAAAAAAATAATTGAAATTACCAAGAACTTCAGCCTAGAGGAGAAAATGAATGAAAATGGTAGAGTGATTAGCCTACCTAAAAGATGGCAGGAGATGGTAAAGTGTATGCATTATTAAGGTTTAGAGATGCAGAGAGAAAATGGGGGAAGTGACATGTTTGAAGATGCATGGACTCTCAAATTAAATAAGACTATTAAATTCTGTACTCCCAGAAAAGAATACAGAAAAAAGGTAAAGAAAAGGAGAACACATCACAAAAACAACTGTCAGAGAAAGATTTATCGCCTGTGAGGCAACAGGAAGTTAGACAAGTTGCAGACTCCACAGTGCAGTGGGCATGGGGACATCACTAAGTGGTACCCCAGATGTGTTAACTGGCCCGATTGCTCACCAGAGTTCAGACTCCAGCTGGACTGTCAACTCAAGACAGATTGATACTGCTGAGCTTCCAAAAGAATAGAGAGCAGTTTCTTTATAGACTTCGATTTCTCAATGATTATATTAGGGTACATTTCAATAGAAAATAACCAACATCCTTATCTGCTCAGAGGCAAAACTTAACTCCTCATCTCCAAGCGTGTCAATTTTCAAATGAGCATTGTCCAGTGTTTTAATTTTCCTAATTTCCTATTTGAGTTACACTGTCCTATTTTTTCTCAGCTATCATGTAGGTACCTGTATGTAACCTTGTATTATAAATTTTACTATTTTTTTATCTAAAGAAATAATCCTTATTTTCTGGTTTAATTTCTGATTGAAATCCTCCCTAATGTGATTTTCCAGTATGAAGTCCAATGCAAGGGAAGGGAATTGAGGAACACTATTTTCCATGGCTGTTATAATTCTGAGAAGTGCTTGAGTCCCAATTTACTCCTAGAAGGACGAACAGTCTAACCACATTATACTCTACTTTATCTATCTATGTATCTGTCTGTCTATTTATCTGTCTATCTATCCATCCATCTATCTGTCTATCTATCTATCTATCTATCTATCTATCTATCTATCTATCTATCTATCTATCTATCTATCTATGGATCTATCGATCAATCTATCAATCTATTTATTTAACTTGTAAGCAGACTCAAACAGTATCAGTGGAAGTAGAAGGGCTATATATAAACAATCAAACATGGACAGCACAAGTGAAAGGAAATATAAAGCCCCAAATAAATCCCCTAAGCGGTTGAATTTTGAGTGGAAGGTCAGGTTTTGTGTCCAGCACATTTATAGGATATTTGCCGAGCGCCTGAAAATGCCATTGAAATGTCAGTGGTGGTCGTGCACTTGCAAACCTCATGTCAAAACAAGCTGTTTGTTATCGCATTGCTTAGCCTTCGGTTCTTCAAACCAGACCTGACTGGGCTTTGAGTCTCCATGTCAGGCTTAGAAAGCATCATGCTCTCTAACCCAGGGTCCCACCAATAGTCCCTCTGACAATCCAGCTAGTAAAAGGATACACTTAAGACCGCTGCATGTTTAATAACTATGGCTAAATACTTAAGATTACAGATGTTATTTTTCCCCTGACACAAGTGAGAGATTTTTATTTGGTAAAATCTCCATATTACTTAACTGATACTTTATTGAGCTACTCTGAAAATAACCCAGAGAATAGGCAGTCTCTGGCATAAGACAGACTTCTTCATAAAGACAGCTGTTAAGAATGTGCACATCATGCCTTGCCTACTCATTAACCATTCATTTAAATTGATCTTCATCCATCCTGCCTATCTTGGTGAGCCTCGGTTTTGGAAACCGACCTTCTAAAAATCTGGTTAGTATGAATGCTGCCTGTGTGACTCAGCTAAATGTCATCTCACCCTGATCTTGCTTATATCGATGATGGAACAGCTGTAGGCAAGAATTTACTGGAGCTTAGCTAAGGCAAAGCCAACTGATCATCGTGACTTCCAATCAGTCTCTAGTTTTGCTGTAATTCATCCGCATGTTGACAACGGCCCCTTCCCTGCCCAGGACATTGGGAAACAGACATGAGAAAGCCCAAGATCAAGGAAAGCACAAAACAAGTTACTCCTGAAAATGTCTGTTCATTTCCAGGAAAGACAAGACCTTTCTTCCTGTATCAACCTGCATCTCTCTCAACTTATTTTGCTATTTTATCCCCAACTGTTTATAAATATATCTTTTTTTATTTTTAAGATTATGATATAATTACATCCTTCATCCCTTCTCTTACCACAAAACCCTCCCATATACCCATGCTTGTTCTCTTTCAAATTTGTGGCCAATTTTAAATTAATTGCTCTTACACACACACACACACACACACACACACACACACACACACACACACACGTACATATACATCATATCCATATTCACATACATGCACACATATACATCATGTACATATTCATATACATATACACATATACAACACCAACAATACACATATACATATACTACATATATACATACACATACATATATACATACATACACATACACATATATATATATATATACATACATACATACATACATACATACATATCCTGGAGTAACTGCAGAAACCAAGAAAACTAAAACAGGACCATCACCAAGTCTCTAAATATAACTAGCTCAGTTTAAATAAGGTAGTTGTATTTACACTATCAGGACTAACATTTAATGTTGGATAATGAATTGTGACGCTCTTCCCAACTATTTCTTCACTCTCAACATCCTTAATTGACTGTAGTTGTTTGTGTAATGGTGAAACGTCATGATCTTTCCTTGATCCACTCTGGCATGTGTGTGATTGTTGTCCTTGTTCAGGTCCTGCTTAGGTACTCATGTTGGGGAGACCTCATGGGTTTAGCTTCTGACATTACTAGGAGACAGTCTCACAGAAAACTCCCTGCTCTTCTGGATCACACAATCTTAATACCTCTTCCTCTGTAGTGTTCCCTGAACCTTAGGTGTGTGGTTGTTTTGTAACTATGTCCATTTGGACCAGGCCACACGACTCTGAATTCTGATTGGTTTTAAAGGGAAGTTTCTCCAGTTATCTTTGAGTTAAGGACAAATATTCAGAACGTGGTTAGACATTATGTTTGCTATGCTTAGTAGAGTGGTGGTTTTAGATTCTTCTTCAAGACCCATGATTTAAGGAAAAAAAAAAAACCCTGAATAGTTCCCAGGTTTCAGGTAACAGGTATGGTATCTCTTCTCTTGAGAATATCTTACTTTCCGACTAAGAATCTTTTGGTGACTGCCAAGCTATAAATGCAGTTACTGCACACTTAAGGCCACCATGCCATACTAGTCATTGACATGGTTCATGATTGTCATGGATAAGTAGAACTATTGGTTGCTTTCCTCCTCTTGCATGCTACCTTTAAGTAAAAGGTAGTGCTAAGGGAGGAGACATTCTGGTAAGTTCCATCTCAGGGACCTCTGGACTTGGTGTACGAAGTATGTGTTTTCAGCAGTAGAGAGTAGCCCTTCATTGTAAGGGGCAATCCAGATCAATGGTCTATTTCAAAATCAAAACCGTGAACAACGACTCAAAAGAGAACTTTGCATGCCTGTTGCAAGAGTTTTGTTAGCGGCTCTTTAGCTCTTGGGGGGAGCATTGTCTGCCCAGGTGAGAATACTGCATATGTATCTGTGTATGTGTATATGTAAACAAAGATTTACATGTAATGCAGAAATTTTGATGTTTTTGGCATTTTTGCTGTTATTTCCTCCTTCTGTATTTATCTTGCTCCCCCTCTCTCTTTATAACCTCCTCTTTCCCATTCCCCTTATCAGATTACTTATACCCTGCTCTCTCATCCCACCTCCACCCACCCCCCCCCCCCCCGTCAATGTTGCCTTTTTAACTTTCCTGGTTTCTACAGTTACTCCAGGATATGCACTCACATCTGACAATTTGAAACTAGGAGCCTCTAATGAGAGATAACGTTCAATGCTACCTCACTCAATATGATATTTTCCTAGCTCCATCCATTTACCTGAAAAATTCATGATTTCATTTATTTTTACAGCTAAATAGTATTCTGCAGTGTGCATGTACCGCATTTTCATTATCAATTCATTGGCTGAAGGACATTTATGTTGTTTCTGTTTCCTGGCTATTGTGAAATAGGGCAGCAATGAACGTGACTCATGTTTAAGGTTTGAAAAGTTGACTCAAGCGTTATCCCCATTTCTATTATTGGACAAAATGTAAAGTGCCCTTCCATGGTAAGTGGGTATTTTGCTTTGTCATTCGTTTGTCAGTTCTGAGAGGGAAAGGAGGCCTATGTGAATGTAAAAGAGAAATGATAATAATATCATCAGGCAGTATATGAGTCAGGAGAGAGTCCCCTCTGCATTCCTCTAATAATACTGGGAAATCTATTGAAGCCAAGCCTCATTTATTTGGCCTGCTGCTATCAATGTCGATGCAACTGCTAAGTCATCAGTGTTTCAACATCAGCTCTCGCTTCTGTGACAGATTTTCTGGCACATATGGAGGAATGATTTATTTAACTCATTGTTTCATAGGTTTCCCTTCATTTTGGTAGAGAGTGCACATTGGGACAGCTCACATCACAGAGGCCACAGAACAAGAAGAGAGAAAGAAAGAGCAAAAGAAAGAGGGAGAGAATGCCTGGATTTTTCCTCTCCGCCATTTATTCCCTGTGGGCCCTGGTTTATCACATTGTAACACCCCCATTCAGGCCTTAGTTATTTGTAACTGGAAACAACTTCAACAGGGGGCGATTTAATCATTGTTTAGGTGTTTCTCAGCTAATCAAGTTGTCCCTTGATCAAGATTAACAATCATTGCTTTATTGTGCCTACTAAAGAGATCAGGGAAGATGTCCTAAGAATGTTAAAACCTGAGGTCAAGTAGATTGACACATATATTCCAAGTTAGTAACATGTCTTTGGATGGGATATTTCCCAGGACAGAAAGATTGCTGGGCATCTATGACCTGATGACTGAATAGAGTCTTTAAAACAATTTGTGTAAAGATAAGATCTCACTATGCAGCCAAGAATAGCCTAAAACTCCTTGTGTAGTCCAGGGTGGCCTGGACTCACTGCGTAATCCAAATTGGCCTCAGTCACATCAATTCCCATGTCCTTTTGAAAGTGCTAGCATTAGAAATGTGAAGCACCCTATTTGGCTCCTAAGGCTAGTATTTATAAGCAACTTCTTTGTTTCTGAAGTGAGATGCCCATTGGAAGGATTTATTTAATATGGTAGGAGAGCTATTTATTCAAATGTGCAAACTATTTTTTGCAATAAATCAATTTACGGAATTCTCAGAAACAATGACTTTTTGCGTGTCAGTATAGCCGGATAATCTTTAGCCTTGTGCAAGAGTGACTCCAGACTGGTACATGTGTGGCTTCAATTTTGTTTTAGTTTCATGGATTCACAGGTGTCTCCATTCTGAAAGACTTTAAACTAAAATAAAAGACATACAGACTCCCACCAGTCTTTATCTCCATTCGAAACTTCACACTGGCTCATGTCTGGATATAATCTTCTGAATATAAGGCTTTCCATTGTGTTCAGAGCTTTGTAAGCCCCTGTCCTTGTCTGGGCATATTGCAGTGAGTGCCTGATTTCCTTTTTCTCTTTGCATTTGCCTAACATTCAATGGGATTGCTCTCTCAAAGAACTGACAATTAATGGTAAACTATTTGGCCTTCTTCAATTGAAAGCAAAGGCAGGACTTCCTCCTACTCTACCTTCTGCCTTCCAGCACGAAAGATCTGCAGTTTGCTGGTAAACCAGATGATGGATTAGAGAAAATAAGAATAATGGAAGTTGAGACAGGCATGCCTACTAAAGTGTTCTCTCTACTCAGATTCAAGACCATGTTCCCAGTGGTGATGAATGGAAGGATAGATCAGAAAAAGAGAGCCAAGTCTGATGGCCTGTAATAGCAGCTAGTCTCAAGACTGAAACAGAAGAATACAAGTTCAAGGTTTGCCTGAGGAGCATGCTGAGACCTTCAAAACAAATTAAGACCAGAAGAGTGTAGCCCTGTTCCCGAATAAAGAATTGTGTGGGGGAAAGCTTGGATAGACACATTTTGAAACCTAACTCAGTTCCTGCAAGCAAAATATTTGTTCTGGCTTCATCTTGACTCCTATGAGAAATGCCTCATTCCTATTATGCAAAGTTGACTCTTAATTGTCAACTCTACTTGGAAACAATACCATAAACCAGCTGCTCTTACCCAGAAACTTCTGACCATGTGATTAGAATACTCAGTATTATTAATCATCAAAAACAGACCCAAGTTAGCTGTGCTTTGCCTGTCCTTGATCCTAAATTCAGGTGCAGCAACTGAGAGACACAATTTGGGGGGTAAAACTCTTCTTGATCCACCTGTTAAAATAATGGTCTTCCATGTAGGATAAGACTCCTGTGTCCAGAAATTAGGGATGTTTTTCATCCTCACTGCTAAAGTTTTCAAGTAATATGATGTCATGATCAGAAATGATACTGTTCTCTTTTAATTTCCTCAATTCCCCAGCAGCCATGACTTTGTTGTTGTTCTTTACATGTTGCTATAGTTCTCCAATTATTTTCTCTCCTCTGAAGCCTACAGTAAGTTCCCCACATGTTTTTTAGTTCTGACTCCATAATAGCAAATGCCAGGTCTTTAATCATGTTTCCGAGGCTGTAAGGAAATCCATTATGGTCATCCTATGTTTGTGACATCCTGAGGCCATCTCAGTGTTTGTGGCCAAATTACTCCATTTGAACTGGAGGGAGAGCAGGACAAAGATCTGTCTTTCTACTTCCTGCTTCTCTAGTATTCTTTGTGCCTTATTTCCAAGCCATTAAACTTCTTAACTCATCTCCTCCCTCTGTTGGGTCCATTTAACAGTTTTTCCTCTGCTTTTTAGTGCTTTTTAACTTTCAGAACATCAGTCCAGGCTCAGATGTAGCACTTATTCAGTGTTCGCTTCTAGGAAATGTTGCCTAGCTCTATGTCTGTGCCGACCCCTTTAATAGGATTATTTCAGCCACCCAGTAATTTGTAGCAGCTGCTGGGGTACTATTTTTTTTTTTTTTTTCTTTTTTTTTTCCGGAGCTGGGACTGAACCCAGGGCCTTGGCGCTTCCTAGGCAAGCGCTCTACCACTGAGCTAAATCCCCAACCTCTTTTTTTTTTTTTTTTTTGGTTCTTTTTTTCCGGAGCTGGGGACCGAACCCAGGGCCTTATGCTTCCTAGGCAAGTGCTCTACCACTGAGCTAAATCCCCAACCCAGCTGCTGGGGTACTAATACTCGGTTCTCCTCTCCCTGAGCAGCTAAGGTAGATTCTGCATACTCCTTGAGCACAAGTACCCTCTCAATACTACCGACCTATGATGTAGCTCAGAGAATTCACACTTGTGCCTAGTCCCTCAGGAGAAGGATACAGGTCTCTGAGCCTACTGCAGCTCTTGAAAGGAATGGTGACCCGATATTGCTGCTATTTGAAGATATCTAAGTTGTGCCTTAAAAGCTTGATTCTGCCTGTGCCCTTTAAACTCAGTACTTCCCCAGGCCCTCCTTAGAGATTTCCAAGTCTCTCTTAGTCAGAGCTGTTATCTCTGCAAGTAAAGTACTGACCCAACGCACACGGTTTTTAAGAGGCGATACATTGGACAGTTGTATTTAAGTGCCACTGATTGCTACATACAAAAATAGAAGCTCAATTTCTATGCCGGTTTAAGCTCATCCTGGTTCACACCTAGTCCTTTTCACTCAGAATAACCACCTAGTCTATCACTGGCTATTGGAACTCGACACAGCTCTAAAGCAAGAAACATTACTATGGGGAAAATAACTTCTAATTGTGGGCTATCTTTGACTTTGTTTTCAGCTTGAGGACAATGGAGTTACTGTCTGTAGGGAGCGGCTAAAGATGGCGCCGACATCCGGTGGTCGTTTGTGGTAAACACCTACAGCGCATGTGTTGGCATGCCCCCAGCATCTACAAGGCCAGGGTGATATTCATGCTAAATAGGTTATTTCATACTCCACCAATCCCCAGTGGACAAATTTACAGCCACAGTCTGTTTTGTATATAAGGCAACTGCCTTTGTTCCTCGGGGTCCCCGTACTATCAATGAGGTGTCCTGCAATAAAGGCTGATTGAGAAGGATCCAACGGTGTTGCGTCTTCCTTGCCGGTTGAGGTGGGCGCGACAACTGGTGGCCCGTACGGGGACCCGAGAAAATCTTTTCTCGTCTGGATCCAGAACTTTTTCAGCCACAGGACGGTCGGCGTCGGTAAGTTCCCAAGGGGTGGCAGTTAGTTGCCGGAATTGGGACAATAGAGTTCCTAGAAGTGGAACAGTAAAGTTCCTGAAATTGGGACTGTAAAGCTCCGGGATAAGGGATTGTAAAACTTCCCTGGTAGGACAATAAAGTTCTCTGGAAAAGCAGAGACAATGATAGCCTTGGTTTAGAGGCAAAAAGGGGTTTGTGGAGCACGGTAATGTTGTCTTTTCCATTTGATCCTTTGTGGGTTGGACTAGCACTTTTGCCTTATACTCCTTTTGTGTTGTGGTGTTGCTACTGTTAATTGCCACAGTCCAGGGCACGAATGCATTTGTTGGGAAGAGTCCACTGATGAGCCACAAGATCGTGTGTAAATAAACACGCCAGCTCGCCAACTCGCCCTGCTCGTAAATCGATCGTAAATAAGGTCGTAAAAGCATGGGAAGCTCACACTCCACCCCGCTCCTGTCAGCTCTTCAGGAGCTTCTTGGTCAGCGTAAGCTTAAAATTGAAAAGAAAATCCTGTTGTGTTTTCTTGATGAGTGTAATCGTTGTGCCCCGTGGTTTATAGTGTCAGGGTCACTCACTTTGAGAGCATGGGAGAAGCTAGGAAAAGATCTGGATAAGGAGACTACAGTGGGCAAGCTTAAACCAGGGACAAGGCCACTTTGGCGTATGATCCGTGCCTGCTTGGAAGATAAACGATGTGAAGAAGCTGTTAGGGCAGGTCAGAGAATCCTTACAGAGCAACAGGAGAGTATGTCAGAAGGAGAGAAAGTTTTGAAGGAAGGAAAGAAAGGAAAAGGAGGAAAAGAGGTAAAAGAAAAGACAGAAAAGATCAAGGAGAGGACAGACAAAGGCGGGAATAGTAATCAGGATCAAGGAACAAAGAAAATTTATCCCTCATTAAAGGAATTGACCTTGGAAATGTCTAGTGATTCAGAGTTTAGTGATAGTGACTTAGCTGACCTTGAGGAGGAGGTAGCTCATTATGAGAAAGAGGTTTATCACTCTGACAGGCCAAACACTTATGCTGTGCAGAAACAAGCCAAGGACTTAAATAAGAAGACAATTATCCCAACAGCACCTCCTGCACCATCGTATAACTTTCAAAGGAAAACAATGGTGAAGTCTGCAAGAGGTACTTCTTTTTGCCCAGAAGTGTGGAAAGAGTTAGGATTGAGTTTTCCAGTTTTTCTGGATGCAAATGGGCAGCAACATCATGAACCTGTTGACTTTAAGACAATAAAACAATTAACAGAGTCAGTCAAAACCTATGGAGTCAACACAGCTTTTGTTATCGCTCAAATTGAGGCTCTTGGCAGATACTGTCTCACCCCTGGAGACTGGGGGAGTTTAACCAGAGCCTGCCTCTCTTTGGCTATGGAACAGGTGTAGTGAATAGAAAATTTAATTTTATGGACCCCGCTCTAGTGGCGGTGTGTTGGTTGATAGCCAACGTTAATTTTTGAAACATAGTATTTTATCTGTGCTTGTGCTCCCAGCCCACACAGTAGTGGAGAGCGAAACTAGCTGCGGAGCTGCTGCAGCGAGCATGGAGACTTCTCAGTCTCATCCAATTTTTCTGGCTCTTCAGGAGCTGTTTGAAAGAAAAAGGCTTAGGATAAAAAGAAGCACTATAGAGAGATTTCTTAGTGAGTGTGATGCTATTGCACCTTGGTTCGCAGTCTCTGGGAATCTCAGGTAGACAGCTGAGATAAGCTGGGAGAGATTTACATTTTGCTTGGGAACAAGGAACCTTAAAGGGACAGACTGCGTTAGAAATGCTACAGGAGAAATGATCTAAAAAGGCTGAGAGTGAGGTGGGGGAGGACTCTAAGGAAAACAAAAACAAGAAAGGAATTTCTGCCAGTTGAAGGCCTGACCTTCAACTTTTGCTCACAGAAAGAGAGTGCTCATTAAGAGAAGCTCTTTAAGGGAGCCTACCTTATCTGTTGGCTTTATTCCAAGAGAGGAGTCAATCTCCAGCATTAAGTTATTTTTCTCGTTAGTCATCATTAACATGGAGAGTGCCTTTGATCCTATCCCCACAGCAGCCAATTCCTGCCCCTATGGTCAAAATGCCCCAGGTTGGGAGACAGAGAAGCCCCACGGACCGAAAAACTGCCAACAGCCAAAGGTGAAAGTTAAAACAGAGAACATTCCAGGAAACCGGTCTGCTCAAGCCTAACCAGATGTGTTTCAAATGCAGATGCCTCATCAACTCTGACAAACTTTTACTCCGACAGGACGAGATAAAAATAAAGAGGACCTGAAGATCTGACCCTTCTCCTGATTTAGTAGCTCTGTTCCAAGAACCAGGGGCCATAAAACCTTTTGGCATCCCTTATCTCCTGGAGCCATAAAACAGAGACATATTGGGGTAAGATGGGCTAAAAAAGGCCTCGATGATTTGGGCTAGCGTGAGTAAAACTTGTAATAAAAAAGAGACAAGGTAATGATAAAGTGTTTTTGTGTATGCATTCTTTTAGAGTTATGTTTTAATCTTTGGACCCTGATTAGAGATAGTTTACACCCTAGACATGAGAGAGAATGGGTTTGGGAAAAACAGTCCTCCCAGACTCTCCACAGATGCTTTGGAGAAAGAGAAAAACTTTCAGAGCTCTCCTGGGAACAGAGGGAAGGCGGGAGACGTCCTGCCTCTCTGCTGGCTCCTATTGGAGAAATGCTTATTTCTGGTTCTGAATTCCATAGATAAGATATCTGGGTCCTTTCAGTGGGACATCATCTAGTTTTCTCCCCTCTATGTCTATTGTCTGTCCTTGGTGCACCAAGCTGTCCATGTCTGTCATTTTATGTCTGTGGTTTTTGTTTTTCGTTGTTTAAATGTTTTATGTTTCATGTTCAAAAGAAAAAATGGTAAAAACTTTATCTGCCGGTCATTCACACCTTGATTTGGTCTTAACTCGTTTCTAAAAAGGGAACAAACGAATAAAAAACAATTTCAATCGGCCTTTGGAGCCCTGTACCTACAGCAAGGAGCCTAGGTCAGCTAGAGAAGCTGCCCGGGAGCAGAGCATCTACAGGAGCTGATCTTAAAGGTGCCAACAGCTCCTCAGCTTCTTGGTATGGGAGCTGATGGCTGTTTCTCTTAGAAAAATCCCTGACTTGTTATTAGACTTAACAGGTGACAAGGTGCTTCTTTTAAAATCACAGCTAAAAAAACAAAAATGGTGCTTGGTCTAAATATTAAAGACATGTGTAACCACTTCAATTTTGTTTCTGACTGGTTCTAAGTGTATAAATATGCTCTACATGCCTTGGTCATAGATTATTGGCCTTTAAGTTATTAGATATGGTTAAAAAATTATAACATCTATAACAAGAAGTTGACATAAAACTGATAATTTGGATAGAGTCATTCTAGACAATATGTGACATAAGCCAACCTAGAAAAACAGGTCTAAATTGAGATAATATTTTTATAGAACTCTTATCCTAGGAGCCAGGCACCCCCAAATTACAGAATGTAAAATTGTGTTAGAAGTTTTTAAAAGATTTCATGATTCTTTCAATTTGATTTCTGATTCTGCTTATATAGTTAACGCTGTGCGCTCACTTAAAATTACAGGGCCAATTAGGTCGACTAATACTGTATGTCAAATTCTTTTAGAATTACAAAAATTAATTTGGGCCAGGAAAAATAAGTTTTTCATACAACATATTCGAGCTCATACTAATTTGCCTGGTCCCATGGCCAATAATAACGTTCTGGTGGATGCTAGTACTCGTAGAGAATTTATTTTTCATACAGCCCCAGTTGATCTCGCCAGAGAATTTCATCAAAAGTTCCATGTTCCTGCTTTCACTCTTCAACAAAAATTTAAAATCTCTAGAGCTACAGCTCGTGATGTAGTATTACGTTGCCAGAATTGTGTTCAGTTTCACCACCCTCCTCAGGTGGGAATTAACCCTCGTGGTCTGATTCCACTAAAACTCTGACAGATGGATGTTACACACATATCTCAATTTAAAAATTTAAAATATACACATGTTTCTGTTGATACCTGTTCCGGCATTATACATGCCACTCTGATGACTGGTGAAAAGGCTCGTAATGCCATTAGTCATTGCTTAGAGGCGTGGACAGCCTGGGGAAAGCCTGACAGTCTCAAGACAGACAACAACCTGCCTACACTACAAAGTCTTTTCAGGCATTTTGCCAAACAATACAGGTCAAACATACTACAGGATTGCCATACAATCCCCAAGGTCAAGAAATTGTAAAAAGAACACATCATACTTTAAAGGAGCTCTTACAAAAACAAAAAGGGGGAATTGCCTATGGCAAAACACCAAGAGTACAGTTGTCTTTAGCTCTTTTTACTCTAAATTTCTTAATTTTGGATACGCATGGCCGCTCTGCTGCGGATCGCCATGCCCCTACTAAACCTATGATTAATCAGGTACAGACAGCTGAGACTATCAATCAGATTGTGGAAAGAACCACAGTGGCATTGGAGATACAAGAAAAATTTAATGCCCACTTGGCATCTGGCTTTCTATTAGCTAACCAACGAATAGATTTGCTTCAGGAACAAATTGAGGCATTATATCATATGACACAGCTGTCCTGGGTTTCCTCTTTTAGAGGCTTATGTGTTACTCCATTGCAAGCTAACTTTTCTCAGTATTCTCAACAGAGCAAAGAAATCTCAAATTATTTGAAAGGAAACTGGTCCATGGAAGCGGAACAATTATCAAGACAATTGCTGATACAGATTGCTGTCCTTAACAACACCAAAATGGAACCCATCTCGATTGGGGATTTCACCTCGTGGATCACCAATGCTTTCTCATTTTTCAAAGAATGGGCTGGCATGTTTGCCTGGGGGGCTATTGTCCTCTTGGGATGTGGAGTATGTCTATGGCTTTTTTGCCGTTTACAACGAGAGCATGCCAGACACAAAGCGATTGTTTACCAGGCTATGGCGGCCATTAAAAGTGGTGCTTCTCCCAGTGTATGGCTGGCCTCTCTGAGAGATTGAGAGTTCGCCCTAGATCATATTTTGTCACTGTCATGTGAAGTCATTGTATCCAGAGACGGGCAACTTTCCTCAGGCTCGGACCAACCTAAGACAGGAGCCCGGTGGCGATAGGGTTAATTTCCAGTGACGGGTAAGGCCGAGTTTTTGAGAGGAACGACCTAAGACAGGAGCAATGACGTGTATTGACGTGACACCCAGATCTAGACCAGTCATGGACAGAGGTGGCCCTGCCCTGTTTGTACATTCGGGCTGGTCCCATGCCCTCTGCTCTGTCTCTCCCCTAATATTAAGCACACACCAATAGCCCAGAACGGTGTGTTATACATTTCAGTCATCTCTAGCCATTGGGGTGCAGTCCTAACTGCAAGAGTGGCTTGCCATGGCCGAGCTGGGCACTCTGTGAGGCATGTCTGACCTCTCTCAGACCACTACCTCCACCTAATGGGTTCATTTTTAAATAAAACAAAAAAGAGGGAGATGTAGGGAGTGGCTAAAGATGGCGCCGACATCCGGTGGTGGTTGTGGTAAACACCCACAGCGCATGTGTTGGCATGCCCCCAGCATCTACAAGGCCAGGGTGATATTCATGCTAAATAGGTTATTTCATACTCCACCAATCCCCAGTGGACAAATTTACAGCCACAGTCTGTTTTGTATATAAGGCAACTGCCTTTGTTCCTCGGGGTCCCCGTACTATCAATGAGGTGTCCTGCAATAAAGGCTGATTGAGAAGGATCCAACGGTGTTGCGTCTTCCTTGCCGGTTGAGGTGGGCGCGACACTGTCCAGTTAATTTCTGAAGTTTAAGATTCTCTCTCTCTCTCTCTCTCTCTCTCTCTCTCTCTCTCTGTGTGTGTGTGTGTGTGTGTGTGTGTGTGTGTGTGTGTGTGTGTGTGTGTATGCAATGTCAGAGAGGGGGATGACAGAGCGCAGTCACTCAAACCAGCAACACTTGTTTGCTTGTCCAAGGAACTGTTGGGTTTTGTTTGTTTGTTTGTTTGTTTGTTATTTTCATCGGCTTCTAAGCTGCTTTGGAAAACCCTGTCTGTCTTATCTAGTCAGTGTTGTACAGAAATCATTAATTGACAGTCACAATAGGACTAGGATTTTCCAAGAGGCTTTCATTCACCCCATATAAAGGGTCATTGCCTTTGTGATCAGAGCAAGTCCAAGGGTGCCCATCCATATCTCTGCCCTCTTTCTGGAGTTATGTTATTGCTAAAATAAAATTCTGTTAGTGCGAATTTCTGTAAATGTAAAAAATAAAAAAAAAAGGCTACACATAGATGTTTAGCCTAGTGGCATGCACTTAAAATCAGTACACTCAGAAAACTGTGGTATAAGGAAGGTGATGTCAAAACCAGTCAGGGCTATATAGAGAGATTTTGCCTCAGGAAAATTATATGACTTAATGATAAAGGAATAATATTTTATAATGATATGATATATATGTGTATAAATGAACAAATTCATTGTGCCAAGAATGCAAATGATTTCTGTCACATGTAACTAATAAGGGAATGGCTCGTTTGCTAATCCAGGGCTCCGGGAGTGAGCAGCTTCAGCTGGGCCTGGGAAGGGTTGGTTAGGTCGATTCATGGCCTCACCAGGAAACTGTAGACCTCACGTGTGCATTTTAACAAGACTCAGGTGACTATCAAAGAAGCTGATTAAAGAGCCCTAATCTAGAGGGATACTCTATGATGAATTCATCTAAGCTTTGGTAATTTTATCACTGCCTGCCTCTTCTTTCCTCTGGGCTTCTCAGTTGGGTCATTACTATATACTGGTCAGGAGAGTAAGAAATCACTAAGTCAGGGACATAAATTTATAACTCACTTTTCTGGAGTCTGAGGAATCATCGTCTCTTTCCCAGTGTTGTTATTACTAGGAAACGAATTTGAGCACAGCTCCACCAGTGCAGAGAGCAGACAGAGAGTAAGCATGCTCAGTTATGTCCTATCCATTCTGACTTGATGAGCTACCAGGAAAACACACACCACTGTGCCTAAATTTTGAGGAGACCAAAGAGAGCTACAAATGGAGACATTCTGCTGCCTGAGGCACATGGAATCTGCCAGGTGGATATGAGAATTCTGCCTCGTGTCTCAAGCTTCTAATACACTATGTGGAGTAAAGTTCATCTTCAAAAACTGTAGCATGATTTAAGAGTAGAATGAATATGTCTTCAACTGTGACTTCCAGTCTAGTCATGCTACGCAACGAAGAGGAGAAGCAAAACAAAGACTTTAAAGCCAAAAGGACCATTGGCCTAGGTACCCAGAGACTGACCTGGCATTTGCCCATCCCTTTCTAGACCATCTGTCTCCAAGGAACATCAGGAGGCTCACCCATGACACCAAAAATGGTAACATTACAGGATTCTCTACCAGTAACCCTTGCTCCATTCACGCAAGGGGTTAGGAACTATGTCATAAAATTCAGCGATTGCCTGCAGTGATAATACTTATTTTTCTGTAACATTTGTCAGCATGAAAATGGAGTCTTATAGTCAACTCTAACTCACTGAGTTAAACAAATGAGCACAGCCATCATATAGGGAGGGATCTCAGGCCCGTTCCTGAGATAACAGAAAGGACCACAAAGGATGCTGGGATCGCAGCCTTACACAGCAACTATAATCCTCCTGATTTTACATTAAAGACCCCTTCTTTCTGTTCGTCTTTCAGATGCATACATTTTGCTATTGGAAGCTTATTGAGGTTGCAATGTTTATTCCAGAATAAATTATTCTGCCCTGCGTGTGTTTGGGTTGGCATTCCTAATAGACAGAGAATACAAGAGTGATCGTGTAATGGTTAATTAAAATACGAAGAGAAGTTCATCTTTGAAATACGCTTCTCAATGTCAACGTGTGGCTTCCACACTATTTATTGTTGGGTGTTCTTTTGTCTAAGAGAATTCGTAGGTATAGGGACAGCAAGATAAAGTTTCCAGTCCCTTAGTTCACACAGCATAGTGGCTGTCATCAGACACACACAGTAGCCTGGGACAGCCATACCAGTGTTCACAATGGGTAGGAATGTGGCTTATACTAATATCTTTGCATATATTCACAGGAGCCTGCCTTGACCAGTCAGTTTTCCTGGCCTCTTGGTGCGAGTATGCATTATGAGATCAATAAGCCGGTTTCATCTGAATATTAGAATTCAGGTTCTTATAAACAAAATTCTCCAATACCCCGTCTTGCGGAGCTCATGCTTGGCTTACTTAATTGGATTTCCCTGCATGTCTTCTTTCAATGGAAGAGATTCTCACATACCCTGCCTTCCACTGAGCAAGATGTGTTAGGAGAAGCTACAGCCGCTGTCTGCCCACAGTCACTAAGCACTATGGTGTCTAACACGAATGCTAACGAACACGTGACAGGGTGGTTTGAAAGATATTACCCACTGCCACACTGAGAACAATGTTTCCCTAATGACAAAGTTTTTCTGTTCATATTCCTCACTCTACCCTCTCGCTCTAGACACCCGGCGACCATCCAAGTAGCGGCAAGTGGAAGATGTGTGTCTCCATTCAATTACTTAACGCAGAAATCAGACACATTTTACCAGAGGTTATATTCTGTGAGAGCCTTCGCTGCTTTGTCTTCCCATATTCTGAAAAGAGCATACATTATGGGCTGCAGCCCATTCTCCCCAAGCCGCTGTGTTTCATAGAATCCAAAGCCTCGTTGTGCTCTCTAACAGCTGCAGGGAAGCTGAAACAATGCTCTTCAATAAATAGACTTTGTCTGGCGGTGGCAGCAGCAATGGCTCCAGATAGAGTACACAGGCAATAGGCTCCTGTGTATTCCCCATTGGCACCCAGCACTCCTACACACCATTTCCAAAACTGTCATCTCTTCTAGTCTGTGCTTGCCAAATTCCTATTTTCCTGGACTAGGGACATAAGACATAAGCCTCTTTGGCAGTCTCTGAGGCCCATGCTCATTCTAGCCTTGTGAATGTTCACTTTCCAGAGAAGAGAATACTGTGGGGTTAATCCCTCATGGTTAGGAAGTAAATTGCTTCCCAGTGTTCCCAAAGGCATGATCTAGTCAGTCATTCTAAATGCGAGAAGGACATTGGGCAAAAACGAAATTTCTTGCAGACTCTCAGATCTTTCTGAAAGTTTTGGTCGTCTTATTGTCTGCCTGCTATGACTGTCCTCTGATTGACTTACAGAGGTGAAGACGCAGATGGGATAAAGTGGGGTGACCCATCTGGAGATACACAAAAGCCAGGGGCTAGAATGGACATCTGTCTTACTTCTAATCACGGGGGGGGGGATGTTATTATTTTACCATTGAATATGATCCTGTCTCTGAGCTTTGCAAAAAATTTTAAATGATCAGACAAGAAATTTCTCTCTGTGTCAGGAATTGCAAACACCACTGTCAGGCTTGTAATGCCTAAGACATTACATTAAAACAATGCTTTAGTTAAAGGAGAAACAGAATGAATGAAAACTAGTCAAGGCCGGAAATGGATGGCAGTGTCCAGAAAAACAAACAAACAAACAAACAAACAAACAAACAAAGCATGATACATACAAGCTTACCATTGTCTCATTTAGCGTGCCGAATCTGTAAGGCAACAAAGAAAGGCAAATGTTGCCAACCAGGGAAATTCAACAAGCTTTGCTATCTAAGAATTGTCACTTATACAAGCTCGTTGCCCTTCTCTGATACAGATCTTCATCCACTCACGTTTCAGCTCTCAGAAAAGAACAGGCATTGACCAATATTCCCTTTTGTGAGCATCAGTTTTGTCTTATCAAATTTGGGCTACCTGGCCCAACATCGTAGCCACAGATACATGTGTTGATCGGAAAGCACAGGCACTGAGCGAGAGTTAGTCCTGAAGACAGATAGTTCTGCAAATGGGCATTACCTCAAAAAGCTGAGGCAGACTCTGCACAAACACTTTCCTGGGTAGTAGCCCCAGCCACTGGTATATGATATGGGAGCTGTTCGAGAAAAATAACATTTCTGTTAGCTATCTACATTGGATATAGCACTTATATATATCAAGCATAGCTATAATGTCTGTACGAGTATGTTTGGCAGCATTCAGAGGAGTCAGGTTTAAACAGGGTAAATGCAAAAATACAAATAATTCACCTGGAAAGACATTGTACGCTTGTTCCGGTTTCTTGGATTGTGATTACAGAAAGTCCTTAAATAACTATTCTTCAGTTCTTTAGTTGCAGTCTTTCATCTTTACAGTGATGCAAAACCGTGCCCAAATGACCACTTTTTTTTTTTTAATTTCACTCTTCTACTCAGCAAATTACATCAGGCATTCAGTCCTTTATTATCAGGTAGAATTTGTACTAGATGTTCTTATCCAAAAAATAGCCAATTGGTTAGGCTTTCAGCATAAGCACAATTCAGAAAGACAAGACCCAGTTAGGTTATTTATCAGATGGATCAAATGTGGTTTCAAGCAAAGACATATTTAGGGTATGTATGTATGTATGTATATACACTTAGATATACATGTGTGTGCATGCTTGTTGAAGTCAACAGTTAATGTCAGGTTTCTTCTTTTGTCGTTTTTCATCTTATTTATTGAGAAATGACTTCTCACAGAGCTCATTGACTGGCTAGACTGGCTGGACATTGAGTACCTGGGATCTGCTGGCTTGGGTTGGTAACTTTAATTTCATTAAAAATATTGTTAGATGAAGTTGTGGTTGGAATTAGGACAGAATTTTCAGTGCTTTCTAAAATGACCCTGAGCATAGTTCTTCAGTGTTTTCAGTATTGATAATTTAAGAATCATAAATATTGATCTACTTTGGAAAGCATAGTTGATGTCCTATAATCTATAGTCTCAAATATTCAGTTACAACTTAAATTTTTTTGCAGTTAAGTTTTCTTTATTGTTATCTGTATGTGGGTATTCTATGTAGGGAGCAGGAGGCACATGCCACAGTGCATGTGTACGAATCAGAGTCAGTTCTCTCTTTCTACCTTTATATGGGTTCCAGGAATTAAAATGGAAGTGGCCAGATTTGCTGAACTCTCACTCCTCCAAGTGACAAACCTATTTTGACCTTTTCAATTTGCAACAACTTAATTTTTTATCCAAAAACAAATACATCTACCTCAGTAGTATGCAAGTAACTTTGATATTTATTAAATCATAAATTATATGCTTATCAAAGAATCTTTTTAAGTAGATTGCTTTGTGATTTATTATCAGCAAATGTTTGTGTATACATAATATATATGCATATATACACACAAATACACATACTCATATAGTACATACATGTACATATATACAAATATCTTATATACATATGTAATATATACATACCAAAAATCACCTAAAACTTTTTTGGGGTAAAGTAGCTCTGAGATCAAAATATAAGCACTATAGATAAATGTTAATAAGTTCCCATTTTTTTCTAATTTTTACCTTCATTTCTTGCACCTGTAGTTTTCCAAGTCTAATTGTAGCTCACATTTAAGCTTCACTAAGGTTCTGGAATCCCAGTGTGTTGGGTTTCTGTGTCAAGAATCCCCAGGGAGGGCTCTGTGTCTGTTGGGTACTTTATCAAACATGTATTGGACCTTCCATCCCTAGTCAGATGCTAAGGCCACAGATCTGACCCTTGTACTGCCATCTGATAAACTTGCCAGAAACAGGACTCTGTCGAATCAATACCCATTTTTCCCCTTCATCTTCATCATTTCCACCCATCCCTTTGTTTTCTAATCTGTGAGTAGAAGTTGGGTAATTGATATGTGACCATTCTTCTATATTAACCGATGACTTTATACATATGTTCTTAGCATATTGCTATTTTCCTTCATCTCACATTTCTGTAAATGCTGTGTGATTTGTTTTTTAACGTATTGATTTTTTAAATTATTGTGTTAAGTTTCATAAATTCGTGAATTTTCCATACTTCATTTTGTTGCTGAAGATTTTGATTTTTTGTCCACTGAGTCAAAAAATGATATTTAAAATAACTTTTCTTCTAAGTTATTACATTGGTTTAATGGATAATATGTGGTTTATTCTAAGACATGTTCCATTTGAACTTTAAAAGATATATCCCGTCATTTACTGGAGCGAACTGTGTATGTTCGTTAGATCTCATTAGATATTTCGGTCTCCTTCTGTGTTAATCTTATACTTAGATGATCTCACTGTTGAAACCAAGCTACTAAAATCTCCAAATGCCTGTTCAATCACCTTTATCCATTCAAATATAGTTGTATTTAATTTATATGTTTTGGTGTTTCTTTTCATGGATGTATGTTTATCATCTTTGCTGATTAATACCTTTGCTACCACAGTATATACTTTGTCTTTTTTAAAATTATTGCCTTTAATCTATTGTTCTGATATTGACAAAACAAAGCTATCTCCGTTTTATTTACTATTTTTCCTGAATGGTTATATTCATTCTCTCAATTTTAAACTATTTGCACCTTTGTAGCTAAGCTCTTTCAGATGCCATAAATAATTGAATAAAAACATTATTCAATCTGTCAATCTCTACATTTTGACTGGAGAATATATTCCACCTATAATTAATATAATTACTGATTCCAAAGTACTTCTTCCATTATTGTTTTACAAAATGTAATTATTTGTTGCTCAATTTCTTCATTATATTTCAGCCTGCTCATGTGAAGTAAATATTCTTTATAGAAGGCACATTGCTTTTATTTTTGATGTATTTCTCAATAGTTTTACTAGTGTATTAGTCAGGGTTCTCTAGAGTCACAGAACTTATGGAATGTCTCTCCTTACTAAGGGAATTTATTGTGATGACTTCGTCCAACTAAACCAATAATGGGCAGCTGTGGATGGGAAGTCCTAGAATCTAGTAGTTACTCGGTCCCATGAGGCTAGTTGTTTCAGCTGGTCTTCTGTAGCAGTGGGTTCCAACAGATGTGCTGGCAAGTGAGGGTAAGCAGTGGGAAAAAAGGAAGTCTTTCTTCTTCCAATGTCCCTATGTAAGCCTCCAGCAGAAGGTGTGGCCCAGATTAAAGGTGTATACCACTGTGCCTAGATCTGGAACTTGCTTTGTCCCTGGCTGATGTTGAACTCAGAGATCTGCTTGTATAAGTGTCTTGGGATTAAAGGCATGTACTACCTTGCCTGGGTCTAAGCTTTTCATGGTCACTCTGCTTCAAGATCCCCGTGCCAAGATCCATCAGAAACTATGTCTTAAAATACATCTTCCAGCCTCAAGACCTGGATCGCAGGTGAGCCCTCCAATTCTGCATTGTGGTTCATTCCATACATAGTGAAGTTGACAACTAGGAATAGCCACTACAACTAGTGATTATAGTTTATAATACTTTAGTTTAACACTGATTTATTTTCACTTGTATACAAACATATAATAGATTTTGGTGATCTAATTCTCCTTAATAGCATTTTTTTATGGGATTCACACATGTACATTATAACTTTTTCTCCAGCCAGATGTTGTGCAAGAGACTTTGGACCCTTCATCATCTTTACCCTGATTAATTTACTAGAAATATCACCCTAGCAATTCAATATCACCCTAGTTTCTCATATATATAATTACTGCTTCACAGAAAAGTCTGGCAAAGATACTGGGCCAGAAGGCTAATGTGGATGTTCCTATGACTCAGAGAAATTTTGGGGTAACTGTCCAGACAGCCAACTGTCTCTGTCATTTCTATAAATTTGGTGTGACTTGAGAATTTGGAACTCTTAACTCACCGAGATAGAATAGATAATACTACACTTTGTCCAAAGTGGCTAAACACTTCCAAATGGTTAAGAACTGGACATTATGAATATAACACTGACCTGATAAGTTTTCATAGTCGTTCTTATTGTATATAGTTTATTAATGAAAGACAAGGAGCTTTTTAATGGTCTAAAAAGGATCAATGTAGAGCAATCTCATGCGCACTGTGTGAAAACATTCACTGTCAATAAAAAGCTGATTGGCCAATTAACTGAGGCAGGATTAGAAGGTGGGACAGGGAGAGAGAGAGAGAGGGGAGAGAGAAAAGGAGAGGAGGAGAGGAGGAGAGGAGGGAGAGGAGAGAGAGAGAAGACAAGATTTGGCCCCCAGATACAGAGGAAGATGGTCTCATGTATCTGAGGATTAGATAACCAATTTAGAATTGGATAAGGGGATGATTAAAATATGTGCCAGTGAGGGAATGGTTCAAGCATTTGGCCAACGAACTTAAAATATATTTAAGTCTCAGAGTCATTCTTCTAGGAGATTGGGTACAGAAGGAAAAATTCAAGCTTACAGAAAACAAACTGTATACTATATTACTTCATATTTTCCTCACGCTTAGTCACAAAGTATCGTTTATATTGTAAATGATAATTTACAATTTAAAGCCATTATAATTGCTGACTTTTATTATTTTACTACTGTTTTCTATTTATTTATGTGGCTTAATATTGTTTTTTGGGTTTTTTTTATTCCATGCTGAATGACTGCCTTAAACAATTATTATAAATTAGGTCAACTAACAGGAAACTCTCTGTGTTTAGTCATCTCAGAGTACTTTTGATTTTTTTTTCCTTAATAACTGGCTTTTTTGACATAGAAATTTAAGAGATGGGATTGTGGTAGCTTTAAAATGCCTCAAAATTCTCTCGCTGAAAATCACCTTCTTCGTGTTGAGCCTGTCTCTGATTATGGAAATGTTTTGATTATATTCAGTTAGTTTTCAGAAATTGGGACCAGTTTGTGTTCATGGTTTTGCTAGTCTCACTGATTGTTTTTATGATGTGATGGTCTTTGAGTTCTCCTCTCTCCACTCTTCCAGATAAAACCCTTGACTTCTCACTTGACCTCTGTGCTAATTCTCAAGAGTGGTTTTTAAGGGTTTTATTCGAAAGCCTAAATAGCACATGGCAGCATGAGAAATAATCAGGATTTGATAGGTGGATGCTGGTCAGCACAGGGCTTGTGCAGAAGTCTCCTATGTAGTTGAGAAATTTGATCTGTCAATGGGGCCTTAGTCATGCAAAGGCAGTGAAGGCAGCAGCCTAATAGAAGAGTGTTAAAGATCATGCTGAACTCAGATATGGCTCATTCATACGAGGTCCCCTGAGTTGCAATATGGAGGTTATGCCAAAGCAGTGAAAAGCTCCAGATGGTGGTTAATAAGATTGTCTGGGTTACTTGGAAGTCACATACAGAGAATGAAATAATGTCAGTACCTTGGAGGATAGAAAACGAAATAAGATTTAAAGTGAAAAATAGGTCAACTTAAGAATTTTAGGAATAGTTGATGAAGAAAAGAGTGATTATTTATTTATAATTTCCAATATATACAATTCCTTTGAAGTTTGGATTTTTTCTTCTATATTATAATTCATGTTAATAATAATAAGTTTTACTGAAAAATTGGTTCTGAGCTCCTTTGTATATTCATTTATTTTTGATAATACTTTTTATTGGATATTGTATGTATTTACATTTCAAATGTTATCCCCTTTTCCCCCCTATCCTCTCCCCCTCTCCCCTCCCCTTGCTTCTATGAGGATGCTCCCCCTCCCACCCACCCACTCCCACCTCAACACACTGGTATTTCCCTACACTGGGGAAATGAGCCTTCACAGGACCAAGGGCTTCTCCTCCTATTGATGCCAGACAACGCCATATGTGGCTGGAGCCATGGGTCCCTCCGTGTGTACTCTTTGGTTAGTGATTTAGTCCCCAGGAGCTCTGGGGAAGTCTGGTTGGTTGATATCATTGTTCTTCCTATCGGGTTGCCAGCTCCTTCAGTCCTTTTGATCTTAGTGAAGGTTTGTATATACAACAAAATTGAAAGAAAAGTATAAAAAGTTTCCACCTCCCTTCCGTCTTTATAAAGCAATATCCCATCTCAGTTTTACCAACCTGTACCAGCATGATACATTTCCTACAGCTGGGTACCCTATGCCAGCATAGCACTATTCTCTGTTCCTAATTTACGAGTGGATTCAGTTTTGGTGTAGTAAACTTTGCACAAAAATACAATGGTATGCGCCATTATCATAACAAATATGACAGCATTTTCACTGTTTTAAAAAGCTTCTATATTTTGTTATCCATCCCATTGTCTCCCAAACACCAAGACATCATTGATCTGTTGCTGTGTGTATACGTTTACTCTCTTCAGAATGTCACTAGTTGGATTCATACTGTAGTATGTAATCCTACCACAATCGTTTATTTTACTGAGTCACAAGTTTCCTCTATCCTAAAGTGTGATAAAGCTCCTGTTTAACATGGAAACATTTCCCCTGCCTGGACATAACACTCTCCTGCCTATTTATCTAGTGAAGGACTATTAATTCTTCCCAAGTTCCGACAACTATAGTTATATATGAAATTAATGTTTCATATTTATTAACATTTCATATTTATTAATATCAAGAAATATGAAAATTTCCTGTGCATATATGTTTTACCTTACTTGGGTTAACGGAGGGAAACAAAATGTTATATTGTATGTTAACCATGTGTTTAGTACTTTAAGACATGATCAAAGTATCTTCCAAGGTGGCTTTATCATTTCACATTATCACCATCAATGAATGAACATTCTATCATTCTTACAACCTTATCAGTGTTTGGTGTTCCCGTTGTTATGGATTTTGTACATCGCAGTAGTCATATCATGTTATCCCATGGCTCTTTTGATTAGCATCATCTAGTGTAATATGATGTAGAACAAATCTTTGGATTTGAGGCACATCGTTTATGTTCATTCTGTTGAAATCTCAGTTACCTATGCACACCTATGTTACTGTCCCTTCAATGTGTCATTTGTAAATACTTTTTTTCAGTCCATGTCCTGTCTTTTCTTTCTATTGCTGTTCTTCAGCTAAGGAAATATAATTTATCAATTCTTTTATTCATCATATCTTTGTTATTGCAAAAATCATCTAGATTTTTTTTGTGTGTGTAAATCATGTCACAAGTTTTGTAACAATCCTTTTACATTGTTCTTAATTTTGGTAGTTTGTATGGTTTGTGTTTAAATTGATATTTTAAAGGTGAATGAGTGCTTGTTCAAGTATCATCCTTTTCAAAGAATACCTTTTGCCAGACATAGGGGCACAGGCCTATTTGCTCAGCATGAGGGAAGACAGAAGAACTTCACTCACGGGTGTTGTGAGTTCAAAACCAGTCTGCAATAACATAGGTGACTGTCTCTAACAAATATGCAAACAAACAGCAAAAGGGTAAAACTTCTCACTTTTCTGGCCAGCATTCCTCTCGCTCATGAGTCAGAGGACACTTGAGTATTGTGTCGCAGCTCTTTTGTGGCGCTCCCACTGTACCAGTATCCACCTGCCTATTCTTCTGATGATAGGCAATATTTATTGTCATTTTCTATTAATTCTTGATTTCACAGAGTGGTGACCCTTCAAATATGTTATTCCCTCAAATACTGTTTTCGCTATTCTCAGTCTTTTGTCTCCATATAAAGAATTATCTTTCTCATTTTCTTCAAAATAACTTTCACTGAATGTGTAGGTCAGGTTGGGAAGGACTGATATCTACATATTAATGGGTCCTCTTGTCTATGAACCAGGATTATCTCTGAATACATTCTTTGATTTATTTCATCAGTCTTCAAGTTTTCCTTGCAGATACCTAGTGCATTTTACATTCTGTTGGATTTATGCATGGCATTTCTTTCGGAAGAGATGCTAATAAGAATGATACAGAGTCTCTGCCTCTTCTAATTGCTTTCTCACCATCCCCCCAAAACACACCATCCCCCCAAAACACACACACACACACACACACACACACACACACACACACACACACACACACACACACACACACACACTGATCTCCTATCTCATATCAGGTAAAATGAACTTTTTACTCTTTTAGCTTAATTGCCCAATGTAGGCTGTGTAGGCTGACTTTGAACTCAGCTATTCCACAGGGGACTACCAAGTGCTGGTGTTACAGTTGTGAGCCACACCCTGTTTCAAACTGGTTTGTCATATAGCATTTGATGTGGTTCTTGGACTCTAAAAGAGACTGGGTAAAAGGTATTGCTACAAACATTCCTTTAGCAACCTAAAGGTAATATTTGTGAGTTGCAGGGGATGGGGGCAGTAATTATAGACTTGTGGATGGGGTGTTTTACTCAACCTAAGCTTCTGCACAGTAGAACCTACAAGTGTTTCCTTATGTATTTTCCTCTCACTTAGATGGGTCAAGACTGTCAGAGTGATAGGCTTGGGCATTTCTCTACTCTTACGTGGAACTCTAATGGGAGCTAGAATTTAATGGTTAGTTTTTTATGTATGTGTAGTGAGGGTGGGCTGGAGTTGAGTGTCTTCAATGCCCACAAATCTGTTAAAGTTTGACAAATCCATATCAGGTTAGTCTTTGTTAACTAGCTTCTCCCAGTGGTCAACCTTGTTAGGAAATGCAGAATTCTCTGGCAGGTTTCAAAAATAATATTCTTTCCCTTCTCATTTCAAAAGCAACAGGGGAGTTTTCTTCTTACTGTCTATAGGAACCTATGAAGACCAAGTTGCGGGGGGTGGGGGGGTTACTCTATGGCTTTACTTCTCATGTAAGTCTAAGAAAAATCTGATTCTTTGAGTTTGCTTAACTCTTTCTTCTTGGTAATAAATTGATTGTTCATTGGATATCATAAGAAGCAAAGGAAAAACAAATAAATGTAACCCTTCCCTTTCCTTTTCCCCTAACATAGATTCTTGATCTTATTTCTATCTCCAAAAACCAGTTCCTTAATCATTAGTCATGGCCAGCCTATGCTTTTCTTGTTTTCTAAACGTTTTCTGGCTGTTGGCAGCACCTGAAATTAATGTATGTGGCTGAAATTGAACTCTAACAGCATTTTAAATAGGTTTACAATGGTTCAACCAAGAAAGAATCCTTTTGTGTGGATCCAGTTAGTAGAATAGGCAGCCAGTAGATTTAACTCATGAATTATGATAGAATCTTATCTGAACTGCATCGTTTATACCAGCTTCCAGCTTCCTCTGTCGCACTTTGTGTGCCTCCCCTGGTGGTGCCACAGTATCTTCTCCCTGCATCTTGAAGCTAAAGGTAGTGTGAGCTGTCGTCCCCATATGAGAGTACCACAATGCTAAGTGACTGTCAGTACCTTCTCAACTCTGCCAAGGGTGTATGTCCCAGAGCCCAATTCTTCTTCTTCACCCTCCTTAGAAAACTCATAAATATTTATTTAAAAATAAAAAGCAGGGAAGAGATGAGCTAGGTGATACAGCACTTGCCTGACATGAGCAAAAATCTGAGTTCAACCCCTAAGCATGCAAAAATAACATGAAAAGCAACACAAATAAACACAATAAATGCTCCTTGCTGTGTTTAATTTGATGCTTCGCCTAGACAACACAATAATCAACTCAACAATATATTTTCCTTTTTATGCAATAAACAGATATCCAAGGAATATACAAGCACTAATGAGGGAAATTTTCATGTGGAAATTTCTTAGCAATGACATTTTTTTAAGATGAGATTTTTGTCACATGCCTTGAGGCAAGTAGTTAATAATTTAAAAGAAATGGAGCATTTTGAAATCTGTCCTCTTAAATATCACTCTATTTCCAAAAGCAGGGTTACACATAGCCTGAGAAGACTTGGGCTAACTTATACAAGGGCTTATGAATGGCCAGCCCAACCCCATATCTACCCCTATTACCTTCTCATACACAGTTCCATCTCTACAAATAGATGAATTCTTCCCCACCTTAAGTTTACAATGTAGCATCCTGAGTTCAATGATACAAAAATTTCAGGGATGCTTTTGTTTGCAAAGAATGTCATCCTGAGACTCTTCTACAAGTTGGTAAATAAACCACTTATGTTCTATCCCTGAGTTAAACAAAACCTGATGGCATTCAGTTCATGATTTCTTTCTGAGCCTGGAACCTTGCTTGGTTTGACTGATAGTCCATTGGTTTATACTCAGCTGATTGTTAGCGCTCTCTCTCTCTCTCTCTCTCTCTCTCTCTCTCTCTCTCTCTTTGTGTGTGTGTGTGTGTATGTTTGTGTGTACATATCACTTTTGAAGTACTTTTATTGCCATTGTTCCTATTTCCTAACAATTTCATATATGCTCTCATCTCTACCCACTTTTGTCTCGTCTACTTTCATCATTCTCTTTTTTTCCTATAAATCCCTATACAATTAATATGTCTTATATTGTTTATTTGCTTTCAGACCTTGCCTGTGGCCACAGGTCTGGAACTGTCCACTGTTGCTTAATGGCCTCAGTCCTTGGTATGCCCCTGATGGTCATGACTGTGAATTTTGGTTTTGTTTGCAAAGCATTCAATATCAGGAAATCCTTTTCTTTCTTTCTTTTCTTTTCTTTCCTCTTTCTTTCTTTTCTTTTTTAAAAATTAGTGAGAATTTGGTCTTTTTCTCTTGTCATTTTCCCATTTGTAATTCTACATTATATAATGCCTGTACCTGCTTATTCCAACTTTCCTGTTAGAAGTTACAAAACCCATGAGCACCTGAATATAAAGGTACTAGTGATACAAGGAAGCCTAACAGGGTAGAAGCATCTGAAGGTGCAGCCCAACAAGGTTACCAGGAGCTTTAATGACACACACAATTGGACACTAAGAATCTTGTGCCCCTCACATTCCTGTAATCATGTAAGACAAGACTGATAAAAGGGAGAAACCTTAGGAATCTGAAAGCTCAAATGCCTAGCCGTGACCAAGAAGCTTACAATTTTCAGGACAAAATGGAAATGAAGGCTCAGGGAAGAAGGGGATGTTTGGAGGAAACCTCTACCTGTTATTTCAGCTGCTTTTAGACTTGATACAAGTGTTGGTTCAACCTGCACAGTGATGGGGAAAATGAAAGTATCTTCATAATAACCTAGCATACATTTTCGTCAGTAGAGAGCATGCTTGTTAAATCAGGCTGTTGATGAATAGTTATTTGTGTATGTTATTGCCTGTCTGTCTTTCTGTGTGATTGTGTATATGAGGGTACACATGTACATTGTTAACTGTAATTGTTTTTCAATACAATAAATGATTGTGAATAAGCAGCCTTCTTTAATTACAATTTTAAAACATCTAAAGAAAATAAATGCATAAGTAAGTATTTTATAAGAAACTTAAAACTGTATCTACGTTAAAGAGAAAGTGTAAAGTTACTAGAAAATCAATTTTAGAAAAGTTTAGAGGTTACAGAACTAAAGATAGCTTCTTAGAAATTAACTCTTCTGAGTTCTCAATTCTGTATTATCACATAGCTTTGCTTGTTTGTTTGTTTTCTTTTACTATTTCTTTCTTTTTCTCCATCCCGAACAAGATTTTGCATTAAAGGAACATATTCTTATGGACTGTTTTAAGATAAAACCTGCAGGAAGAAGAGACCCTGTAATATCTATAATTACTACAAAAGAACTGAAATAAGAACTTAGAATTTGGGTTATAGGAATACTATTCGAACTATCTTGGACATGAAAGAACGAAAGGAAGAAAGAAAGAAAGAAAGAAAGAAAGAAAGAAAGAAAGAAAGAAAGAAAGAGGGCAAGGAGAGAGAGAGAGAGAGAGAGAGAGAGAGAGAGAGAGAGAGAGAAAGGAAGGAAGGAAAGAAGGACAGAAAGAAAAGAAGGAAGGAAAGAAAAGAAAGGAGGAGGGAAGAAAGGTAGGTCGGATGACCCCATTAAACATTTTCTGAATTTTAATTAAAAAGCATCTTTCTCTTTTTGCAGTTTAGATCATTCTATCTCAGAGATATAGAGGGATACACTTAATAAAAACTATTCTCTGATTCAAGGGGATTAGTTTATGTTCATTCATGCCAATTTTTTAATGCAATTGATTTTAATGTATCATTTTGAATACAGAACAGCATGGAGCAAAACTTAATAAAGAAGTAGCACACATAAGAGAGTAGCAAGATGAGTGGCTACTTTATTTTACGCTTTAAAGTTTGTTGTGTGATAAAATACTATCATTGACGGGTCTAATTTAAAACATGCATATGAATGTGTAAGAGGAGTTTGAACTGATACTTCTTGTTTTGAGAATTTGAGAAACAGGTTTTTTAAGGTCCTTATCTTGCCTAGGCCTAGGTAAGATTCTTTTTTCAAATGGATAAAAGGTTATTTAAAAACTGTCTTAGTCAGAAGAGGTCACCAGATGCTGTTATAGATGGTTGTGAGCCATCATGTGGTTGCTGGGAATTGAGTACAGGACCTCTGGAAATCCAGCCAGTGCTCTTAACCACTGAGGCATATGTATATAATTTACACAATGGAATACTATTCAGCCATTAAAAATGAGGGCATTATGAATTTTTCAGGCAAATGGACCAAACTAGAAAATATCATCCTGAGTGCTGTAACCCAGATCCGAAAGCACATGCATAGTATGTACTCACTGATTAGTGGATATTGAACAAAATGTACAGAAAACCCATGATCCAAGACTGGAAGACTTTTAACATGAGGGAAGGCCCAAGAGCAGATGCTTCAATCCCACTTAGAAGGGGGAGCAAAATAATCAAGGGAAGCAGAGGGAGGGAGGGATCTAGATATTTAAGGTTCAATGTGCATGTTTCCAGGGTTTAAGATCCAGTTGTATTTGGAATATAGATTTTAATTAAGAAAGATAAATCATTTCTTAAATGTGTTAAAAGAGAAACAAAATTGAAAGAACCAGTAATTACTATTAAGAAGTATAAAACACATATAAAATGTGTTTTTAGCGAAGAAAGTTAAAGTTAAAGAATGTTTTTCAGAGAGAAAAGAGTTTAGATTGTAAATTAGTTTTTTTTCCAAAGTCAAAAATGTCCAAGAAAGGAAAGGTTAAAAATCAGAGGGTTAAAGTAAGTCATAAAAGGTTGCAAAGTAAAAATTAAAGAAGGATGACATTGACATAGCCAATTTGCCTATAATTAACTGTTAATAAAACTTTTAGAACCAAATTTAATATTCTAGTGTAAGGGAGAAATTAGTTTCTGTGGTAGAAATTATTTAATCCTGACAGGGGTTTTCTATCCCACCTTGTGTGTTCAGTTCCTAGATAAAAAAGACAGCAACCTTTATATTTACAATAGGCATTAATCGGCACTACACATGGGCAGATATCTACTCTCTATGCTATTAGAATCTTCTTTTCTATTGCTAACCCTGAATTACTACTTACTATGTTTTATCTGGGCTGCTCTTAACTCCAGTTGGCCAGCCATCAGGGCCAGGTTTTTATGGCTCTCACCTAACACACATGGCTTCTCCTTCTCTAAATTTTGTCGCCCCTTGTGGTCCCTCCTCTGATCCCTAGCTCTGGAATCCGAAACACTGCCTATGTCTCTTCTGCCCACCTATTGGCCGCTGGTATTTACCAATCAGAAATAATTTGGGGTCAAGGTCACATAGCACTTACTTGCAGACTCTCTCACCTCTGGGGCAACCAGTTTTGAGGAACCAATATTAGCATTAGAATACAAGCAGCATCAGGCCAACCCACTACAGGTTTCTCTAGGTTTACTGCAGTTTTCTTAGACTATTGATGGTTTTTGTTTTGTTTTGTTTTTAACATTTGCCAAAATCAGTAGCTTAGAGAATGTGGATTTTACTGAATAAGTCCTTTAAAACCTGGTGACTAGATGTTATTCAATTGCTGGGCTTGTATGTTCTTCCCTTATATTAAAGTTTTCACTTGGTGGATAGCCACCACTTAGGCAATCAGCATTTTAAAAGAATTCTGTTAAAATTAATAACTCCTATTGGCCTAAACCATGCAATAATTGTAAAAAAAAATTTTTTTAACTGGGCACACATTTAAATGTTTACAAAATTTGCCCTCGTGGATAGCACTTCCATTGTGTGGTTTGTTCTTCAATGGCCTACGTCAGTGGTTAAATCCAAAAGTGACACTAATTAATTCATGCCTTCGGCTTCTTTAGGCAAAGATATTCCATTAGTTCTAAATCTAATAGCTACTACTTTAGAAAAGCTCTGCTCTCTCCTTATAAATAACTATGGGGCATTTTATAAATTAACTCCTTAATCAATAAGATAGATGAAAGATTATATACTCTGTCTCTGCTGTTATAATGGATTTTTAAACGTAACTAGGAGTTTGAAGTTAGTTATGCAGTGTTTCCCCAGTGAGCTCTAGGGAACAGAAGTGCTGAAAGAAAGAACAAAAATGGTGATTTCATCTATTGGGGAAAAAAAAAACAAAAACAAAAACAACACATCATGATCCCCTTTAGCCTAGAGGAAAAGGACTCAAATACTTCTAACTCTCTTCTGTGCTACAAAGCTTCAGAAACTCTACACTTAGGTTTGTATTTCCTACTTCAAACTTGTGTCAACTTCTGAGAATACATGGGCGTGAACTTCAGTAAATCTGGGAAACACTCATTTTTAACTGCCTCAGTAACTGAGCGCCTGAAATCACTAAACTTAAAAATCCTCTAAGAGGGGTTGGGGATTTAGCTCAGTGGTAGAGCACTTGCCTAGCAAGCCCAAGGCCCTGGGTTCGGTCCCCAGCTCCGAAAAAAAGAAAAAAAAAATCCCTCTAAGAATATTTCTACTAATTATAACTCTGTACTTTCTTGGTCTTGTTTTTGTTGATGATGTTGGTGATGGCTTTTATTAATTTATTTTATTTTATGTATTTTTAAAATTGTCTATGATGTGAGAATCTTTATTTTTATATTTTTAAGTGACAAGGATGACGTTAATTTGTGTTTTAGTGAAATGACCACTGAGGATGTCATTATGTTCTTTTATTAATTGTGTTTAACTTATAACAGTTTGTTTTTACAGACTTTGTTCAGTGTTTGTTTCTTCTTGTTGTTGTTGTTGTTTTGGTTTTTTATCTTAGTTGAGCCAAGTTTTTATATTTAAGAAGATTCCCATTATTCAACGGTGTGGAAAATAATTTATAATTATTCAGTATGATTTGGATTTAAAAAAAATGGGTTGGCATGTTGGAGAAATGGCTCAGCAGATAAGAGATGAGGTACTACTTTTCCCTTTTTTGTTTTTAATTGCATTTTAAATTTACGTTTTAAATGTTATCCCATTTCCTGGTTGCCCCTCCAGAAACCTGAAATCTCCCTGACCCCCCCTGACCCCACTTCTGTGAGGGCGCCCATCACCATCCATCCACTCTACTCCCACCCACCCCCACACCCCTACACTGGGACATTAGCCCTTGACAGGACCAAGGGTCTCTCCTCACTGATGTCAACAAAGCCATCCTTGCTACATATGCAGGTGGAGCCACAGCTCGTGCCTGTGTTCTCTTAGGATGGCAGTTTTGTCCCTGGGAGTTCTGGGGGGTCTGGTTGGTTGATAATTGTGTCCTTCTTATGGAATTGCAAACCTCTTCAGCTCCTTCAGTCCTTTCTCTAACTCCTCCTTTGGGGACCCCTTTCTCAGTTCAATGGTTGGCTTCGAGCACCTGCCTCTGTATTTGTCATGCTCTGGCAGAGCCTCTCAGGAGACAGCTCTATCAGGCTCCTGTCAGCATGTATATCTTGGCATCCACAATATTCTCTGGGTTTGATGGTTGTATATGGGTTGCATCCCCATGTGGGGCAGTCTCTGGATGGTCTTTCAGTCTCTGCTCCACACTTTGTCTCCATATTTGCTCCTGTGAGTACTTTTGTTCCCCCTTCTAAGAAGGTCTGCTTGTCAGCACCCACAAGGATACTCCTCACAGCCATCTGAAACCCAGTTCCAGAGAATCTGCCATTCACTTCTAGCCTGTGATAGCACAGGCACACATGTGGTACACAAACATACATGCAGACAAGTAATCAAACATATAGAATAATAAAGTAAAAAATTTAATTTTTAACTAGTTTTGAAACTGACAAAGTCTTGTTTCAAATTTTTCAAAAAGAATTCCTTTTTGTGGGTACAGTATGAATAGCCCCTGCTGTTAGGTACCAGGTTAGTTAGTTAGTGACCAGTAGTGAGGAGATGGTCCTTCAAAGAAAGGAAAATATAATATAGTATTATGAAGAGATAAGGGAGAAACTAGGATAATAAAATACGGAAAGGATTGGGAGAGAAAGGTAAAGTAGGAAATATAGGGGTTGCGGGAGTGGGGGGAACTACCACTAAAGGCCATTTGAAAAGACTCATGGAAACACACTAATATAGAAGTATCCTAAAATATATACATATATGAAAGAGTTCTAAATGGAGTGACCAAATTATTGGGAAGACAATGCCCTCTAATTAGATATCTAATGCCACCAAGTCAAAGTTTCACTACTAGTAATGAGTTATGCCTTGTTGAGTATTTAACCAAAAGCGTCCCATAGAACCCACCACACATCCTCTTAACAACCTGGTGTTAAGGTTTTACTGCTGGACTATACTTACCTGGAGAAGTTGAGATGTTCTAATTAACTAGAAGCTTCACTGGCAGAGATAGGTAGAAGCAACTCAGCTGTAGATTCTATAACCCATAGATTCTGTAACTTATAGATTCTGTAATATCCACTTACCTGTACGATACACTGGTGCAGTAGTGGGTCAAATGTTATAGGACTTACCAACCCATTTTTTTACTGGATTTGAAGAACTACTGCATGAGATGGAAGCCAGACATGACATTGCAAAAGTGGCCAAGAATGTGATACTAGATAGATCCCAGGCCTAGGAGAAAACCATATATGCTTATTCTTTTAAAGGAACGTAGCAATAAATTGATTTCTAATGACATGCTGTTCTACCCACAGATCGGTTTCTCATTCGACTCACATCACGGAAATTGCTATAGTAGATATGAATTAATTCAGAAACCCACAGCTGGGCAGTGTACAGATAGTAGAGAATTTGGAGTCTTCTTCCAAAGGGGAAATTAGTTTTCTTCAATGAAGAGTCATTGGGTATACCAACCACACTATAGGACAGGCCCCATGTCCAGGACTATGTAGCCAACACCAAATGAATCAAAAGGCATTTTGGTGGATTTTTAATTTTGTTTTGTTTGGGTATTTTGCTTTCCAATTGGGCTTTCACTTGTCTGTTTTGATTTTTGTTTTTGTGAGGTTTTATACGTTGTTTGGTAATTTTTTGTTTTTGTGGATAATTTTGTTTTTTGAAAGAAGGAAAGGAAGAACAGAAAGCTAAATGGGTAGAGAGCTGAGGAAAATCTTAGAGGAGTTGGGGAAGGGAAAACATGATCAAAATAAAGAGCATAAAATAAAATTTTAAGTAAGAAGTAAATATAAATAGGAATTCCATGTTTTAGGTACCAGTACATTCAAATCAAACTCTAGGAGCAAACACGAATGTTTTCCTACTAAGATAATACAGAAGAACATTAACTGGTCTCAATAAATTGGATTAGTATGTTGCTTTTATATTACAGTATCTTTTAATGATGCAATAAATTAAAGAGTGGGGAGCACTGTGGCATACTAAGGTTCTTAACTACCTTAAACTTGGCTTTGACTCTGTTGTCTATTGTTAAAAATACCCAGAGATTTTGGGCTGACTTTTTATTCCCAAATTATGCAAAATATATACAGTTTTAGTAACAAGAATATGATGGTTTGTCCCTTAAGACCCCACTGATAAATGAACATAATACCATTAACTTTGAATTCTAAATAAAGCAATACTCACATTTTAATAATGATAGGTAAGTTAGTAATGTTTCAAGTTGACTCCACTGGAAAACCACTTTCTTTATTGTTTCTAAAAGTAAAAGATTTGGTAATGTCTACAACACTTATGAAATCCTGATTGGTCAACCAATCTAGCATCTTGTCTCTACCCCTGTCATTAATATTTGGCACATTAAAAAAAAGCAATATTGTTAAAAGGAATTTGAAGTAATATAATTAATATGCTGTCATGTAAATTTTTCTGGAAAGTGACTTTCCATTTATTCCTCAAACTTAACTTTGATATAATACTAAATCAATAAGAGAAATAAAAATATTAGTCATGAATGAAAGTTTAGATATTAAATATAAGTCTTTGCTAAAATTAAAACTAGCCAACACATATAAGGTTATAACTATAAAATCAAATTGGACAAAATAAAAATATATAAGAAATTATTTAAATTTCTTCAAACATCAAATAAAACATTTCATCAAATATATGTGACTGGACAGAGAGGAAAACATATAGAGAACCTGTTAGAGTTAAAGAATATGATTTGGAGTTAGTTACAATGTGTTTTCCCCCAAGGGTTATTCGTACGTCTTTAGGCTATATTGAGTTCTTAGTAATTTTAACTTTAGATACTGTTGTCCTATTGTATTTATATGCTACATATAAATGTTATGTCAGATGCAGAAGGTTAAAACAAACCAAAATGAGACAAAAAATAAAAAAATAAAAACACAACCCTCAGTCTGAGATTATGATGGCTGATAAACTCTAAGGTTCACAGGAATTTTTTCTTTTGTGGATTTGCCAACAAAGGAGCTCCCCTGAGGACTTGCTTTCCTTCCTTCTAAGCTCATCAGATTCTAAAAATGAGCCCCCTTTCAACACAGTGGAAAATGAAACAGTATTGGATATCCACACACAAAATGTGATGCTTTGCCAGCAAAGGTATCTGTGACGTTCCCTGGGAAGACAGTTTGGAAAGCACCATATTTACTAGATCTAGGAGCCTGGTTGACCAATTAGATTTTCTGTGATTGTAGGGAATTCAAATGTTGAATCTTTTGAAGAATCATTAGCCTCTTTAGTGGCCATCTATTGCCTACCCTTGTATTTAACCTAATATCTGTATGACTGTATAATGAAATCCCTTTGGAATATGTACAAACACACTTCTGTCCCCACCAACCCAGGTCTAAGGCTACTATGAGAATGAATCTAAAACCTGTAGCAATTTCTCTGCTTTTGATACATTCCACATACCTGAGGTTTCTGTCAGTGTACTTGTGGAGAAAGTGTCTTGATTTATGATTTCCTTTGTTCCATTACTATAAAAAACGTCATGGAATTGTTACTATGTTGGATGTGATATTTGACATCCATATTCCCAGGCCATATGTGGCTCCAGAATTAACTGTCTCTTATTTTCTTTGAAGTGAAAGCTGTGTTTTTGAGTGTTGAGTATAGATAACTCACTTTACATTTTGTAATATGTTAAAAATCAGATACCCTGGAATAACCGAAATAGATCTTTCTGATATCTCCCTTATCTTATAGCGACTTTAAGGCAGAGACTTGAGGTCACAGTGAGAGCTCACTTGTTTGTATCCTCTCTGAAGGAGGCTACAGATAGGTGCTTATTGGCATTTGGGCAGTCTGGGTAAGCTGAGAGACTTCTATTCTCTTGCTAAGCTGCACACTTGGGTTATGTCTCCATGACAACAGCCTGGTCTTAGGTAAGTTGCTGGATTTTCATAATGTCCAATGACTTATAGGAACAATTCACCTGTTGTTTGATTGCAATGGTGTCTTTAAGATTAAATAAAGTCTTTAGTTCTGAGATAAATTAATTTTTGCAATTATGTCACAACAATGGACTAATTTTTATGAATAAATTAGCTGCACTCACCATGGGAATATTATTTTTCATGAGAATGAAATGGCTGAGTTTTTGTAGCTAGAGTAACAAGTGAGATTTTGAATTGGGGGTGTATCTCAGTGACAGAATGCTTGCCTAACATGGGTAGAGTGATTAGCTCAGCACATTGGATGAACATTAACCATAAATGGATATGTGGAAGTTTTCTTTTTGTAAATTTATCCTTCCCTCCTTTTCTCCAAATCTCTGAAGAATAATTGGGTTAATAGCAATATAACTACTTGTTAATGTATCAAGTTCTCAGTTAATATAACTAAATTTTAATCAACACACATGGACAATGCCTGGGAAAGAATCATCTAATTGCCTTTCTGTTTTGCTTTTCCTAGATAGTTATGATAAAATATCTAGTGCTGTGAACATTGCATCTTAATGAATTTTAATATGCAAAATCTTTTCGGAGAGTTTTAAAAATCATTCTTTTAATTACCGAGATCAGCTTGAAGCAAAGGATTTGAAAAGCTTTGCCAAAAGGGAAAAAAATTGTATTCTAGAAAAAGCCAAAGTAAAGTGTTTTGACTTTATTTTTCTTCTATTAAACTCATGGCGGTCCTGTGCTGGCAATTACCATCTTTAGAGTCAAAACTTTAAGAATCACTAAATACCAGCTAATCAGCTGCATTGTGTAATTGACTAAGAGAGATTTAAAGCCCAAATGAAGGCAAGAGAATCAAGAAACTCTGGTAAACGTTCAAAGATCAGTGCATATGAAGAAATTTGATGGGCCTGGAGAAGAGAATGAAATAAGTAACCACAGCCATTTCTTCATCTAAAACATTTTTCCAGTATTGAGTTTGAATAATACTAATTCAGCTTGATAGGAACAGTTTCTGACCTCTCCAAAAAAGTATTTTATCTGTACATATATGAGAATATCTTTGTTCAAATAAAAAAGAAGTCAGGAGAGTTTGAAACTGCAAATACAAAATCAGGATCATAATACAAAGTATAATGCATTGTTTGTTTTTAATAGAAATAAAATATTTAAAATATTCCTAAAGCACAGTGTCAGTGCATAGAGAGTAGCATGTTGGATAGTATTTCATTGTCTTGCCATCCCCAAGTCTCTGATCAGTAAGGAATTTTTTTAAAGATTTATTTATTATGTACAGAGTTCTGCCTACATGTACACTTGCACAGCAGAAGAGATCATTGGACCTCATTACAGATGGTTATAAGCCACCACGTGGTTACTGGGAATTGAACTCAGGACCTCTGGAAGAGCAGTCAGTGCTCTTAACCTCTGAGCCATCTCTCCAGCCCCATCTATAAGGAATTCAACTTTCTATGAATATTAGTCAACAGAGGAACACATGTAGATGCAAACAAACAAACAAACAAATGAACAAACCCAAAAACAACAACAACAAAAAAACCCCAAACACATATGAAGAGCATAATATGGCTTGAACTACTTTTTAGTTTAAGTTATTTTAGTGTTTGAGAATTCATACATGAGTACCATATTTCTACCCCTCCGTCTCCCCCTCCCCCTCCCCCTCCCCACTTCTGCATAACCCTCACTTCCTCAGACTCACTGTCATGGTGATGAAACTGTCAGGCAGTGGAGTTCTCATTGACATTCATTCCCCTCCTTACATAAGAACTTGTTTACATTTGAACCTATTAATTCACTAGGAAATTTTTGTCAATCATTCATAATGAGAACATTTCCCCAAAGATGTACTATTCTCTTTGTCCTTGAAGCAAGAAAACAAATGATCACCCACAGGTGCATCGCTGATTGATTTTGTTTTTGAGCTTAAGGAACAATACACAGGGGCCGTGCCCTAATGTTTATGGGATTTTCTAACTTTCTGACAACATCCTAGAAAGATGATTGCTTAAGGTAACAGACCATCAACTCACTGTCACTTTGTCATTGTGACAAATGTCTACCCTTTTCTTCCTTTGCCCTAAACTGAGAGTTTTGAAAGGTACTTTGAGAATGTCTTAAACCACTTCCCAGCAGCATGTTCTAGCTTTTAATTGATTTTAGTTATTTAATAATTGTTTAGTTTTAGACATAAAATTAATAACTATCATGAAGAAACATAGTTAAAACATGCCATTACATAACTTACGGGAAATATACCTCCATGTCTTGGGTGGAGAGTAGTCATGACATTTATGCAGGAGGTATGGGCCTCCAAAAAACAATTCCCCATGAAAAGTTAAGGACTACAAATGGTGATAGAACAGAAAGAATTGTGAGAAGATCTGAGATAGGATTGATACCTGGATGCACAAGAACAAACCAGATGTGTTACAAAATACCTTGGCGCCTGAGGCCCAGGGAACATTGCAGAAGATGAGAAGGGTAGACTGTAAGACCTAAAGAATCAGGAAGTTTCTTACAAGATTGTGTGTCCTAACATCAGAAGCTATATCCATAACGTCTCGCCAACATAACCGCCCAAATGGGAGCTGAACGAGGATGGTACCAATGGATATGCCAAAGTGAATGGGGACAAATGGCCAAGAGTCCACCATAATAGGCATCTGAAGTAAGCTGGGTGCTGGAAAAATAGTCTTCCCCAGGGAAAAGCCCACTAATTGGTTGTCTAGTGCAATGGTCAGCTCTGAAAACATAATCCAGGTTGCATTATTCATACTGTACAAATTATAGGTGGGAATATACATGTACATACCGATGCATATATGCATTCAATAACAATTAGTGGAAAATGAGGCCATGAATTGGAAGAAGAGTAGGAGGGGTACATGAAACAGTTTAGAGGGATGAAGACAAATGGTAAAATGTTATAATTTAATTGTAATCTCAAAAATTGAAATATACATATGAGTTGAGACTTTGATGGCAGGTTCTTTTGGATGTTATTTCAAATTTAATATGTTCTAATCATGGATATTCAAAGGTGTAGAGGTTCTGGGAGCAGAGGCCATGTGAGGTACTTGGTAAAGTTCAATAAAGCATTACATTCAAACAAGAGCTATTGTTTTTTGACGTTACTTAGTTTGTAAGCTAGAAAACAGAGAAAGAAATTGGAAAAAGGAATGGGATACCATTATAGACCTCTGACTGGGAGCACCCCGAAAAAGAGAAACTCAATGTGGCGACTCAGAGAACTTTAAACTTTTCAAGGAGTGGAAAACTAGAACAGGAAGTACTGAATGGATCATGCAACCCAAGGAGGCAAAAGCTGAGTCCTTCATGAATAGTTACTACAAAAGCCTGTCACAGGGCTGAATATTCAAGTATTCAAGTATCATGTCCTGGTTGTCCTAGCAGTAAGCAGTTAACATTTACTTCATGCTCAATAGCTCTTTGTCTTGAGTGGGAGCAGCCCACATGGAAGCCTAGTGCCAGCATTTCTGAAACATGGTGAGAGGAAAAGTGTTTCTGCTTGTGTGCTTCTATACGGGACTCTGCCCAGAGAATAGAGGCTGAATAACAGTAACCATTTTGTTCCTAGTGTCCCCAGCTGTTCCTCGGTTGAGCCTGGAGTAGACACGTGATCCAAGACGTTATGCAAAGGTGAGTCATTTTTTGATTGGATATTTTATGTATTTACATTTCAAATGTTATCCCCTTTTCTGGTTCCCTCCTCTCCCATATCCCCTCCCCCCCTGCTTCTATGAAGATGCTACCACTCCCACCCACCAACTCCCACCTCAACCCCCTGCCATTCCCCTACCCTGGGGAAAGGAGCCTTCACAGGGCCAAGGGCTTCTCCTCCTATTGATGCCAGACAGTGCCATCCTCTGCTACACATGCTACTAGAGCCATGGGTCCTTCCATGTGTAGTCTTTGATTGGTGGTTTAGTCTCTGGGAGCTCTGGGGGGGTCTTGTTGGTTGATATTGTTGTTCTTCATATGGGGTTGCAAACCCCTTCAGCTCCTTCAGTCCTCTCTCTAACTCCTCCATTGGGGTCCCGGTGCTCAGTCCAATGGTTAGCTGCAAGCATCCTTACCTGTATCAGTAAGGCTCTGGCAGAGCCTCTCAGGAGACATCCATATCGGGCTCCTGTTAGTGAGCACTTCTTTGCATCAGCAATAGTAACTGGGTTTGGAAGCTGCATATGGGATGGGTCCCCAGGTAGGGCAGTCTCTGGATGGCCTTTCCTTCAGTCTCTGCTCCAAGCTTTTGTCTCTCTATCCCCTCCTATAAATATTTTTGTTCCCCCTTCTAAGAAGGACTGAAGCATCCACACTGAGGTCGTCCTTCTTCTTGAGATTCATGTGGTCTGTGGATTGTATCTTGGATTATTTGAGCTTTTGGACTAATATCCACTTATCAATAAGTGCATACCATGTGTGTTTTATTGTGACTGGGTTACCTCACTCAGGATGATATTTTCTAGTTCCATCCATTTGCCTAAGAATTTCATGAAGTCATTATTTTTGATAGCTGAGTAGTACTTCATTGTGTAGATGTACCACATTTTCTGTATCCATTCCTCTGCTGAAGGACATCTGGGTTGTTTCCAGCTTCTGGCTATTATAAATAAGGCTGCTATGAACATAGTGGAGCATGTGTCTTTGTTGTAGGTTGGAGCATCTTTTGCAAAGCTGAGTCTTGACAATGACAGGTGGTGGTGGTGGTCACACCCTTAATCCAAGTTGGAGATAGTAGAAAGTGGATTATCTGTGAGTCTGAGGCCAGCCTGCTCTGCAGAGCTAGTTCTAGGACAGCCAGAGTGACACAAACCAACCCTAACTCGGAAAAAAAAACCCAAAAAGGGATTAAAAGTATTATATTATTTATTTTATTTTGCCTCCTTGAAATAAGCCACTCGACTCAAGTTGGCCTTGAACTCAGTGCCAGAGTTGCAGGGCTGGGGTTACAGAATATGCTAAAACCCAGTGAAGCTTGGGGTTTGTTGGATCTAATCACTAGAAATGTTTCTCTTCTCAAATGTGATCAAGAAGATGAGAATTCCACTGTTTCACCTTCAGATATCTGTCTAGAAAGCACACAAAATAGCATCAATGTGAACACGAAGCTGACCCCAGAAATAGAAAATCACCTCTTTGAATGGCCAGGTTTATGAATCAACACATTTCCTATTTTTCCAGGTTCTCATTTCCTTTTTTTCTAAACTGATTTTAGTTCATATTTCAATTACTTGCAAGAGGGTCTAAGTGATAAAACAGATGTTTGCTATATTGAGCCCCAGGCTCCTTAGCCATCAACATACTGTGGAATCCTAGGCCCCTCTGCTAGACATAGCTTACTTAGGTGAACAGTGTGGAAAAACAGCCTAGGAACAAATATTCATATCTTTCTCTAAATATCAATGGTGACCATGAACATGATGTCATACTCATATCAAAGATGCAATTCTATCTTCTACCAGAAGAATAAAATTTGATAAGACAGAGGATAGTGAAAGTTATAGGTGGGGCTGGAGAGATGAGATGGCTCAGTGGTTAAGAGCACTGACTGCTCTTTCAGAGGTCCTGAGTTCAATTACCAGCAACTACATGGTGGCTCACAACCATCTGTAATTGAATCTAATGCCTTTTTCTGGTGTGTCTGAAAACAGGTACAGTGTTCTCATAGAAATAAAATAAATAAGTCCTTAAAAAAAAAAAAAAGAAAGTTACAGGGTCATAGGATAAGACAAATGGAACAAAGTTGAATCGTTTTAGGTGTCTACAAGCTGTGTTTGTGAGATATGTCTACTCTCCTGCTTGAGGAATATTTCAGGAACTGAGGTAAAGTTTCTCCAGAGTGATGAGAAATAGTTGATGACGTAAATGTATATGCGGCTATCATTGCAACATTCTGATGGAGATCAAACCCCTGAAGAGCTAGAGCAAATTTAAAAGCAAGCTTAAAAATTACAGATTTTCAAAACAAAGACAGACCTCTTGAAAATGAATAGAGGTCCTTGTCTTTGCTGCCTTAGAGTAATGGCCCAGCATTTATTTCAACGCAGGCGAATATTAATTCCATAAGAATTATTTTCAGAAACATTGTAATTGCTTGCTAATCTCTACTCCTCCGTACCCTATTCAGTAGCATGCCTGGAAATATCCCGCCTCCAGGATGGGTGATTCAATGGTATTGTGATCTCCTTGGAAATCTGTAACATAAAAAAATAACAAAGAAAATTCTGTTGTATTTCACACACCAGAATGCTCCAGTCTCTGAAGTCAGCTCTCTAGATGGTACTCCAAAGTACTTCTTACTACACACGGTCCATCCACATGAATCAAAGCTCCATGCTTGCTCTCGGGTCAGGCTCTCTGCATGAGCCAAGTGAGCATCCGTGCCTGCAGCACTTAGCAGAACTACACACGGTTTGGCATTAGGCCACAAACTTCCCAGCAAGTCCTTGCTCAAAGTCACAGGGATATTATCTTCACTTTTCATTTCTACAATGTCACTTTTCCTTTATTCCCTAGAGTCAACAGAGCCCACTCTTCTTGTGTCTCTCCTTCAAACTCGCTGAAGAATCACTACCTCGGAACTCCATCAGAACTAGAACATACTCCTATATTATTCCGAGTTTTCTCTGTGGTTCAGATAAGTGTGTTATGCTTTTATTACCATTTGGATAATGTGCAATTGTTACAAACCAAAGAAATACTTACCCCAAGAATTGACAGCCACAATGTATCTACTAAATTAATTTGTTTTAATATACCACATGATGACCATAACTACCACCACCACCACCACCACCACCACCACCACCACCACCACCACCATCATAGTGGCATTTCTTATTCTTTATAAACCATGTAAATCTGACTAAGCTCTTCCTGGCCAATGTCTATTCACCTAATTATAGGACAAAAATGATTTGCTAAGATGGTTTACAACTATAGCTCTAATGACTTTAGTGGAAACTGACTGGTACCAAGTCTATTATAACCATTATTAAAATTCCAACTTCCGGTCATCATCAGGATTCAGTTCCCACAGAAACACATTTACTGAGCCTCTGTTGTGTACAATGCACATAACTTAGTACTCTGAATGGTCCAGTGATAAACAAGGCCCAGTGCTCCTCACTCTGAAGTTTACAGTGCAAAGCTGACACCTTCCATTAACTAACCAATAAAAACTGCTGAGGAAATTCTGACTAAATAGAACAAAGACAATGGCAAAGATAGAATTTGCTTTGGATAGAAAGAGAAAAAGGTGGTTAATTATGTCAGTGGAATCTGGTAGATATTTCAGCAAGAGCATTAGAAGAAAATGATTATTAAAGAAAAAAGATATAAGAAGCCATAGGAACCGACTGAACTCAAGCGGTCTTCCGGAAATTTATTATGGAATTTGCCTTCATTAGAGTTACTATAATGATGTCAAGTGATCAAAACAATGAATTATGAAGACCCAATCCTATTTCAGTTTTTAAAAATTCCGTTCCAATTTGGAGGTGGCATTAATCATGGTAGAGAAAGCATAGCTGCCCATAGGAATGAATGGCACCTTAGTTACAAAATTTAAACTTGTGGAAAAAATTTAAACACATGCTAACGGGAATTTCTTGGAGCCACAAACTGAATTGCCTTCCATTCCTTGTAAATCAAGTCAATAACATGCCTCGAGAGACCTACCTGCGATACAGAAGCCTAGTACTCACCTAGCGAACTTCCTCTCAGTCACTTGCATATAACTGTTATCTTTCAGAATCACAGGTTCCCATGCTGTTGGTGCTCTGCTGTGAATTTCATCTGTCTGCCTTTGTTGGTGTATTCTGTCTTGGAGGAGTGTCTGTGGTTTTTTTTTTTTGTTTTTGTTTTGTTTGTTTTGTTATTTCCCCTTTTCCCTTCACATCTGTCTATTTGTTGAGTTTAAAAATTGTCCCTTTGGGAAGATGACGGAGATGTCCCTTTCTGGAATAAGTATGCTAAGCAACGCCCTCTACATTATCCAGGTACTAAAAAGTGGGGTAGCTTTTGTAATGCTTAGTTTATTGGCCTGACTCACCCTCCAGGCCATATAATCCTTCAAGATCGGGTATGTCTGTTATTTTTATTATTCGCTGAGTGGGATGGAAATAGTAAATTCCTAGCACCTACTCCTCAATCCGAGCTTTGCTCACAACAGACAACAATAATCCACCCCATTACTCCAGACTGGGCCCCTTCTCAAAATTCTCCTCATCCTAATTCTCCAGGAGGATCTTGTCAGTCACTGAGAATTGGCACACAAATCCTTGTGTCATTTCCCATTAATAGGCTCTAAATCCTCAATGAATAATGAATAGAGCAAGGACTGTCTCTTGTTTTCCCAATGCCACACAGGAAGCTGGGTAACTGATGTGTGCTAAGGTCTGGCCATCTTGCTGAAATGTCTGGATTGCACTTGATATAGTTCCCATAGGAATTCTATCTATCAGGCAGTGTATATAGTGCCTCATTTACCCCAGTTGTGAACATATTTAGAGGAGTTCAGGCATGTGTCTAACTGGATGTTAGCTACCTTGATTTTGAACTTTAGCTATTTGACCCCTAAGTATAGGGTCTTATTTTCTACAAATATTAACTTGTTTGCCATAAATGTACCTAAGTATGGGGGTACACGTTTCTAGTACCAAGACTGGAGAGGCTGCAGCATATAGATCTCTCTGAGAACCAGCTAGGCCACATGGATACCTCCTGAGACCCTATCTCAAAGAAACAGAGAATAAAAACCAACAGATTCTAGCCAGTTACACCTGAAGATGCTAAGTCAATCATCTGCTGCTGCCACCCCCTCCTGTGGCCTACCTAACTGGTTGGTCCCATGTAGAGACAGATGGACCAGTTCAGTATCAAAGACATGAAGAGGATGGCAGAGCTGACCATGCAGAAGATGTAGAAGCAAGTTCCTTCAATGCAAGTCTCAGCATCATTTGAACTCTGCATGGGGTGGATTTATTCCTCACCCTTTTCCAATCAGGCTTTCTACCAAGTTTCCTATGGCTGCCCTGAGGAAGTCAGAAATGGCGAGGGCTCTTCTTAGTACACACACTCCATTTTTTTTTTTTTATTATTAACTTGAGTATTTCTTATATACATTTGAATGTTATTCCCTTTCCGGTTTCCGGGCAAACATCCCCTCCCCTCCCCTTCCTTATGGGTGTTCCCTCCCAACCCCCCCCATTGCTGCCCTCTCCCCAACAGTCTAGTTCACTAGGGGTTCAGTCTTAGCAGGACCCAGGGCTTCCCCTTCCACTGGTGCTCTTACTATGATATTCATTGCAACCTACGAGGTCAGAGTCCAGGGTCAGTCCATGTATAGTCTTCACACACTCCATTCTACTGGACTATTTCTCCTTCTTTACTTAAGTCTTTGCCAACACCCCACTTGTAATTATCCATTCATGACACTATACATAGCTTCCACATAGTCTCTGTCTAATTGTCATTTATCATTCCTACCTACCCCCGGTCCCATCCAGTGTCATCCTTCATCCCATATGTTGATGACGAACTGCCCTGGCACAGATGATAACGCACTGTGAGTGCTACACATCAGAACCAAGACCTCTCCTATACTGGTACAGTTATGAAGAAATAAAGAAGTGGGAAAAATAAATCTAAGAAATCAGTAGACTCAGAATATAAGCTCTAGTAGTGAGAGGGTTAAATCAGCACCAATTTTCAACTTTGCAGTTATCACTTCCCATTTCAAGAGAGCTAAGGCAGAAATATAAAAATTCCCTGGCATCATATGGTATGTCTGAGATAATAGTGCAGAAAAATAATTGTATACTGCCAAGAGGAGAGCGTTCGTTCATTCTCCAGCAGGTGTCTCTTTAGGCTCAGTCATTTCTAGCTGCTGTAAAAGGCCAGCCCCAAGGAGGAAGAGCTCAATGCAGAGGAAGTCTCCCTGCTGTCAGCAAGGCTGGCCTTGTTATATCCCAGAGCAGAGAAGACAGACACAGCTTCCGAAACACTCCTCGCTGCATGCAAAATGAGCACAGTCTAAGCAAACGCAGGCCTCTTGGAATCGCGATTCGTGAATGATAATTATCAGATTTCTGGTTTTCTTTTAAATTTTCATTTCCATCTCAAGCTAGAACATATCTCCGTGTACATTCATTCTACTGGCTGCTTTGTCTCAGAGATGTGTACGGCTACTGTTTGCCTCTGTGACTGATTAGCTGACTGAAGCAACTTAAGGGAGGAAAGACATTTCATTCACAGTTTCGGGAGCTATCAGTCCATCATGTGGAAGCTGTCATGGTGGCTGGGAGAGCTCCATCCATGGTAGTGGAAGCTTATACCCTGACCTGTTCCCATCCTGATGGATCAGAAATCAGAGAGCTCAGATAGCACCAGAAGTGGGTGTAATATTCAAGCCCCACTGACAGGATATCCACTCATGCAATCTCAGCCGCACTGTACCATAAACCACCAAACAGTGCCAGTCGTCAGACACTAACAGTTCAAAGACATGAGCTGAATGACTCATGGAGGACACATCAGATTCAAACATACTGGGGTGGCTAATTGAAGTAGTTTCCTCGAAGCCATGCTTTCTGTGATTTTGAACCATTTACAGTAAACCAGCTCTTAAGTATTGAATAAAAATGTCCAGAAAGAAACAACTAATGCATTTTAAACTGTGAGCCATTCTGAGGAGCATGCTGGAATTTCATCAGGGTATGAGTCATCTCCTTGTCAGATGTCGATAGCTATATACTCCCTTTAAATAATTTCTTGCTATCACCTTGGCTATCATATCCACTGTTGCTGTATCACAGAGCTTCTGTGGAAAGGACGCTTGCTTTGCTCAATAATGGCCCCGAAGGGCCAGAGCGATGCTGGGAACAAAGTATTTCTTTTCAAAGTGCTAAAGTAACAGTTCTCCACCTAATAAGAGATGATTGTGTCTGAGGTGGATAATTACAATATTGATGCTCATCTTTTACCATGTCTAATTTATGAATTAAGTCTTATCACAACTATGTTTCTATATGGGAAACACGTATTCTATAATGAGGTTTCAGGTATACACTGGGAATTGTGGAGCGTCTTTGTGACAAGGGAGAAGTATTGTATTCTTAAATATTTCCCAAGGACTAGCCTTGGCATGCAGATGGGTTCTGAGAGAAGGGGTGACTGGGAGCGTCGAAAAGAACAACTTGAAGTCAAATCCTAGATCCAAGCTGACAACCTGTGTTCTGTTTATACAGCTTCTCCAGTGTGCTTCTCTCTATGCTCTACTTTCTCTCTGGAGATCTCTCTGTCTATATTCTGTGTGCTTGCTATTCTAAGAGGTCCCTCTCTCTGTTCATGTTCTGCTTCCATGTGTGTGTGTGTGTGTGTGTGTGTGTGTCTGTGTATCTCTGTGTGTCTGTGTGTCTCTGTCTATGTCTGTGCATGTGTGCAGTCTGTCTCTGTGTCTCTGTCTATCTGTCTATCTGTCTGTCAGTTCTCCAAGCCATCTCTTTTTATCCTAAAAACATTGTCTGGTTAGCTCATCTCCTGTAGAGCGCAGGTTCAGTCTTTTATTTTACATATCAATCCAATCATTTACTCCAAGTATTCTTTTGATTATCCAATGGATCAGCATTCTGTGAACCCAGCACTTTGATTCTTAACAGACAGCAAGCATACATTTTTTTCCTTAACATTGCAAAAAAATTTTAGAGATTCGTCTGCATTTGTTAAGCACAGACCATAAACTAATTAGATGCAACCCTACCCTGAAAGTGCCATTTCTGCCACACCTGGGCTTAACCTTGCTGTGTCCCAGTCTGACCTTGAACTCAGGAATCTACCTGCCTTTGTACCTTTCTGACAAGGTGGCTCATAATGTAGCTGCCTTTGTTCCTTTAGAGTTGTGAAGCCCCTTATAATTCATAGTTCATCCTTATATTTTGTATAGTTTAGAAATTATATATTTTTGAGCCCTTTCCCATTTCCCTAAGGACTGTCCTAAAGGTCCCAGCATTTACCATTTTGCTGAGACATTAGCCACACCATCCACATGCTGTTTCTAATCTCATGGATTCATTAATGTTAACAGGGAAGACATTGCTTCAGAGGATATGATATATGTACATTATTATACAAATAAGTCTTAAGCCCACAGCAGCCATTGACACTTGTGGAGGCTCACACAGGAACTCTGTCCCAGGGGCAGGAACCTTGCCACTCTGTCCCCACCAGAGCCAGCAAATATTAATTTATTGGAGTCTTTGCATTTGAAATGAAACCAAATCACCTATGGTGATTGCTCAGCACCAATTTTGATGTTTTTCTCCATTGTTGCCCTTGGAACACTAAGCATTCAGGAACTTTGACCAATATTGTCACACTGAAGGACAATGAATTAGAGCCACCAAGAACTACTTTGGGCATTCAGCAAACTGGGAACACTACCCGCATGTCCCCACACTGTCAGGTTTTGGAGCTAGCCCAGTAGGAGAAGCAGAAGCATATGGATTAATAGACATAGAATTTCAGCAACAGAATTTGTCATGAGTAGGCCCTCTTGTCATGGAACTCACTCATGTATAACCCATTGTTTCTTTTTCGTTTTTTTCCTGGATTTGTAGCAACATCAGCCTCTTAGGGGTAGAAGAGGGTTTAGTGCATTCCTACTATTATACTCAGGACCTGTCAGTGAGATCAAGTGCTGCTTTGTACTGGGTGCTACACATCTTTTATGGGTGATCGTATGTGAGTGGAAAGGAGGAGAAAGTATTTCTGGTCATAAATTCACCCATTCTGATTACCTCTTAACCCATGGTATCTGATGAGCTCACCCATGACTGTGCTGTCTATGTGACCCAATGGTCTGACTTAATGTGCTGTTCTGATATGAGCGTGGAAGGGCAAATACACCAATAGAGATTTGGACATTAAAGATTGTGGTTATGGGGATCTTAAGGTGTAAGAAGAATTCTATTGGAAAATGGACTAGAGGTCATTCATGGAATATTCTGGCAAAAAAAAAAAAGTCTTTGTCTATCTACTGAAATTTTGAGTAAGACTGAATTCAAAATAAATTTATGAAGTTATCTGGCAGGTGTATCTTCAAGCAAGCATAGTATCCAGACTGTGGTATGGTTAGTAAATAGGCAGAAAGATAGGGAAAACCTGAAGTTTGTAGAAGAAAGGAATGTAAACCAGCTGGAAATTGTAGGTATTCAGGTGTGGAGAAATCGGCTGGAATGTTTAAGGAGGTTAGCACCATTAAAGATCAAGCCAGTGCCGGGTACTGAGACGCTGTTCCGCTCCGCGGACACTGGGACAGTGTTCCCATACTGCGACCATAGTAAGTATGCTCTGAGAATGCCTCCCACCTGTCAGTGGCCCCGCCTTGTGAAAACGGAAGTTCCTGAGAAAGGAGAGCTTCTGAACTGAAAATTCAGCCTCAAGGATTTGCAAAACAACTGAAGAGGTTCGGTTGCCAAGGTACAAAGAAACCACTACGTGGAGAGAGATGTGGGTCAGACCACATCTCAAGCTAGCTGCAGAACATTGTCCTCATGCCCTGGCGGCTGTTTCGTGGATATGTAAAATGCAACAACCGTTGTGGGGCAATGAGGAAGCAAACAAGACCAGACAATGTGTGGCAGTGTGAGAATCACTGAAAAGAGGATAGGAGGTGTCATTTGGTGAAGATGAAATGAAAAAAGCGAAGCTTAGCCTGCTTCGGAGCTGCTGGGTGTTGGAAATACCAGGTCCAGCAGATGTCCAATGGGGACATGAGTCGGGAATAAAGTCGTCCCCCGGGAGAGGCTGTGTGCTCTGCAGATGGCCAAACCGAAGGAAGAGGCTTGCCAAGCACATTGGAGGAACCCAGGTAATAAACACTGAGAGACCTGGATGTCAAGCAGGGTATATAGGATTTGTTGTTAGCCTGGTAATTTATTTTATTTATTTATTTATTTATTCATTTATTTATTTTCTTTTATTTATTTATTTACTTACTTATTTATTTATTTTCTATACTCTACCCTATTTTTGGAAAGGGAGTTTTTATTCTCACAATTTAATCAATGTTTTCAACTCTACCCTTACCTTTACCCCGATCTATCCCTTCTCTCCAGCAACACTGACTTTCATTTAGAACTTTAATGTGTATATTTTGCATCCCAGCAGTAGCCAGATGAATGTTCCCCCTGATCTGACTGCACTAGAAGTCCTATGGTAGCAAAAACGTGACATTGAGCATTGGAATGGAAGTATGCATCGGGTCGTTGTTGGTTTGGCTTGGTTTGAGCATAAGGGCAAACAGTTAAGAGTCTGCCATTGGTCTCAGAAGAGTAGTGGGCTCCTGGAGTTTTGAACAATGAGAGAACTGCTAAGATTTCGGAACTCTTCCAGATGAACTTAATGCATTTTGTAGTATTGGATAGCTGTAAGCTCTTAAGGGCTGGGAAGATGAGGTTAAAAGTGCCACCTTTGAGTGTCAACCTGACAAGGGGTGTGGTCATGGTCAATTGATATATTGTATTCCCTCAAACTGTAAGCCAAGGTAATATCTTCTCCCCTGAAATTCTTTCTTGTTAAGTGTTTGATCACAGAAATGACAAAGGTAAATTAATGGAGTTTGGTAGAAGTACTTTAAACTACAAGAACTTTCATTTACTTTGTGGGGAGTTATGTTGGGAAGAAAGAACTGAAGTGCAAGGGAGCCAGGTTGTGAATTCTGGGGCTCTGGTAATATGGATCAGCTGATTATTCAGGAGCTACTAAAATCATGATAACCTCTGGCCTATAGTAGAGTTTGAAGTACGTGAGTCATTCAGTCAGCTGGCTTCCTGTGAGGTTGTACTTCTAAGCATACATTGATATTTGCTGATTCCCTTTGGTTAGATTTATGTCACCAGGATTGGGACCCACAATATGACCCTAGAGACAAGTCACCAGCTATCTGTTCCTCCACCCTCATTTGTACCATCTAGACATTAAATCTCCTGGGGATACTTTAAGTATATTAGTTTTCCTGCTCAGGTTAATCAAAACCTCCACACCACCTCAGCACCTCAGCTTCGGGCTTGATGGGGGGGAAGGAGAAGAAGAGAAGAGAAGAGAAGAGAAGAGAAGAGAAGAGAAGAGAAGAGAAGAGAAAAGAGAGAGGAGGAGGGAGGGGAGAGGAAGGGGAGAAGGGAGAAGAAGAGAGGAGAAGAAAGAAGAGGAGGGGGACAATGGGACAGGAGAAGAGGGGAGAGGAGGGGAAAAGGGAGAAGAGAGGACAGGACAGGAGGAGAGGGGAGGAGAGAAAAGAAGACAACTTGATAAAAGGTGTGTTTCTGGGTATATTTTCTCACAAAGTCTGAAGTTGGCTATGCCTTATTTGCCGTTTGGTGGCTAGCAGGGCAGAATGTAGTGAAGAACAGCATATGGTTAGGAAACAAATCCTACTTCAGAAACTCAAGCTCCTAGAACCAGCCTCATAGTCAGTGGTGAATGCAGGCCACTTTAAGTTGTGACAAATACAAGTGTATCCTTTTAGTTATTCTTCCCCTGGGAAAACAACTACCTCAGGCTCCCTGCTGACAAAGCTTATTATTAATTCATTTGCCTTCTTTAACAATAAAAACCTCTTTTCACCCACCAAAGTGAGTTTGCTACTTTCCTACTCTATCATCAACTCGGAGAAGGTTCCTTCTGCATTACTTGAAAAATGAGAGTTTGAATTTTGTTGCAGCATAAGATTCTTGTGAGATTTTCTGTTCCCCTTTAAGCACTAAAAATATATCCCTTTTGTTTTTTTAAAAATCTAGTGAGTTTGATACATTAATAACTTAACAAAATCCCTTTCCTATCTTCATGAAGCCATTATAAAGCACAAGCACCTGGGAAGGCACTAACTCCAAAATTATTTAATTTCTCTAAATGAATAAAGAAGAAAGCATATCAGGAGGCAACTGGAAATCAAGCTGGCAGCCGCACTCTTAGAATGTATATGGCCGAAAACATATTTGGTAGGTTCTTATGATATTCTTTGTTTCTAAATTGTTCTGACATAGAAGAATCATTTAAGAACAAATGAGATGTTGTTACAGCAATCATTTAATATGGAGGCAAGCAACAGTTATATAATTAAATATTTGTTGTTGAAATATTCCATTAGGGGTCATGAGTGGCTAAATGTATTGTGATGGTTTTGCCAAATTTATATAAGCAACCACCAAATGTACAGAGCAGAAAACTGGAGGTCTTTGTGTGGGAGAGATCTGGAAGAAGGCTGTTGAACCCTTCAGCTGTAAAGAAAGCTCAGATCCCAGAGAAAAAATTACCATCACAGAAGAAATCATCCGTTGGTACTTTAGACCAAGGGCAGTGTCCCTAACCTAATCAGGGTGATACAAGCATTCCATGGGATGGTCAGGCTCAACTCTGTTGGCATACATGTCTTCAAAAACAACTCTCTGATTAAAAATACATGGCCTGAAGTATAGATCAGAATTGCCTAAGGAGAGTGCATCTATAGTCTAGTTAAGTGGGCTTTAAGCAATCTAGGGCTGGGAGCCCATTTTCAACACTGTTAAATGATTCTCAGGTGTTCCAGTGTAAATAAATTTGTGACATAAAACAAAAAATTAAAGACTAAAAAGTCACCATGATGTCAGTCCTTATGCAGTCAAGCAAATTCACACTTTAACACACAGGATACAAAGAGAGGTTCCCAAATTCTACAGGAAATCTGGAAGATGCATGGGCTTTCCTAATCAGAACTTTACATGTGGTCCGAGTCATATCACATGTCTATTAGTTCCTCACGAGGGTGTGGGAATGGAGCTTCTGGTCATTGCACAATTGAGCCATTTCTATTGGAGCCCATGCATTCACAAGAGAGAAATACTGAGGCTGGATAAGGTCACATCAGCTGAGGTCACATTTTGTCATGGAATGATTTCCCCTGTTTAAAAGACCTCTTCTGTTTACTTAGTATTGTTCTGGAAATGCATAATGGTGGGTGAAGAGCATGCTTTGTGTTATTCTAGTATAGTCAAATGTCAACCAAGCAAATCAGGATCTAAAACACAGGATTCCATTGCCAAGAGACAGCAGCATCCATTCCTTTGGACTTGTGACAATTAATGTGATTAGATAACCCACTCATGTTATTATAACCTAAATGTTACCCTCACCTCTAAGAGTATATGCTAGGCCCAGAGAGTGACACTGTTAGAAGGTGTGGCCTTGTTGGAGTAGGTGTGTCACTGTGGACTTGGGCTTTAAGATCCTCATCCCAACTGCCTGGAAGCCAGTCTTCTGCTAGCTGCCTTTGAAACAAGAGGTGGAACTGTCAGCTCCTCCATCCCCATGGCTGCCTGGATGCTGCCATTATTCCACCATGATGATAAAGTATTGAACCTCTGTATCTTTAAGACAGCCCCAATTAAAAGTTGTCCTTGATAAGACTTGCCTTGGTCATGGTGGTCTTTTCTCAGTAGTAAAATACTTCTTATATACGAACTAACAATTTTTCTGACAGCAACGTTCTTTGCTTTGTTTGTTTATATATGATATACGCACATTAGTGTGCCTGTATGTGTGCACATATGAATCTGTGTGTGTGTGTGTGTGTGTGTGTGATTCGACTGCCAACCTACTGAGATCAAGCAAACACAACCCACAAGAAGAGTCAATAATTATAGATTATGTGGTGTGTACCTCCCAAGGCTGTCACAAAAATTTGCCATCATTGATGCTACCCTGTGTTTTGTGTCTATAACTATAGTGTGATATAGCAGCTTGTGGAGCCCAGCAGCCCATCTCATCACATCCCAAATGGAGCATGCTGAGTCAGTTATTGGAAAGAGCCTATTGGCTTTCTGTCCTCAGGGCAGGTTGCTCACTGGCATTAATTGGATGAGGAAGAGGCTCATGGATTTTTACTGGTGAAGGATGCATACTTTTTTCTTTATCAGACAAGGATCAGCTCAAAGACTGAAGCTTTTAATTCAGAATCATCTAAAGATAACAAAATGTGAAGGAAAATCTAAGCTGCGTATGTAACTTCAGTGCTCTGGGTCTAGCAGACAGAAGCCAGTTACCGGGAATAACAAGGGTCTGACAGGAAAACAAATATTATTGTGAACTACCTTCTAAGAACTTCATTTAGGAATTTTTCATGAAATAAGTAGCTTTGTGCAGCCAACTCCTGAGGCCCCAGGATCACAGGATCTGTTTCAATCAACAGAGTCCAGGTGATAGGATCCTAGGAGAACTATCAACTCTGGACTCCATTTGAAAACTCGGGCTGTCTTCAAAGCTCCCCAGGTAATCTCTCACTTGTTACTAGTTACCTGCCTTGAATTTACCAAGAGGTTCAGTCCAAATGATACCATCTTTTGAGGTCCTGTATTCCATCTCCTATGAAATGAGCCCAGGCTATTTGAATTCCATCAACTCCCTCCTCATAGGCACAGACTGATTTGCATTCACACCTCTTCTCTCTCCTCATCCTCCAAAATTTCCCACTTACAGTTGCTCTCTCAGCAGGGATCTTTCTCCTATATTCTCCGTGGTCCCCCATGCAAATGTCAAGAGTAACAGCAAACAGTAACACTACCTTACATTTGCCTTAGCTCTCCTCTCCTTGCTTCAGGGCCGAGCATCTCAAAGGGGGTAAAATGATGAATAGGGTTAACTTAGGTTCCCCTCTAACAAGTACCTGAAGTTATTATCAGGATGAATCCAAGCAAAATTCAATGGGCTTCGTTTAGTTGCTTTTCTGAACATATTTCATCCTTCCTGAACTAGAAGTAGCCTGCTGTGACACCACACTGTGTCTTACACGTCTAACCACACCCTTCTACTGTCTTCTCAAAGTCTTCAACTTGCCAATTAATTTATCACAGGCCCATGACTCTGTCAGGGATTTCAACTTATAACCCACTTATAACCCAACCCATCCGCCTCTCTCTAGCACATCTGTCTTAATTTTAGAATTTCAACATGTCTATTTTGCATTCCAGCAACAACTTCCCAACTGTTCCCTCCTGCACTGGCTGCACAGTAAGCCTTCAATGGCAAAGATGGGCCTGTCTCCTGACAGCTACAGTTATTTTGAGAATGGAAAAAAAAAATTTCTCTGGAAATTGAATCTTCTCCCAAATCTTATTTCCATGAAACCCACACAGCGTTTCAAATACTAGATTGCATGGTGAGGCCAAATGTGTTTTGGAAGTGAGGAAATGACCACAGACAGGCCTTTTGGAAGTTGTCCCCGACACAAGAGCTGCCAAAAGAAACCATAATGACAGTTCAGTTTAACAATCTTAATTGGTTTTATTTCCTATTCAAGATCTGGGCAACACTGTAATCCATAAAATGGAATAAGTACTCTCATGGGCAATCTTATGTGGAAGATGATGATGTTACAGTGAGAGAAACGGAGAAATGTTAAGGAATGAAGCAAGGCAGCTTGGTCATTTCCTGGTCTCTTCCCTTGTGGCCAACCTGGGGAGGCAGTAGTAGGGAAATAGCTGATTTTGTCCATCAGTTTAAGTCGGATGGCAAGATCTGTGTAAGGAATGAAGAGAGGAAGCATCATCTTAAGATGAAGCTGGTCCATGTGGAGGAGTTTATTTGAAAACAATCGTCTCTTATAATTTCCATTTAACCTTAACTTACCTGGGTACCTAACCATGGCTTTGCTTGTGCCAGCATGCAGAGTCACAGATTCCTTTTCAATAACATATACAAAGTTAGCTCGCTCTCGCTCTCTCTCTCTCTCTTTCTCTCTCTCTTTCTCTCTCTCTCTCTCTCTCTCTCTCTCTCTCTCCCCTTGCCCCTCCCCCTTTTCCCTCCCCCCCCCACCTCTCATACACACACACACAATGCTCTTCCTCTGGTACTCTGTGGTGTCTCCTAAAGCTTGAGCTTTGGTCACTGTTGTTGAAGTGAAGTGTGTGAGCTGGCCCTTGGCCTCTTTACTCTGCAGGACACTGACTAGGTTTCCATTGTGACCCAGAACTTGCCCCAGAACCTGCTCTCACCTATTTAACCTGCCTTCCTTTGATGTTTATAGACAAGCTGTGACTTTCATAACTACTTACTATCACCAAAGGTTCTCTCTGTTCTTTCTTCCTAAGATGTTTGACTTATGTCTGTGAGTGCAGAGGAGCTCAACGAAGAAGTGAGCATTAAGAGACAGAAAGTAATAGACAAAATATGTTCCAGAAGATGCTGAGAAAGCAAAGTTAAATATAATGTGATTATTATTATTTATGTGTGCATGCATATCTGTGTATAGGAATACATATGTGTGTATGTAGATATATACATGGTGTATATATATATATGTGCATGTATAGACATATGTATGGATATATAGATATGTATATGTATAGATATGTACATATCTATATATCCATACATATGTCTGTATGTGTCTATATAGAAATGTATATGAGTTTGTGTGTGTGTGTGTGTGTGTGTGTGTGTGTGTGTGTGTGTGCATGCTTGTGCAGTTTTATCTCTTCTTCTTTGGAGGTGCTGTAGGAAGAGTAGATACCATGGAGATGAAGTAGGTTTGATATTGGGAAGAGAGTTAGTGTCTTTAAACATGAGAAAACACAGAGCCATAAATGAGAGCCAGTGGAAATGATTGTATGTGGTGGATCTGTTCACTTAGCCTGGAAGCGTCGTTTCATTTGAGTAGAGTTGAATGGGAAACTGTCTGCTGGAGTGAGTGAAGAAAGATAGTCTCCTACCTCAGGAGCCTCGGAATCAGGGCTAGTGACAAGGACCTAATACAGAATTGTTTACTGAGCTCTTAGATGACTATGGATTATAAAATACCAGCTTTGTAAAAGCTGAAAACTGAGGCTGATAACCATCAGGAAGATAAAAACAGAAGAGTGCCTTTGACCTTTATGGATGCTTGCTATGGGGATCAGGTGGAAGGCCTCTGCTCCAGCAGATGGCCAGTGCTCAGACAGAAGCAATCACATCCGAGGCAGTGCCCTTTTGCTTGAAGGCACTGTCATACATTTGAATGATACAGGAAGAGATTGTGTACCCTCTACAGGGACTTGTATAAATGAAGAATATTCAAGCTACTTTCCTCACCATTTGTCTATACATTTTTCCTTTTGCTCCTTTATGTGTGGTAGCTCTTGTTTTTTATCTCCTTCTCCTTCTACAAGTTCCAATTTCATGATGTCTCAATATATTCCTTCAGTTTTGTTCTACTAGGCTACCTTGTTCAAATCCTTACCTAGGCACAATGGTGCACACCTGTAACAGACACTGAATCAGCATAATCTATTGGGGTCTGAGGCCAGCCTGCCCTACTTAATGAATAAAAATACCAGGCTACCAGGAGCTACATTGTGAGTCCCTGTCATTCATACACACACACACACACACACACACACACACACACACACACACACACACACACATATATATATACATATATATATATATATATTCAGTTCTTTGTTGGGATATTTTGAGAGTCTTTTTGAAGCTAATAAAATCTTGACTTTTCTTGACTCAAAGATTATGTTCTTGCTTAAAAAAAGCAAAAGAGGAAGTTTTACAAATTCTTTTGCATAGTTAATCTGTTAGCATGTAAATTTGTACCCAAGTTCAACACTCACAGGCTAGGCATTCATTTTTGATTTTCTCTCTCTAGAAACTTCTACATATGCTACTTCTGACTAAATCAATCAAGTCCCATCCTCCCAGGGCCTTTCTCTCTTCTCATTCACACAGTTCTTGTCCCTATGTCACATCAATTTATTCTAGGAGGCATTGTTTTTCTTCTCTGCCTAGAAACTTACTTTCTTCATTTTATGTATGTTCGCCTTTACTGCTCTCGATGCATTTCTGGTATGATGCATCATACTCTGCCTTGTGTTATACAACCCTATTTTCCAGCTAGAATGTACAGTTATCAGCCTAACACCATCCATACAGCAAAACTTACAAAATAGTGAATGAACGCACAAGGGACCGAGTAGTAACAGGAAAGATGCAGGACTAAATCCGATTTTTATAGAACCACGAGAGCTTCTTAGAAGTCAGCTTGTTTATAAATCTGGGCCTTTGATTGGTGGCAGCAGTGATGCTGGATGTGGAACCCAATACTTTAGGCTTGAGTAAACAAAGCATATGTATAGCGGTACCCTTTAGTCTCAATCCATGGCCTTTAAGATCTGTCACCAACTTAACCATTAAAAACATGTTAGAAACGTGATTGGAAGAGAAATAGAATGGAGGCATCCTTGATGAGGACCTTTCCAATCAATTAGTTGGACCATGATGTCAATGGAGTGGGGGTTTCAGAGTTAGTAATCTACACACTTAACATCTACCTTTATTCCGTTCAAGTTTCAACACGCACATGACAGTCTCCTTTCCGACGAGAAAATGAGTCTCTACAAGTACAGACTTGAACTCACTCCTGGACACGGAAGTAAAATGATTCCCATATAAAAGATGGTCCCAATAGGACCTTTCACCTTGGAAACACTACAGCTTATTAAAGTTGAGGCAGCTTTTAAGACAGAGGAGTCAACAGCTGGTTGGAAGTTGGTGAATTAGGAGGTCGAACCCTCAAGAGAAAATTAGGAGAAATAGATCCTTATTAGGGACGTGTGTGTGTGTGTGTGTGTGTGTGTGTGTGTGTGTGTGTGTGTGTGTGTGTGTGTGTGTGTGTGTGTGTGTGTGTGTGTAAGGGGAGAGGGTGTTGAGAGGCACGGAAATCCAGAAGAGAAGTTTGTGATCCTGCTCTAGTTCCTTCCTTCCTTCCTTCCTCACTTGAGCGTAGGATTGCATGCTTTTATCACAGCTTATTTTATCACAACAATTTTGAGGGGATAGTGGGATAGGAACATTACCAGGGAGTTTCATCTCAAGCGGTTCTGCTACGGAAAGAACATAGCGTGTGATTCAGAACAATCACAGAACTGCACAGAAGATGCACAGAAGCACAGATTTGTTGTTTTGTTTCTTTTCCAGGAGTTTTCTCCCCAAGGTAAATGCCATGGACTGCAGCTTCATTAGTCGATGTGAGCTTGGGAGCTGCATAAGCTGTGAAAAGTTGTCACTGGAATTTGAAAATGTCCCCAGCATGTCACCTTACCTATCTAAAAAATCTCCTTTAAGTGAGCCAAAGAAAGGACATCAACAGAGGCGCAGAAATCCAGGACGAAATGATCAGGTCTCCTTGGTGTACAGTATATTTCAAAGTCACTAATGTTTCCAAACTGCTTTCCTGTGAAGTTGTATCTACTTCCTGTCTCTGTCTGTACCATATGTGTTTGTAATGACATATTGATTCCAAGGCCAGCTTGAAATGGGATGAAGCTTCCCCTCCAGTGGCAAATGGGGGCTTTTCTCCTGAGTCTGCCTAACTGGTGCAGATTTTCAATGTGTGATCTGTCAACTGGGTAACTGGTCGTTGAACGACATGGAGAAATAAGTTTGAGAAAAAGGGAGAGAGGATGGGAAAAGAAAGGTGATGAGACCTTTCTAGTTTCAGAAGTGAATTGAGTTCCAGGGCTGGGTTAGCAATTGTCTATCAAATTCTGTCCAACTCTTTTCTCAAAAGTCTAACATTCTCAACCTGACAACTGAGGCATGCATTTTAAACTGGAGTTCAGCTCAGTGTTCTAATACTACACTGATTGCCACTGCTAGGATCATTACCTAGCCTCCATTCATTTAGCGGTTCATGAGTGATATTGATCAGGCAAGCAGAAGGCCTCAGGGAGTTTCCCTTCTAATTTCAGAAAACTTCCGTTCTGAATAATTGGTCACGTGGAATGTAGGCCGCAAAATACAGAAGGAACAACCAACCAGAAGCTGCAGGAAAAAAAAAATATTGGGCACATGAAGTCCAAAATAAAATGCATAAAAAATGCTTGCCCAATTCTGTGTGTTTAAAGAGCAAACACAGTTTTATTACTTTCAGGTGCATGTGGTAACTTTGAGATGGAGTAGTTTTAGTTCGATGACAACTGTTTCCGCTCTAATGAACAAATAAGATGGATGCCTTCCAAAAGCTTCAATTTTCATGGAGACACAAAGGCATCATTTTGAAATGCTTTTTGATCTTCAGTAGGGAGAAAGCTAACACTTATTAAGTAAGTACTACACACTGTGGCCTGTGTTAGATAACGCATGTGGCGCCTCCTTTGGTTTCCTAAATTATGAAATATATTTCATACATCTTTTCAGAGAAAACTGAGTTTGGGGAAAATAAGTAAAGTGTCCAAATTTATACAATCAGGAAGTGATGGAGCTCCAGTGAGAGCTTTGTGCCTTGACCTATCGTGTCCCAAGGAGTAGACTATGTCCAAGGATATGTGGACTTGATTCCCTCCTTAAAATTCATCCCAGGAGCTAGTACCCAATGTGGATGTAGACAATAAGAGTAAATAGTTCATTTGGAATGTACACATAATATATGTAATAAATATTTAACAAGAGAAAATTTGAAAGTTCCTGTCTGTTAAATTATCACTAATCCTTTAAAATCTTAGTATTTCTTGAATTCTTTAAAATCTTTTTAGAGCCGATATGTGTCCTACATGAAACAATATCAATAATATTTAAGTACTTCTAAGTGCTTGAATAATTTTTAAATCACAATTATGAAACTGAGGTGAGGAAATAGAAATGCAGTAATAAATGCAGTGGGGAAACCCTTACCCTGTGACCACTGCACAGTCTATCTGGGAGAACACCTATTCCTGTATTTGCTTAATGCAAAACTGAAAAGGAGGGAACTGTCTATATATTTTATACAAGAGAAATTGACTACTGTTATATCATTAACCTGCAGAGTAACTTTGGCTTCATTTAACTTCTTTTTCTTTCAAACATATTCCAATAATGTATAAAATTAACCCTCTTTGCTATATAGAAGAATAGACACAGGCGTACAAATCGAAGTCATAGGAAGGGTTATTATTTTTTTTTTCTGGTTTAACAATGACAAGGCATTCTGTACATTTGGAAAGAATGGAAAGATAAGTTACCCTTCAGTGCATGAGTATTTCACAATGAGGATACCACTTTAAGATTTATCTGTTCATCCTCATTAGCACAATGGATCTTACCACTTAATGGTAAATGTGACTGAAAGTGAATTGGATATCTACTTTAGTTGGCAAATTTAGACTTTATCTTGTGAAGACATTGCTTCCATTCCTAGAAATGGGTAAATTTACTCAGAGTTCTGATAATGAAGAATATCCTATAGACTTTGTCACATGCTCTGCAAACAGCTAGAAAGAAGGTAAGCAAACATATAGTTGTTCCATGATACTGCAACTGTTGGGCATGGAACCCAGAGCCTCAGATAGGCAGGATGAGTGTTAGACCACATAGATGAATCTGGTCATCTGTTTTGACAAATGATGAGATTTTTCTGGGTGACTCTTGGGAAAAGGACGATTTGCCTTTGTCCATTGTAACTTAACGTGGAATCCAGTGCTTACCCTGAAATGTCCCCCAAGTCTGTAATCATTGAAGGCTAAATGAATGAGACTTTATTATTTCCATTAAGCAAAATTATCTTCTCTCATGGCTTGATTCTCTTTCTAATGAGCACAGGCAGCAGAAAGAAAAAAAAACCTTCTTTGGTTCAGAGATTTTTCAAAATTGGCCTTTATATTACATACTTTGCCTTCCAATCAATCATTTGCTAAATATTTCCTCTTGTTTTTGTTAATCCAATTCAACAAATGTATCTATGGTTATGGAGAAGAGAATAGTTAACACTGAACAATTATCTGGCTTGCTGTCTGATGAAGAAACCCATCACGAATAATTCAATAATTCAGGCACTGAAGTGAATATTTTAGCCTATGCTTTTCAGTTGGGTTGCCCATCATAGGTTATGAATGTATACAGGACTTTCTCTGTGTTTAGTGCTGTAAATCAGTGGAAAGTGAAAAGTGTTCCTAGATGTAGTGCAGATAAAAAGAAGGCAAAAGCAATCTTGCTTCTGCATTTCCCTTCTTGGGACTTTGGAGTTTCTGATTATTAATCTGCCCTAGGAAGTTTCTGTCTTTGCTTCGCTCCTGTTATATTGAGAACAGGTGTTCCAGGAGACCTACTCTTTCTAAATCTAACCTTTCAATGGATAAGCAAATATTGTAGAGGCTGGGAAATCAACAAAACAAAACAAAAAAAACTTCCTTTCCCCACTCCTCACCAGAAAACAAATATCAATAGTATATTAAAGGAGAAGTGGATCAGAGAGCAACCTGTGTGCTATCGAGCCACCCGGCACAACAGGCCTGGGGCAAGGAGAAATCATAACACTTTATTGCCAATTTCCATGGTGCATTGTTGTATAGGTTTACAGAGACAGGACAAAAATGCCAAGTTCACGGTTGGGCCTAGAGTTTAGAAAAATAAATAAATCACCATGGATGGGACAGGAGGTAAAGTTGGAGGAAAAAAAACCAAACCCAGTCAATGTTTCCACCTTTCTAAGAAAGTAACTCAAGCGCGAAAGATGCTAAGTATAGGCTGACTACCCCCTGTATCTTCTGCAGCCAACCTCCTTTCGGCTCTCAGTCTGAGTGGCATGCTCCCTACTGCAAGTTTCACTCCTTTGCCCAACTCCACTGGAGCATGGCTATAGAAGTCAGGTACTGATACCAAGTAAGCTGCTGGGCCTTTCATGCCAACCCTACAGTCGGCCTATGACAGGAGAGCAGTAGCCTTTCTCCTGGGCTTCTTTGAGGATAAACAAGGCCATCACACAATATAAAGGCACGGTAGGGCAGACCCTTAACTGTGCCCCAGACAGAGACACATCCCAATTGTTACCATAGCCATGGGATTTGAGTGACCATATAATGTTTACAGTATCATTATGAATATTTTTATAAAAAGTAAATAACTGTGATTCCAAAGTGCTTAGTTGCCTCTTGGGAATTGAATTAATAAGCAGACGCACACGAATGAGGCAAAAGAGTTGCTCTCTTGACCCTTGTTAATGGATCAGAATCTAATCCATGGAAGCTGAAAGCCATTGTGCTGGGCACACAACACACTGGCATTGTGCTATATTTTCTGGTGTGCACAGAGTCATAGAAAGGACAGAAAGGTTACCTTGAAAAACTCACTGCAAGTATTTCCTGTTGCCAACCCTCGGGCTTCTAGGTAGACTGTCCAAAGGTGTTTGAAACTCATGGCCTCCCTTTGCGTTTCAAATGCCCTAACCATCCACTGTCTCCCAGAGTTTCTCCCTTTGATCCTGTGTCTTCTGGGCTATCTTATTTAGTTCCTTAACAGATGGCAATTTCTGAGGATCTGTACACTAATTCTAAATTATCTCTGTTGTTTCTAATCTTTACCCCTGATAGTTTTCACTCCATTTACCATTTTAGCATATCATCTCTGGCTGGACCTTTAGGAAATTTACCAGCCACTTCTTTGAGTTAAGCCTAAGAAAGCAACAGTTATTAATAACCCCCTGCCCATCTCTTTATTATGTTAATGAGCGGTAGCTGCTACTAAGACAAGCAAGTTTGACCCCACATCTGGAAGAGAGATACAGGCAAATAAACATGTGAAGGAAACCACACTCTGGGGCGTGCGAACTTGTTTGGGGGCTCAAGATGTCATAGGACTGTGGTTCTCAACATCCCTAGTGCTGCCACATATTAATACAGTTCTGCATGTTGTGACAACCCCCTTACCATAAATGTATTTTATCATTACTTCATAACTAATTTTGCGGATTGTAATGTATCTGATATGCAGAATCTCTGATGTGCAACCCCAAATGGGTCACAATTCACAGGTTGAAAACCACTTCCATGGAAGATCGTGGATAAGACTGTATCATTTTTTTGTTCCTTTCTACTTGTTTGTTTGAATAAGAGCTTTGAAACCTATAAAAAATATATGAGTGTAAGGCACTAAAAAAATACTTGCTTTTATTTTTTTATTTACTCAATACCTTATTATGGTTTATATGAAAAACACTATTCCAATCACTCACAGGGGGGAAACACACACACACACACACACACCATTGAAATTCTCCGTATACCAGTTTAGTATTGAAGGAACATAATGAATATTAAGGGAAGAAAGAGCTCGCAATTCACATGTGGAGATGGAACACCGCTGACTGCTGCTTTGCGTGTATGTCTTGTGCTCCGTGGTTCTGAAGAAAGTTTCTGCTGAGGACATCTAGCAAGAGCACAAACCAGTGGAGAGAAGGGTTTCCCCTGAAGGGAGATATTCAATCTGTCAGCTTCCCTGAAATGAAACACAAGCTGGAAAAAAAAGAGATTCATGACAGGAAGATGAAGGGAAATTACTTCCTTTAACTCTGGCTCCATTGAGCCTCAACTGCTAGACATATGGAAAAGATAAAGCATGTGTGTGGGTACAGTCCTAAAGCGCAACACCCTTCTGCCAGCGCTTTGGCTTAAACATGAAGCGTTCCCCTCAGGCTCATAGCGGTAAAGCTTGGTCCCTGGGCACTGACACTGTTGGAAGGGAGTTCTGCATACTTTAGATGATAAAGTCTTATTGGAAGAGCAGGTTCTTACTTGTGGGTCTCCTTTCGGGGCTGTGTGTTTTGGGGCTCCTCTCTGCCTTCCTCTGCCACCTGCCTTGAGTGTGGTGTGTCACTTTGCTCCAGTAGGTATTCCCACTGTGCTTTTCTCCTTCACCATGGGTCCAGAAGCAGCAGGACGAAAAATTGTGCATGACAACCTCTCAGACTGTGGTCTAAAACAAAGCCTTTCAGTGTGCCTTCCATTCTTTCAGGTCGGAATGATGCAAGATTAACATTATGGTAGTCAGGACGTGGCTGGGAGGAGTAACAAACAGGTATCTTTGTTAGGTAACAGAGGTGTTCTTCTATCTCCTGGGAAGAGACGTCTCTCATAGCCAGTTTTGTTGTATATATCCACTTCTTACTAAACGTTCACATACTCCTTTCCCTTTGGGTAAGAATTCTAAGTAAGTATACTAAGTTTGGTCTGTAATGCTAGCTTGTCCATGCAGTGGCTTCTAAAATAATCTTCTCAATCAGAGATCTTTGGCTCTGCTAGGGTGTATTTGGTAATTACATTTTTTCTTTTGGACTGTCATGGATGAGAGAGGCTAAGGCTTTGTATAGGCTAGGTAAATGCTCTATGTCTGAGCCATTTCTTCAGCCCCCTTTTGCATTTTAGTTTGTGGTGGGGCCCCCCTAAATTGCTGAGGTTGGGCTTAAACCTCACTTGGTAGCCCAGGCCAATCTTGAACTTGCAATCTTCCTGTTCCAGCCTGCAGAATAGCTGGCAACGTACAAGTTTTCATCCTAGAACATATAATGTTGTGACCTAAAATGTTATCAATAGCCTTCCTCTGTGGTAGGCAATACCTCTAGCCAGACACCAAAGATGTATAACCAGGCTTATGTGGGAGGCCAGGGTGGCCATCTGTAGCCAGATGCTGTTAGTGACAGTGACAATGAGTAAACATTGTGACTAGACATGTATGACTTACTATGGACAAAATATATTTAAAGAATTGTGTTGGGATTTTGAAGGAGATTGTATTAAATCTGTAGATTGCCTTTGGTAGGATGGCCAATCTTACTATGTTAATTCTGCCAATCCATGGGCATGGGATATCTCTCCATTTTCTCAAATCTTCTTCAATTTCTTTCTTGAGAGACTTGAAGTTATTGTCATACAGATCTTTCCTTTGTTTGGTTAGTATTACCCCAAGATAGTTTATATTATTTGTGGTTATTTTGAAAGGAGTTGTTTCCCTAGTTTCTTTCTCAGCCTGTTTATCATTTGTATAATGGAAAGCTACTAATTTATTTGAGTCAACTTTATATCTGGCCACTTTGCTGAAGTTGTTTATCAGCCAGAGAAGTTCTCTGGTAGAATTTTTTGGAGTCACTTATGTATACTATTATATCATCTGCAAATAGTGATACGTTTATTTCTTCTTTGCCAATTTGTATCCCCTTGATCTCTTTTTGTTGTCTTATTGTTCTAGCCAGCACATCACGTACTATATTGAATAGATATGGGGAGAGTGAGCATCCTTGTCTTGTCCCCAATTTTAGTGGGATTGCTTCAAGTATCTCTCCAATAATTTGATATTGACTGTTGGTTTGTAGTATATTGCTTTTATTATGTTTAGGTATGGACCTTGAATTACTGATCTCTCTAATACTTTTTTTTAAAGATTTATTTATTTTATATGAGTACACTGTTGCTGTCTTCAGGCACACCAGAAGAGGGCATCGGATCCCATTACAGATGGTTGTGAGCCACCATGTGGTTGCTGGGATTTGAACTCAGGACCTCTGGAAGAACAGTCAGTGCTCTTAACCACTGAGCCATCTCTCCAGCCCCCTCTCCAATACTTTTAACATGAAGGGGTGTTGAATTTTGTCAAATGTTTTTTATGCATCTAAGGAGATAATCATGTGATGTTTTTCTTTGAGTTTGTCTACATACTGTATTACATTAATGAATTTTTGTATATTGAACCAACCGTGCATCCCTGGGATGAAGCCTACTTGATCGTGGTGAGTGATGGTTTTGATGTGTTCTTGGATTCCATTTATAAAAATTTTATCCAGTATTTTTGCATCGATATTCATAAGCAAGATTGGTCTCACATTCTCTTTTTTGGTAGGGTCCTTGTGTGGTTTAGGTATCAGAGTAATTGTGACTTCATAGAATGAATTAGGTGATGTTCCTTCTGTTTCTATTACAAGGAATCATTTGAGGAATATTGGTATCAGGTCTTCTTTGAAGGCCTGGTAGAATTCTGCACTAAATCCATTTTGTCCTGAGCTTTTTTTGGTTGGGAGGTTTTTAATGACTATTATTTCTTTATGGGATATAGTTTAGATAGTTAACCTGCTTTTGATTTAACTTTGGTATGTAGTATCTGTTTAGAAAATCACCTGTTTCATCTAGATTTTCTAATTTTGTTGAATATAGGCCTATGTAATAGGATCTGATGATATTTTAAATTTCCTCAATTTCTGTTGTTGTGTCTCCCTTATTTTGTTAATTTGGATAGTCTCTCTGTGCCCACTGGTTAGTCTGGCCAAGGGTTTATCTATCTTGTTTATTCTCTCAAAGAACCAGTTTCTGGTTTTGTTGATTCTTCGTATTGTTCTCTTTGTATCTATTTGGTTGATTTCAGCCCCGAGTTTGACTATTTTCTACCATCTACTTCTCTTGGGTGCTTCTTTTTGTTCCTGAGCTCTCAGGTGTGCTGTTAAATTGATAGTTAAGATCTCTCCAGTTTTTTTTTACCAGGGAACTTAGTGTTATGAATTTTCCTCTTAGTACTGCTTTCATAGTGTCCCATAAGTTTGGGCATGATGTGTAAACATTTTCATTAGATTCCAGGAAGTCTTTAACATTGTTTCTTCCCTGATCAAGTTACCACTGAGTAGAGAGTTTTGGGCTTTCTGTTGTTTTTACTATTTTTGAAGACCAGCCTTAGACCATGGTGGTCTGATTTGATGCATTATTTCAATCTTCTTATATTATTTGACCAATTATGTGGTCGATTTTGGAGAAGGTACCCTGAGGTGCTGAGAAGAAGCTATATTCTTTTGTTTTAGGATAAAATGTTCTGTAGATATCTCTTAAATCCATTTGGTTAATAACCTCTATTAGTTTCAATGTATCTCTGTTTAGTTTCTGTTTCAAAGACCTGTCCACTGGTGAGAGTGAAGTGTTGAAATGTCCCACTGTTATTGTGTACGTTCAACGTGTGTTTTGAGCTTTAGTAAAGTTTCTTTTACGAATATGGGTGCCCTTGCATTTGCGGAATAGATGTTCAGAATTGAGACTTTCTCTTGGTGAATTTTCCTTTTGATGAATATGAAGTGTCCTTGCTCATCATGCTTGAAAACTTTTGCTTGAAATATATTTTATTGGATATTAGAAGGGCAATTCTGGCTTCTTTCTTCGGACCATTTGCTTGGAAGACCTTTTCCCATCCTTTTTCTCTGAGATAGTATCTGTCTTTGTTATTAAGGTGTGTTTCTTGTATGTAGCAAATTGCTGGATCTTGTTTGCTTATCCAGTCTGTTAGTTTATGTCTTTTTATAGGTGAGTTGAGTCCATTAATATTGAGAGATATTAAAGACAGACAATTGTTTTTTCCTGATATTTGTTTTGTAGGTGGCTTTATGGGCTTGTGGTTCTCTCCTTTTGGCTTTTTGTGAGATGCTTTATATCTTGTCATTCCTGTGTGTGTGTGTGTGTGTGTGTGTGTGTGTGTGTGTGTGTGTGCAGGTAACTTCCTTCTGTTGGAGTTTTCCTTCTAGGATCCTCTGGCGCTGGATTGGTAGATAGATTTGAAATTGGTTTAGTCCTGGAATGTTTCGGTTTCTCCATCTATGTTGATTGAGAGTTTTGCTGGGTATAGTAGCCTGGGTTGGTATTCTAATATGCTCCCCCCTTTTTTTGATGTCCTATAGGCTTCTTATACCTTTACGGCCATCTATTATTTAGGTTGGGGAAATTGTCTTCTATGGTTTTGTTGAAGATGTTTTCAGTTTCTTTGAGCTGGGAATCTTCATTCTCCTCTATTCCAGTTATTCTTAAATTTGGCCTTTTTCTTTTATCCTGAGTTTCCTGGATGTTTTGGGTTAGGAATTTTTTATATTGTGAATTTTCTTTTGACTGCTGTGTCAATCTCTTCTATAGTATCTTCTATACCTGAATTCTCTCTTCTATGTCTTGTATTCTGTTGGTGATACTTAATCTGTAATTCCTGACCTCTTTCCTAGGTTTTCCATTTCCAGGTTTGCCTCCATTTGTGTTTTCTTATTGTTTCTACTTCTACTTCTAGGTCTTGGACCACTTTATGCAATTCCTTCACCTGTTTGATTGTGTTTTCCTGTATTTCTTCAAACGATTTATTTGTTTCCTCTTTTGGGGCTTCTATCTGTTTACCTGTGTTTTCCTGTATTTCTTTCAGTGAGTTATTTATATCCTCTTTAAAGGACTCTATTATCTTCATGAGATAGGATTCTATGTCAGCTTCTGATTTTTCAGGCTTGCTGTGGTGGGAGAAGTGGGTTCTGATAATGCCCACATATATTAGCTTCTGTTGCTTATGGTCTTGTGCCTGCCTCTAGCCATCTGGTTATTCCTGGTCTTTGCTGGTCTGTGAGACTCTGTCTGGAGTCTGCCTCTTTTGTCCCTGAGTTGCTTCTAGTCTCCTGGTAGGCCTGCATCCCTGTCTGTACAGACCTCCTGTGGGGCTTTCCAACTGGAGGGTATTCAGAGGTGCAGAGAAGCTGATGATGTTGCCCTGGCTGCAGTAGATCTCCTGGGGGGCCTTCAGCCTGTTGGGTCTTCAGAGGATCAGTCAAGCTGTTGTCCCATGTGAAGCTGTTCTCTAGGGGCCGCCTATGGACTGTGGTTTGTTTCCCTGTGTGCAGCAGAACTCCTGGGAGGCTTTCAGTCTTTTGGGTCAGTTGTTCTGCATACCACAGAGCCAGCAGGAGGTCTTCAGACTGTGGTTTTTGTTGCCTAGTTGCCCTTGAACAGAGGAATTCCTGGGATGCCTTCAAGCTGTGTTGTCCTGAGTGCTGTGGGTCTCCTCAGATGTCTCTGCCTGTGCTGTCAGATTCCCTGAGTGCAGATCTCCTGGGATGCCTCTGGGTATGTTTTCAAATGCTCTGAGTGCAGTGGATTTTTACAGGATGCCTTAGGATATGGTGTCTTCTGGGGAGCAGACTAACTAGAAGTCTGTCCCAGCAGAAAGGACCAGGTAGTGGAAGGTGTGGTCTCCATCAGGTGGAGGTTTGGGGGGTATGGGTTCCCAAGTCCACTGGACTCCCAGCAGCATCTGTGGGACTTCGGGAGGGTTCTTACCAAATGCTCTGAGTGCCATGGATCTTCTGGAATACCTAGACTGATTTTCAAAGGCCATTTCTCTGAGCTTATGATTCCGACTTGGTATCCATTCTTGCCCATCTGTTTTCTGCCACCTCTACACAATAGATAGTTGTGGGGATATCACCACAGTGGCACTAGCTTTCTTTATCATAGTGTGGTTGTCTCTGAAGTGGTCCTACTCCAGTTGGCATGTAGCCTCATTTCTGTGTCCTGCATTACAGATCTGTTCATCCTACTGTGAAGTAAGCAGGATTATGCCTGCTACAAATTAAAATGCAACAAATGTGCAGCTTTCTAGTTACAGCTTTGCAACAGCATCAAAATATAACACATCACTTGTTTATAGTAACTTTTTCATATCTTTATATATTAAAAACATCTCATTCAGATCTTTCAAAGGTGACCTTTCAAAAAAGGTTCAAAGTTGTACCAGAGAACCATGGGGAATTCAAGGGCTGAATCTAAGTCACCTTTCTGAATTTTAGCAAGTCATCCTGGGAAACCTTTATGTATTGGTAAACTAAGACTTTCTCTGTGTTCCAGGCTGGCTTGTTGATGTGGATAAACTCAAGGCTTGAAAATGCAATTTGAAATAGAAAAAAACAAAGAGAATATGGAAGAGTGGTTTATTAAGAATGTATTATATTCCATGCTAATGTCAATATAAATGCAAAGTAAAACCCAGCTGGACTTGACTGCCTTGGAAAGATTCTGTAATTCTTCAGAATTTCATTAATCTAGTCACAAATAACAGTGCTGCTCTGTATGCTTGCCCCACCCCCCACACTCCCACCTTCATTCCGTACTCATTTTAAATAGTTTTAATGGCCTTGGAAGTATTCATGAATTCCAGTTGCTTCACTCTCCTAATCATGTTGTCGGCTTAAAATTCACATTTAATTAACCTCTTCACCCAAGGCATAAATCAATAATAAAACTCCAAATGCTCACCATACCAATAGTGATTTCCATTTGGAGGGAAACTGTTGAAAATTAAACATTCCCATGCCTAAAGAAAAGCAGAGGACTAGAGGGGAGGAGCAAATATGCGAAGACAAAGAAAAAAGCAGTGCTGGATTTGAGAGTGAATATTCACATACTTAGTCTTCAGTCACAGTTATGTCTTAAGTATACATTTAGGAAATGTCTTATCTAGAAAAAAATAGAAGCTATATGATACTTGAACAGTATTTGAATTCTTAGGAGAGGTACAAGTTAAAAGAAGACTGCCTTATGAGTAGGAGAAAAGGTTGTGTGGCCCAACACATTTAATTCGAATTGTGTCAAGGACATACTAGCAATATGACCAGGAATATGCACTGTAGCACCTCTAAGAATTGAGTTGCCTCCCTATCAAATAGAAATATCAGTTAACTACATGGAGGAAACATTTCATAGGTATGTGTGATACACAAGCATATGCATACAGGAATGTACATGTGCACACATTTGTACACAAAAAGACACACATACGTAAGTGGAGAAGTATAAAGATTGGTTCTTGAAAGTATGAAGGTTTCCCTTCTCTAGGAGAACTGTCACATCCAAGTCATCCTCCTGTTTCATTGAAGAACTCCTTTCCTTCACACGGTGATGCATTAGAAAGGTGTGACTTACACATTAGGAGATATACCCATATCATGAACACAGTTAGTTCAAGGCCCTTTAGGACATTTACAGGGCTATTAAGTCATCACTGTGATACTGTTCTGACACTGACTCCTACTAGATTCCCATTCACACCTCCCATTACAGCATTAATTCATCTACTTCCTAACTCTAGTGGTGGGTTTTTATTTTTTTCTGGAATTTCATATAAAGAGAATCATACAATGTTGGTTACAATTCAGAATAATATTTTTGACATTCTCCCATGTTGAAGCATGCCTTAGCAGTTTATTCCTTTACATATTGAATAATATTCCATTGTATTAATGTAGCATATTTTCTCCATCTTTTACCAATTAAAACATACTCTGCTTTGAATTTGAGTGTGTTACTAATACCATTATGAATAACATCTATAAGTCAGAGTTGAAATTTTTTGAACCGTATAACTATATTTTTAGAGTAGAATTGCTGGGTGATATACTATTTACTTTTAAACAGTTAGAAAAAAAACTATTTCAATATGATTCTACTATTTTATACCACTACCAATACCATTAACTAGTGTTCTGAGTATTATTTGATATTTCAGTCTTTTTGATTAACAAAGGGATGTTTACTTGGTGTAGGTTTGGTATACTGTGCAGTGCTTGGCATTCTCCAATGACTACTGCTATTGCACTTCCATTATTGCAGTTATTGCCATGGAGACATATACTATATGAACTGTCTATTCAAATGTTTAGTCCATGTTTTAATTAAGTTGTCTTACTAACGTTTCATGTTTACCATACATTATCAAGAGACATTTAAAGAGACATGTAATATATAAAGATACATTATTTATATATTGTATATATAAAAGATATATAATATATAAAGAAAATGTTGTCTCGACTCTTGAATTTGATCATCTGTTATGTTACTGATGCTTTTAAAAAAAAGAACAAAAACTATTTTAAATAGCTCTCCTCCATAGACATTGTTTTTATGCCTCGATGGTGCTTTCGCTGTTATATTGAAGGTATTTTTTGGCCTAATCCAAAGCTACTATGATTATCTATTTAGTTTTCTTCTAGAATTCTTCTTAAAATTGTTTCTACATGTAGGTCTAGGATCCATTTTTATTGATCTTTTTGCTAATGGTTAAGAATCTCAGTTCATTTCTTGTGTATTTAAACACATATGTATATATAAGTACAAGCTTTTTAAAAGAATTATTATTTGTTTTATGTAAACAGCTGCTCTATCTGTATTTACACCTGCAGGCCAGAAGAGGGCATCGAACCCTAGGATAGATGGTTGTGAGCCATCATGTGGTTTCTGGGAATTGAACTCAAGACCTCTGGAAGAGCAGACAGTGCTGTTATTAACCATTGAGCCATCTTTCTAGGCTCCATAAATATAAATTTTAAAAAAGGGAAAGGAGAAAACTTTTGTTGAGATTTTGATAGACATTATACTGATGATCAACTTGGGAGCAATTGCCCTGTTAAAAGCATTATCTTAGGCACCAGACAACTTCCATCCTCATTTTTTTCTGTGCTCAGCTGAGTGATGTTTCCATCAGTTAGAATACAGATATCTGAGATAAATTGTCTTATGTTCCCGTTCACATTCTTTACTAATTTTTAATCAGTGAATTCTAGACTAAATTGTTGGGTGATCAAATAAGTTATACAAAGTTGTAACAAATGCAGAAAGGAAACAAAGTCAAAGTGGAAAGTAGAGGAGCTAGAACGAAGAGAGGCTGAAGGGAAGAAAGAAAAGAAGGAACGGGAGAGAGGGAGATAGAGACTGGCACTTTATCTGAAGGAATGGAATGTGAGGACTTTAAATTGTTCGGCTAATGTCTGCATCATCCACTGAAAGACATTGTGAGAAAATTGAAAGCTGAGTGCATTAGATGGGAAGATGCTACTCGGTTTATATCTCAGACCATTGCTTAGGCTACTGGGCATGAAGGTGGTGCAAAGGTATAGGCAGCAGTCTTAGCAGCTTGTGTCCTTGTGTCAGTGTTTAAATGATAGCAGCGTATGCTTAAAGAGCAGAACATTAAACTGAACACTCAAAAGTGTCAGGATGACAAAAATCACAATTTCTTTAATAAGGACACAATATCTTTAGTATGGTGCAGCCAAATTGCACTTCTCCCCCTTTTTAGACTATGTTAAAGAAAAAATTTCTAGATGGGTATGGTGATATATGTTTTTGATCCCAGCATTAGGGAGGCAGAAGTAGATCTCCGAGTTCAAAGCCAGACTGGTCTACAGAGTGAGTCCCAAGACAGCCATGGCTATACAGAGAAACCTTCTCCCAAAAAAACAAAAACCAATAACATTAAACAATAAAGCTAGCATGAAAAATTTTTGTATAATTTTCAAAAGTTCTAAAGTAGTTTAATGTAAACTGCCATTAAACTAGAGATCACCTGTTTTACTTCAACTTTCAGTTTTAATTACTATAATTTCAGATTCCCATTTTTTTCCAAAAGGATGTTCTTTAATTCTGATCTCATTATTGCACTTTTTTCTCGCTACTCCTAAATTTACCCAATTTGTACTGAAAATTATCGTGACATATTATGTCTTCATTTCCTTTAAAATATAATGTGGTAACACCTGCTCAAAATACCACATACTTTTGTTATATGATGGAAACATCGAGTTTATAATGACCAGAAAACGTCCTCCATGCTTAGTTGCTTTCATAGCACAGAAAGGAATTATTTCAGTTGCTGTAGGAGAAAACTCAACACTCCTACTCAGCTGCAAAGGACAACAATGACCAGTGTGACAAGATCTAAGCATGAATACAATACTGACCTGAATGTTTTTGGTGTATCCAGCTGCCTTCTGATTGGATCCAAGGTCTGCTCCATAAGCGGAGATGTATGCCTGCTTCTATAAATCTGAACAAGCACCCATGGTTGAGTAACTCGTTTACCCCATGGGTGGATGGATCTACTACTATTATTTTGCTAAATGGACTAAGTCTCAAAGTACCCTTTAAGTGTGTATCTCTGTAACTACAGATTAGTACAGCTCTCATGCCTTGTCAGGGAAGTTCTATGTGCAGCGAATAACAGTTGTCCTAGTTTGTCTTTTATTGCTGTGGTAAAATATTCTAACCAAAAGCAAGTTGGGGAGAAAACAATTTATTTCATCCTACAATTCTCCATAAAAGTACATCTCCATAAAAGTACTTCGGATGACTGAGGGAACAGAAACACAAGCAGGGAAGGGAATTAGATACAGGAATTGAAGCAGCAGCCATGAAGAAATGATGCTTACTGACTTGTACTCCATTGTTCTCTGTCCGCTAGTTTATACAATGTAGAGTCACCTAACTGGGAGTGGCATCGTGCACAATGGGCTGGGCCTTCTCACATCAAGTCATTAATCAAAAATAAATGTCCCACAGGCTTGCCTAATGGCGAGTCTGGTGGAGAGATTTTCTCAGTTGACGTTCCTTTTTCCCAAGTGATTCTAGTTTTTGTCAAGTTGACAACACAAAGCAAAACACCTAAACAGCACAGCAGTTGAAGCAGAGACAGCCAATTGCCTGAGGTACAAAGAATTGGATGCTGAGCCACAAATAAGAGATGCATATTATACCCTTTCTTCTCTAGATGGAACAACCGGGCGAGCCTTAAGTGAAGGGAGCGCTCTAGTGCAACAGTGTATTGTAAACATGGCAGGATCACTACTCTTATGATCTTACAACACATGTGATTGTCCCCAGAAAGCTTGCATAGATCGAATCATCAACATTCCAGCATAGAGAAGAAGGGAGGACCTCTGAAGGCCACACCCCTACTTGAGGACCCAGGGGCAGCTGATGAATTCTGGGGGATGAAGAGTGGGCTTTAAGGGTTTGGCTTTGGTAGGGGTAATATGGGCAGCAGAAATTGTACTCAGTCAGTTATTAAAACAAAGAGGAAACAAAGTTTGAAGGAAGAACAAGAGTTAGGGGTAAATCTGGGAGTAGAAGAAGTAGTAGAGGGTGGATATTATCAAAATATATTGTATGCGTATATGAAGTCCTCAAATGCTATATTTGAATATATATATTCATATATATGCATACACACATATCATGAGTAACAATGGTTTGTATTAGGACAGAATAACCAGGATTAGATTCATACTCCTACCCTAAACAACTAGGAAACTGAAGGGGCACCATATGTAACTCGGTTTTGTCAAACATGGACAGTAGGTACTTCTGGGCTGTGATTTATGAAAGGAAACAAAACTCTATAAACACAAGTGTGAAACAGAAGTGCAATTCAGTGGATTGTTTTTTTTTTTTTTTCCTTTTCTTTTTTTCAGAGCTGGGGACCGAACCCAGGGCTTTGTGCTTGCTAGGCAAGCGCTCTACCACTGAGCTATATCCCCAACCCCCGTGAATTGTTTACAGAGGCAAACACAGTAGAGTTTATCCCTCGGCGGTCATCAAAAAGACTGGGATCAGAGATGAAGAGGTTAAAACCACCTAGAGTGTGTGGATCTGATTATTATATAGATTATTATAGAGAGGAAATCAGACCGAGATAGACAGAGCAACAGCACATTTCCTCCAGCTGAAAGATGACGGCAGAACAGTAGAAATAAGAATAGGATTCAACAGGGGCAGTGAATCATAATTTCATATGAACTGGAATCATTGTGCATCCATCAGACCACATGTAGTGACTTTTTAATACACATGTCTTTAGGTAGCACTCTGAGGAGACATCATGCCTGGCCCAAAGGCTCTCGAATTCACTCTAACCAACCTTAAAGGCTGTATACAAGGCATTGCCACTGACATCAGTGCTCTAACTGCACCTCAGGAAAATGTACAGCATCATTTACAGCAACAGTGAAAAAACCCTCAGATCCCCAAAATATATAATCCACAATGGCTGTCTTCCAAAAGAAAATTACCAGATGTTACGACAAGCAGAAAAATATTATATAGCAGAAAAATCAGTCAATATAAGCTGACACAGGAATGACAGTGTTGATAAATTTAACAGGTGCAGATGTTAAAGTAACTATCATAAATATGCTCAAGGTGCTGAAAAATGTATCAAATAAATATGATTAAATTAGAAATAAATGACCAAAAAGATCCACATAAACCTCTCTAAGTTATAACACTGTAGGCTGAAATAACACATTCGTTGGAATTACAAGCTGATTGCACATAGCTATATTTAGCAAGGATTGGACAAAAAATGTCTTCAAATGTTCAGAAGTTTTACGAGCTGTGTGAGGAAGAAATATAAAGAAGGCAACATCAAGGAGCAACCTGAGTAAACTGAAATAAGTTGTAGACAAAGCAAGTCATAAAAGTGATAAGGGAGTAAACAAAGTTCAAAAGGCATCTACAGAGTTCAAAAGGCAAGGGTTAGGGCATAGTGACCTTGAGAAACTAAGAACGAGAGATGATGGAGAAAGACTTTGTAAATGATTCAAGAGATGAAGCAAACAACACGCCAACCTAAAATTCTGTATATAGGGAACATATCTTCAATACAGAAGCAAACAATATTCTTAGAGAAATGAAAGCTGAAAAAAATATACTGCTGGCAGGCTGGTCCTTCATGAAATACTGAAGGAAGATTTTTTTTGGGGGGGAGAAGCATATACCTAAAGCAAGGGAAAATACTAGTAAGCAAAGCTAAAATACATTTTCTCGTTGTTTTATCCTTTCTAAAAATATTGACAGCTTAAAGGAGGAAAAGGGTTTCATCAATTCGTGAAGAGCTATAAAATTAGTTAGTGATAGGCACTTTAGAGAAATGAAAGAGATCTTCTACCAACTCAAGTCATGTGATCACGAGTCCCTAGATGAACTGCGTGAGAGTCAACATGCTATCGGTAAGGAGTCAAACACAGGTGCCATCAGAAAGGAGGAGAGAAGAGTGCAAAAGCAGTTGACATAAAATAAGGTGATGATGTGTAATAATGAAATTACAGGAAAGATTTGAGATGTTTGACTGATGAGTTATTCCAGTTCTATGGGTTGAATACCTTCCTGCCTGCAAGGAATTTATGGCAGTATCATCCTTTGGAGACACTGCAAAGAAATCTCTAAAGGAAAGCTTCTCTCTGTGCATGTGGTATATGTTTACATGTGTGATATAAGGTTGTATCTATGTGTTCTATGAAAGTATGTGTTGCATGCGTGCGTATTTAGTTACATGCCTGTGCATATGCAAACACCTGTGCAGGAACCGGTAGAGGCTGGAAGTCAATGTTGGTTTTCTTCCTGTTTTGCTCTGTGCTATTTTTAAGACGTCAGATGCAGATTTTCCCCCCTCCCACTTGAAACTTCCAAGGGATTTTCACAAAGAGCTTTATTTAAAATTGTAGAGGAGAAAAAAAAAAACACCCACCAATCAACAAATCTAAGCACCTTGCTTCTTATATCAACCTTCAGATCAAACTGCTAAGTGGTTATGTTTCATTTCAGGATGTAGTGGTCCAAGTGAGTCAAGATAAATTACGTCATCTGGCTTTGCTGGTACAATATAGCTGAAACTGTACTGTTCATATCGAATAGGAATTTTCTTGGGTTACAATTAATTGTAGGGACTGAGAGATCAAGGATTGAATATCAATATTTGATGACAGTCTTGATACTATAATATCAGATGTAGAAGTTGGAAGGTCAAGAGAGGCCAAGTAGAGTGTTCACATGTTCTTTCATACAGAATACATTCCGATAACAATGGCATCGATCCACTCATGGTGATGGTTCATCGGTGACAAAACTACTATTAAAGGACCTGTCTCTAAAATGTCATTATTTAAACAATGAATTTTAGGGAGGAACCAATATTTAAATAATATCAGTACATTTTATCTTCTCACAAGAGTTAGAAGTGAAACACCAGAGTTCTTTCCTTGACTCTTGTGTTTAATGGGTTGGTCTCTAGTCTTTAGATAGATAATTCTGGGTGAGAGAAAATTTAAATCTCCAACCCAACGTTTGTATTTGTAAGCACTTAAAGAAAGTTCTGCGAGAGTGACTTCAGGACCCTGTCTATTATCTGATGTTTTAATGAAATTGGGGCAAACTAAATTTTGCCAGCAGCATTGAGTTTTCTAAATCAAAGATTTTATGGGAATATTGGGAATCATCTCATAGACAAGGGCTTAAAGTAAAAAAAAAAAAAGCCAGTATTTATCCATTTGTGTTGGGAGTTTGTATATAGGTAAAAAGTGAGGCTGAGCAGAAATAAAAGCTTAGAAAGACTAACTGACAAACATCCAATAAGGGCATCTCTTCCAACACCCCCTTCAATAGAAAGAAGAGACACTGAGAACACAGCCACAGAGAATGAGACTGGTTGGACCTTGTTAGAGTCCAGGCATTTTATTTGTTTGTTTTTGTTTTTCTGTTTGTCTAAGGAGATCTCTTCCACACACTACACAATTTTTTTCCCACTGAGTGACAGCCACAGCCTTAATACAGCATTTAATAATGCATTGAATATTTCTGTTGAAACTAAAAGGAAAACAATGATTAGTGGTATGAGGGGCTGACGAGCCCAGTTTCTGAATCCAGAGGGAGCCAGTTAATAAGACTTTGTATATTGGGTGTGAATGCTGATTAGATAGGAAATGACATCAAATCATATGAGTGAAGCCTGGTATCTTATTTTTGATTTTTAGCTTGGTTTTTGTATTGAAAATAGTTTCTTTCACATAATATGTTCTAGTTATGATCCCCCCCAACTCTTTCCAGATCCTCCCAACATACCATCCACCCAAATCCACTTTCTTTCTCTTCCTCATACAAATGGGCATCTAATAAATAGATAGATAGATAGATAGATAGATAAGTAAATAAGTTAAGATATAATAAAAACAAACTACAATAAAACAAAGCAAACAGGGGGAAGAAACCAAAGGCAGAAGGCACAAGAAACTCATACAGATGCTAAGACACACATTTGCACACCTAGAAAACCCATAAAAACAAAATCAGAAACCATGATATCTAAGCAAAAGATCTGTATGGAAAAAAAATTAAATGCACAGACTAAACAGTGTAAGACAAAAACCTCTAAAACTCTCATTGAGCTTATTTGTGTTGGTGATCCAGTTGCCTTCAAGTGTGGTTTGGACACTCAGTGAGATCTCATGAGAGAAAACTATGTTTTTCCTTTGCAAACAGTTATCAATTGGAGATAGCTTCTGGGTTAGGGATGTGGCTTGTGTCTGCTCCCATATCAGCACTGAGACCCCAACTCACTTAGACCAGTGCAGTTCCTGGGCATGCTGTCACAGTCTGTGAGTTCGTTCGAACATCATTTTGGTTGTGCCTTTTGCCTGGATGCCTTCCATCCTCTCTGGTTCTTACATTCTTTTTGTCTCCTCTCCTGCAGAGTTCCCTGAGCTGTGACAGGAGGGATTGGATGGAGACATATTCTCTAGGACTAAGCGTTCCAAGGTATCTATATGCACATTGCCCAATCATATGTCTCATTATTTGTTCCCATTTACTGTAGGAGGGGCACTGCTCTAATGATGACTGAACAAGGTGCTGATCTATGAGTATGACAGAATATCATTAGGAGTCATTTAATGGCCATGTTCCTTTAGAACAACAATAACATTTGTTTTCCCCATAGGTCCATGGTCTATGTATTCTCATGTTCTTGGCAACCCAGGTGGTATGGGGTTACACTTCATGGAGGGAACCTTAATTCCAATCAGATAGTGTTTGGTTACTCCTACAAATTTGTGCCACTATTGTACTAGTATCTTTCAAGCAGGTGACTCTTGTAGTAACTGGATTGGTGGTTACTTTTCTCCTCTAGTAGTTTACCAAGTCCCTTCTTAGGATTCTTAATTATTAATACAATATGAAAAAATGTTAGGATATAATCTACTAAAACATAAAAATTAGCTCAAAACAACTAAACTGGAATCTGGTAACACATACAAGTTGGTAATCATTTTCCATTGATATATATCATCTACAATTATTAGAGATATTAAAAAATATACCATTCTTGTTTACAAGGTATGCCTTGATTTACTAAACTTGAGTAGAACAAGATTGTGACTGACCACATGGCTTTTCTTACATTTCAACTTGCTTAATCTTTGGTAAGGATTTGCAAGGGCAGGAAAACAAGATTCAAACCAAGATGTCATTGGCTGAATGTGGCTCCAAACCCTTTCGTAGCAATGTTGATCTCAAAGAGGTTGGTGCTGGAACGTGGTGTCTTTTGGGAAGTGCTTATATAGTAAAGGCTCTGGTTTCAAGACTAGATTAATGCTACTTTGAAAAGATTTTTGGAGAGATATGATTCTCTCTTGTTTTCTGCCACCTGAGTACACAGGCAGAAGTCCTATAGCAGATACTACTGCCTTGCTCTAGAAATCCATTGCCTCTAGAATCCTCAGAAAATATGCTTCTGTTTGGAAAGTAGAGTATTTGGTATTGTCACAGCAGCACAAAAATGGATGCCCACAGTATCTGGAGATTTGGGTCACTTCTGTTTTTCTGGAGGTACCCAGATATCCTAAGCAGTATAGCCATGACAAGAAGCTTCCTTATAAGACTGGGGACAGTGCATTGAACATACCATGCTTCTATTTGCAAGTGAGCTTTCAAATTCTTAGCTCTGCAACATAAATCTTAAATTCTTAAAGCTGCCTGGTTATCTCCAATTTCAAGTGGGCATGCTAGATATAAGATATCTGTCATGGTCATACTTTTTAGGGAAAATGTTTTCAATATGCCCTGTTGTAATTTGATTTAGGTTGGTAAGTACATCAACATGAAAATAGTGATGTTGAACACGTTTTAAAATTCTGGGGATGTCAAAAAAGGAAAGATATAAGAACTTCTGTTTATAAAAGTATTGTCTACAAAACTATGAGTCAAGAATAGCCTAAAGGGAAAAAGAAAAGTATCAAGAAAATAGGACCACCAATGTTTTAAATGAGACCCATATAAAGAACACATCTAAGGTAGTTCTTTTTCCTTGTTGCTGTGAATAGAGCAGCAGTAAACCTGGGTTTGAAAGTATCTCAGAAGGCAGATATAATGTCCTTTGTGTACCTTTCAGAAGCACTATAAGTAAGTCATGTGGTCATTACATTTTCAGTCTCATTTGAAATGCCCAAACTGGTTTTCATACAGATCCCTCCAGTTTAAATTCCCAGTAGAAGTTAAATTCTCTTTCTCCACATCCTCATCAGCATTTGTTTTCTTGATGATGGCCATTCTGCCTGGAAAGTAGTTTATTTGAATTTCCCCAATGGCTTAGGATATTGAAAAAAGTTAAAATATTCATTGGCCTTTTCTTCTTCCTTTCTCTCTTTCTTTTTGAAAACTTCTGTTCAGTCCATTTTCGCACTTGTTGATTTTTAACTGTGTTTTTGTTTTGCTATTTAAATTTGCAAGTCATTGTGTGTGTGTGTGTGTGTGTGTGTGTGCGTGTGCGTGTGTGTGCGTGTGCGTGTGTGTGTGTGTGTGTTTGCATGTGTATACAATCATGTAAAAACTAGAACATCTACTTATCTGGAGGAAGAATGAAAAAAAAATAGAAGAGGATTAACAAGTGCCATATGTGTGTGAAAAATTCCACAATGAAACTCATCACTCTGTAAACTGATATAACAGACAAGTTGTATTTAGTAATACATATACAGGCACATTTATATACACATACACACATACACATATGCATGTAACAAGAATTAATGAAAAAAGGAGGATGTGGATTTGAAAAGAGCAATAGGTAGCATATGAGAGTTTAGAGAGAGAAAAGAGGGAAACCAGAGTCATTACACTATAATCTTAAAAATGAAAAGGAGTAATAGAAAAAGAAACATGGTATCCTATGGAAACATAAAGTACCACAATCATCTTTCATCAGCCTTAATTAGTCTTTGTAACCACTATGAGTTGAACATGTGTCTTCTATTTCCAGTTCTAGCTAATATGACAGTGGTGCTGGAGTCCCTTCACTCCAGAGGCTGCCTCTGTGGATCCTAAAACACTAGGTCTGGCTCTTAAACTCAAAATAAAATGAGACAAACAAACAAACCAAAGAAATGAAACTAAAATCACCAGAGCTATGCTGGGAAGACAGAGCTGCCTAGAGACAAATGGGCAGGCATGGTTAGTTAACCAGTTTTGCTGAAATTCTGTTTGGTTGACCTTTGTCCTTGGATCACATACATAGAGGCCTTATAGTGGTTTTATAACTTATTGATGCCTAGGCATATATTAAAGATTTTTGTAAAATATTTATCCGTGAGACTTGTTCCCAGATTCCCAGTTGACTGTGGAAAAGACTCAGCAATGGAAATAGAAACAACGTGGAGTCAGAAGTATTATGATCTCATCCTATCTGATGGTCCCACTGGGTACATTCAGACCCACATGGAGAGTTATGTAGAAGAAGCATTGAAATCCTTGTAGTATTAGGTGGTGTTTAGTGTATGGAAGTGCCTTCCCCACTAATAGGGTTAAAGTTTGTGTAAATGAGTCTCCATGTGGCCAACAAAAATAGCTTCCTTATAACCTTCTGCCATGTGAAGAGGTCATAAAATCATCCTTCTCATGGTTTGGCTATGAAACATCCCAACCCCCAAATGTGTTAAGGGGTTGGACCTCAGCTGGTGGTGCTAATTAGGGGACTTCAGAATTCTTTCTGTGGTGGAGGATAACTGGAGTTAGGTCACAAGGAGTGTGTTATTGGGCACTGTACATTTTTCATGCATTTTAACAAACACTTCTTCCTCTGTGACATGAAGAGCATATTCTAGGACATAGCATCCAACCTCCATTAAGATCTTTCTCATCACATGCCTAGAATCAATGGCGCCAAGAACTAAGGACATTTGAAACCTTTAGCCAAATTAAACTCTTCCTCCTTTTTAAGTTGTTCATATTAGACTTCTGTATCACAACCGGAAGTTAAGAAGACTAAACATTACTACTACCTTAGTCTTGGACTTCCAACCTCCAGAGTAGCAAGAAAAAAAATTCTCTTTTTTTTTTTTTTTTTTTTACAATTTTTTTTTGGTATTTTATTAAAGCACCACAAAATAGAGTGAAAATGAATTAATCCATGTTCTACTTCATATTTAATTATTTAGCTAATGAACATTTGACGCAAAACAGTAATAGGAACTAAAATTTATTTAAACAATGTTATGAGATTTATGGATCCCAGAGAACCATGCATAGCCTTTCTTCATGATGCCTTTTGTTGGAAAAGAAGCACTCTTGCTTACAGATGATTATACATCTAGTGGTAATATTATGCCAGGACATATACCATAGACATTAAGGGCATTAGTATATCTACAGAATTCCATACACTTTCTGGAATGCATATGTTAATATTTGCCCATACACAAATGATGTGGGGAATTTTTAGCTTTTCTGGTTACTTGGCAGTGCTTTTCACATAATTCAACTGAGCCTAAATAAAATTTAACTTTTCCTATTCCAGGGTAAATGAACAAACCCTTTTAGAGTATCCAGGAGCTTTGAGGAAACCTCAAATTCAGTAGAGCTCAGAATTTTATATAGAAATTAATTTGGAGACCAAATGTCATAAGACGTCCAACATTTCAAAAAGTCTGAACTTTTGGTTATTGATGATTTACCCATATCTGTGAGCCAATAGTTAATTATCTGAATGAAGTAAGAAGGGAAAACTTTGAAGTCAAATATGAGAGGTGAATGTAATTACAGAAACACTTAAGCTTTTCAATGGTGAGAACACTCCAGTCTTTTAGGTAGCCCAGGATGGACCATGTGTAGAAAGTGTGGGAAGCTACTCTGAGAAGCCAGTTTCAGTTTCCTTGGTTAATTTTGCAGAGGGTTAAGATCTCTTATAATTAAAAGTTCAATAGATAAAGAAAAAATGTCCTTTTAATAAACAGCAAATTCTAAATTTTATATCATATAAAGTATATATACACAAATATAGGTTATTTAGATAGATTTAATGAAACGAAGCAAAATTCCCCTTTCTCTAGTTTGTCTGCAATTTGATCCACACATCTAGAGTTGCATCTCACATTTTCTCCATTTTCATTCTGAAATAACCAGTCATTCTGCTTCAGGACAAAATTACTCTGATTTATCCTTCATAAAATTGAACCTATATTTCTTTCATATTCTTCATGCAGTCATTTTTCTTCACTGTTATTTCTAGTAGTTTTATTTACATATGTTGGGGGTAGGTGTGTGTGTGTGTGTGTGTGTGTGTGTCTGTCTGTCTGTGCACGTGCATGTGTGTGTGTAAAATTTACCATTACTAACTTTTCTCTTTCCCCCCAATTAGTAAGTAGATAATTATTACTATATGCTAAATTCTATTGTAAACTAGCACATTTTATAAATATTCAATATCACAAATTCCAAAAATATATTATTATTCTCTGTATGAATTTTCACTAAGATAAAACAGGACATATTTAATAAGAGAGACACCACCTTAGGGTTTTGGGCACTATATTAGAAACAAGAACCCAAAAATAAACAAACTTAAAATACAACTTTATAAGGCTTATTTAAAAATAACCTACATACGACTGAGCATCTAATACTTTAACTACATTTTATTCTAAACTTTGAATCACCCAAAAATAGTGTATTTTGGTTTTGGCAAACATATAAAATTCAATATTAGTAAAATAAAATGTATGAAGACAAAATTTTATTGAAATGATATGTAATTTTTATAATTCCAAGAGTCTAGTAAACATATTGTTTTTATTGCACTAATAAATGCACAAAATGTAAAAGCAAATTTTCAGGCTAAATGTTGATAACTCTGAAAATGCAGCTCTTTTTAATTAACTAATATTAAACTTTCCTAATGTATCAAAGATTTACACAAATCAAATGAATGCAAAACCCTATGTATTAGTTTCTATACTTATGAGGTTTTCTCAACACTGCGTTTAAGCCTGTATTTTCCCTTTGTATCAATTAGAATAACATCTCATAGAGAAGTTCATAAAATTAATTTAGCAATATCATTTAGAACAAAACGTGATTGTTGGGGGGAGGGCGGTAATGGGGGGAAGGTGGGGAGAGGAACACCCATAGAGAAGAGGAGGGGGAGGGTTTAGGGGGATGTTGGCCAGGAAACCAAGAAGGGGAATAACAATCGAAATGTAAATAAGGAATACTCAAGTTAATAAAGATGGGAAAAAATATAAAAATATTGTGAAAAAAATGAGGTAGATGCAAAGAGCCTTTAGCTTTCACTCTAAACTTTTTCCATGGTGCAAAGATAAATCTAATAATGCAAAACAAAAAGTCATTAGTTTATCTCCATAAGCACAGACTAATAAGTTCTGTCCCACTTTATGTTTTCCTCCACACTGTGTTTCTGGCTTATGAGACAAATTGTTACTGGTTCAGTGTGGAAGACAAGCTTTCCTCCACAGTTTACTGAGGAGATGGTGACGTTTAAGGATTTCTTTGATACTAACATATCAGAGACAGTAATAAATGTAGCTCAGAAACTACTCACATCTCTAGGTTTCTTTCTTGTGCATAGGCATACTATCCAGGCTCTTTCCATGGAGGTTTTTCTTTTGTAGCTTCAGGTTATTGCTTCTGAATGTCCTTAAATTCCATGAGAGACCTTACTGGGCCAGAGGATGCAAGGTGAGCAAGGTAACATCAAATGAAACGATGGTGATGGAGTCGAAGCTGCAGGTTTCAGTCAACATCAGTTATTGGAGAATCTGGGCTCCTTTTAGTGGCTTCTTAGTCTTGTTGACAAAAGAATTTGAAAACAGATTCAGACAGAAGCTCAGGGATCACTTTATTAGAGTTTGGGAGAAAAACAGCAAGGTAGGAAAGCCGTAAGCCTTAGCAGTTGCTATGGAGAAAAGGAAGAAAGTATTTTTGTGTTAGAGGCCAAGAAAGCAGGCATGTCCAATAATGGAGAAAGATTGGTAAGCAGGTACATGGGGTTAGGGGAGAGACCTTCTTCAATAAAGGCTGTCTGGACAAACATGCTTGTAAAGTTGACCCTGATCTACAAGAGATAGAAAAGGGAAAAGGAAATGTTACTTTGTTTTAACTCTTGCTGCTGCTGTTGTTGTTAAAAATAAAACAAACAACAAAAAAACAAAAAACCCCTGGAAGGCTGGGGGCTGAAATGATGGCTGCTCTTCCAGAGAGCAGGAGTTCAATTTGGTCTTCTGGTGTACATAAAAGCAGAGTACTCTTATACATAACATACATAAATAAATAAGTGGGGGAAAACCCTCCAGGCTTTATAACACAAATTATTCTTTCTATCTCCTTAAACAGTCTTCGGTTGAATGAACATTTCCAAGGATCAGTCTTTTTCCACCAAGTGATTGACCAACCAAACTGCACTAACTCACGGAAGAGAAAAAGGGTATGTAATATTTTGGGTGGCGCGGAATGTTATGTCTCTACTAGTGTAAGAATCACAACTCAGATTCTTCTCTTTTTTATGAAGAGGTAGTCATTTTCCTCTAATGGGTCTTTAAAAAGTTCTGCTGCCTCCTCCTTCTCACATGATACTTTCAAGCCTAAGGAGAGACAGCTGTGAAGGTTCTCTTCCTATAGAAAGAGATGGTAAGGTCCAAAGCCAATAAGGAGAAATTGGTTCAACCTCAATGATCTCCAAAGCAGGCAATATTTGTCTAATTGCCCATCACTGAGAAATCTTTGTAAGAGTAACTGGACAGGACAGGACAGGACAGGACAGGACAGAGAGAACTGAAAATAACTCATGGACCAAGAAACCATCTGTCTTGGTTTCTTTTCCTGATGCAATGATGAAATAATCTGACAAAAGAAACTTAAGGATATACTTTCTGTTGTTGTTTGTTTTTCCTGCCTCATAGTTCAATGGTACATCATGGTATAGAAATCAAGGGGGGAAGGAGTTTGAATAATTTGGCCACATCTCTCACACACAGTCAAAACACAAAAAGTATTGAATGCGTGCTACTGCCTGGGAGCCATTTTTCATTTAAATGGTCCAGGATTCCAGTGAGGAATGGCAAACTGCAGGCAAATCTTGCCACTTCAATTAATGTAATGGAGGTAATCCCCTACAGCAATCTCAGAGGCCCATCTCACAAGTGGTTCTACATTCTTTCTAGTTGACTATGAAAACTAGTCATAGCCCCACCCTCAACTTAGCACCTAATACATCACTTTTAGGTCAAAATCTTCTACCTGTTGTACAGATAATATCATGACCACGTTAAAATACAAAATGTATTCAGTCTAAATTTCTGTCTTCATAGTCTTCAATATTCCTACACTTTAAAAGTTCAAATTGTTAGCCATTCTGACTAGCGTGAGGTGGAATCTCATGGTTGTTTTGATTTGTATTTCCCTGATGACTAAGGATGTTGAACATTTCTGTAGGTGCTTCTAGGCCATATGATATTCCTCAGTTGAGAATTCTTTGTTAAGTACTGCACTCTATTTTTACTAGGATTATTTGATTCTCTGGAGTCTAATTTCTTGAGTTCTTTGTATATATTAGATATTGGCCCTCTATTGGATGTGTGATTGGTAAAGAGCTTTTTCCAATCTGTTGGTTGCTGTTTTTGTCCCAATGACAGTGTCCTTTGCCTTGTAGAAGCTTGGCAATTTTATAAGGTCTCATTTGTTGATTCAGGTGAAAGCAGATGCTGGTGAGGTTGTAGAGAAAGAGAAACACTCCTCTATTTTTGGTGGGATTGCAAACTGGTACAACCACTCTGGAAATCAGTCTGGAGGTTCCTCAGAAAACTGAACATAATATTACCTGAGGACCCAGCTATACCACTCCTGGGAATATACCCAAAAGATGCTCCAACATATAACAAAGACACATGGTCCATTATATTCATAGCAGCCTTATTTATAATAGCCAGAAGCTGAAAAGAACCTAGATGTTACTCAACAGAGGAATGGATACAGAAAATGTGGTATATTTACATAATGGAGTACTACTCAGCTATTAAAAACAATGACTTCATGAAATTTTTAGGCAAATGGATGGAACTAGAAAATATTATCCTGAGTTAGGTAACCCAGTCACAAAACAAACACACACACACACACACACACACACACACACACACACACACACACACACACACACGGTATACATGGTATGCACTCACTGATAAGCGGATATTAACCCAAAAGCTCAGAATACTGAAGAAGCAATTCACAGACCATATGAAGCTCAAGAAGAAAGACCAAAATGTGGATACATCAGTTCTTCTTAGAAGGGGGAACAAAATGCTCACAGAGAGAAATACAGAGACAAAAGGTGGAGCAGAGACTGAAGGAAAGGTCATCTAGAGACTGCCCCACTTGGGGATCTATCCCATCTGCAGCCATCAAACTCAGACACTATTGTGGATGCCAAGAAGTACATGCTGACAGGAGCCTGATATAGCTGTCTTCTGAGAGACTCTGCCAGAGCCTTACTCATAAGGATGAGGATGCTTGCAGCTAACCATCGGAATAAGCACAGGGACCCCAATGGAGGTGTTAGGAAAAGAACTGAAGGAGCTGAAGGGCTTTACAACCCCATAGGAAGAACAACAATACCAACCAACCAGATGCCCCCCTCTAGAGCTCCTGTGGACTAAACAACCAAGAAAAAAGTACACATGGGGAGACCCCTGGCTCCAGCAGCATATATAGCAGAGGATGGCCTTGTCAGGAATCAGTAGGAGGAGAAGCTCTTGATCCTGTGAAGGCTCATTTCCCCAGTGTAGGGAAATGCCAGGGTGTTAAGGTGGGAGTGGGTGGGATTGAGAGCATCTTCATAGAAGCAGGGGGAAAAGGGGAGGGGAATGGGAAAGGGGGATGGTGATAACATTTGAAATGTAAATACATAAAATATCCAAGAAAAAAAAGTTCAAATTCTTTCAACTGGATTCTCCAGTTAGAAGTTACATATTTCTAACATGTAATAATAAAGTGTAAACATACATTTCTTTTCCAAAAGAGAAGAATCTAGGTACAGCAACACATAAGATCAAAGCAAGATGAAAACCATCAGGGAAAACAACAAATTCTGCAGCACAGGGGCTGAGTCTGGAGTTCCTGATGAAATTTATTAGGCTCTAAAGAGCCTGTGTAACTCCATGCCTTCAAGTCTGCCAACTGCAATGCACAGTTCCAGACCAGCTCCACTTCATGCCCACTGCTTTCCTCAGCAGATACCTCACAATACTGGCATCTCCAGTATTGTGGAGTCTTCATTATAGCTTCTGGGGACTTCGTTACATGGACTCCAACACTCACACATTTCCTGACCTCAGCTTCTTTCTGAAACCATGAGCCTTCCTTTCCAGACTCTCTTAATCTAAACCAATTCTGCTGGACAATGCAGTTAAAGGTGTAATGAGGGAAAAGAAGGCTTCCCTGGACAAACAAGGGGTCTGGAGAAAAAGAAGGGTAAGGCATAGCTTGGGAGTTTGAGACATCTATCTATGAAAATTTTTATATTTTGTAGATTGTCTCCTTCCTGGTGCTGTCTCTTCTGGAACGGTTTGTGTCTCCTGCACTCATGGACAGTTCTGTCTTTTGGTGGATGAAAGAAGCTATGAGAAGCTTCATCTGCATCTGCCATATCGCAGACATAATTTCTTCAACTGTGATGTTAAAAGTATGAATTCGATTGGGCATGGTGGCACATATATTGGTTGGGCTGTTTTTGTTGTTGTCTTGTTTGTAAACTTTACATAAGCCAGAATTATCTTAGGGAAAGGAACCTCACCTTAGGAAATGCCTTCATCATATTGCCTGTAGGCAAGCCACTTTCTTTATAAATTATTTTTGTGGGAGGAAGGACCCAGTCCCCTGGGATGGTATCATTCTTGGGACAGTGGTCCTGGTTGCTATACAAAAGCAGGATGCAAACCATGATGTGCAAGTCTGAAAGCAGTGTCCCTTTAAGGCTACTGCTTCAATCTCTATATACAGTTTTCTCACCTGAGTTCCTGCCCTGACTTCCCTCAGTGATGGTCTGTTACCTGAAAGTATAAGGTAAAATCAGCATTTCCTCTCCAAGTTGCTTTTAGTCATGATTAAAAACAGTCTGGGCAGTATATTAAGTTCAAGGTCAGCTCAAGAGACCCTATCAGAAAGAAGGAAAAGAAGAGGGGGCAGACAGAAAGTGAACAAAGAAATCACGGGGAATGTAAGTTTTGAATCTATATCCATAGATAAAGCTAATGATGCTAATAATGGAAATGAATAAAATCATATACAGTCCTCAACTGTTAGGATAAAAGCTAACAGGCCAAAAGAAAGAACACATTAGCCGGCAGAAGGCAAGTAGCAATGTGATAGAGAAGGCATGAGCCTGAAGAATTTACAAGTAAGACCCCATCAGAATAAAAATTTATATTTTCAACAGTGCAGGAAAAATCAAATATAAACCACTAACTAGAAGAAAAAATATAGAACATTTATCTGTGACAAGAATTTACCTAGAAGATGAAAAGAATATTATAAACCTAGCAAGTTAAAAAAAACACCCACATTGGAAAAATGAATTTAGTATAGGATTAGAGATACTGTGGATGGACAGGCCAATGACAAAGTATCCATCATTACTCTTGAGGGAGATGAAAGTTAGCCTAAAGTGTAAAAATATGAAAATAAATGTTAAATCGTGATATTAAGACTGCACAACTGCACACTCTCAGGCTAAACCCCAGTGAGGTAGAAGCCTCAATGTGAATCTTCATACATTACTAGTGAAAGGGCAAAATGGAAGAACCATTTTGAGCAGTAGCTTACCAGCATCATACATTTCAAGGCAGCCTTATGCAATCCAGTCATCACACTCCTAGAAAATTAACCCAAGGACATAAGAGCATATGTTGACACAGACTGTGCTGTTCACAGTCGCTTTAAAAACTACAAACAGAAAGATCAGTTCAAATGGCTATCACCTATTCAAAAAAGAAAATGACTGGAATATGCATGCAGTGGAGTGCCAGTTTTAGATTCTGTGTGCATCTCAAAAGCATTATTCTAAAGGGAAAATACATAATGCATTCACACTGACACTCGCTTTATAAATCCACTTATAAAATGCCAGAGAAGTTAAACTCGAGTGACAGGGAGCAGATTAATCATTGTCAGGGTCTTTATATTAGAGAAGAGACTTACTGTGGACAACTATAGAGGATAGCCGTGGACTCTCATATAATGGGAAGGTTCTACACCTTTACAGTGGTACTTCATATACAGAAGAATTACTAGACTCCTGAAATAGTACACTTAAAGTTAGACTTTCTTATACTATGTCATTTTTATTTACTTAAAAGTGACTTTAAAAACAATGTACCATCTATTATGTTCTAGGCTCTGGGTTAAATGTTGCAGGAATCAAAGCCTTACTTATTCTTTGTGTAGTCCAGTTGAAAATAGAAGAGAATCATTTAGTAATTATGGCATTTATTATATGATGTGACATTAATAGATAAATGTACATGGCTATTAGTAACATGGACACATCTACTAAATGAAACACTTAGGGTAGAAAAGGACATATCTGTGCCTCACCCCTGAGACATGTGAACATCGTTACAATCACATTTGCCTGTAACACACTAAGGCACGGAAGTCTATACATCAGAATTACAAAAGTAAGTTAAAATTTCAGTTCTTTTTCTGTGTACTTTAAGTACTTCTGTATTTTTTTCTTACCTTCAACTTGTGCGCTACAATTGATATAATTATAAATATACCTGCTTTTATAACTAGCACTCATGTTAAGATTTAGAACACTTTTGGACTCTTCTTCTAAGGTCTCTGGTTGCTGGCTGATTATTTATTGGTGTTTTGACATTTCCAGAAGATGATTCTGCCACCCTATAGAAAAACTGTATGGTGAAATCAAAAGTGTCATTGTCCCACGTAGGAAGTGTTTGGGATGAGCGGTTTTGACTCTGTCAGCTTCATTTGCGAGAGAGCTAATTTAGGAAACATTTGTAAGCACTCCCATGGTGAAGCATGCCTTTGTGAGAGAGGTAAATATGAATACCCTGCCCTTGGAGAAGCTACCGAACTTTTTCAAATCAAATCATTTCACTGCAGGGGATTATTATAATTTTCACTGGGAGCATGGTGAGCCCTAAATAGAATGGGTCATAACTTTCTGAATCTTCTCTACACTTTGGTATTAGAAAGAAATGCTTTTGTGGATTGACCTGAAAGGTCACTTTTTTATATGGTCATAATTAATGAAAATAATCATTCAAGCTAATGAAACTGATAATTAGAAACCATCTTCGATTTTAATTAGCATTGGAAGTGTTGCTGTGGAATAGACTGAAGAACTATTTGGAAACCGAAGTTCTGCTGTTCCTTGAGAGAGGGTGACAAGTACTCAGGCAGGGAGCAAATGTTTCCATCTTGAAGCAAACTATGGATGGGAGCATCCTCTTCTATCTCCTTCTGACTTCACCTGTCAGGTGGAAAAAAGTATATACCAACTAGAAATGAGATTTTTTTTCCTCAGAAAGAAGGTACCATGGTTGACTCTTTGTGATAAACCAAACATTGTGTATTGAAATCTAATCCCCAAGTTGAAATTTTAAGGAGGTGAGAACTTACAGAGGTGATTACATCATGAAGGCAGAGTGTCAGGGACCTGCCCATCCTTAGGGGTTGGGTCAAAATGGAACATAGCATTGGACAGAGGCCAAAAGACTGATGATATCTGACCTTGTAGGAAACTTAACTCTTACTTTATAATTCTGTGTGCTTGAATAAGCGCTGATCTGTGGTGATTAACATATGCTGTATTGCAGCAGGGAATTGAGTATAGGGTTAATTACTAGGGATCCTTTCTCTTTTGCCCAGGAGCTTCACCTTTTGTTGGCCAGGCAAGAGGAAGACTTGGAGCTGTTAACTCTTTGTGAACCAAGAAAAAAAGTCATCACACTCAGAGAAAGAAAAACATCTTACTCAAGCAAATATGCACAGACATACACACATTCATATATACATATTCTTGTCAGGTCTGACCACCTGCTTCATCTATTTCACAAGTATTCATGCATATGTGTATATATGTATGTGTATAAGTATGTGTATATCATGTATGTGCATATGATGTGTATATATGTATTAAATATGAATATATACATATATATATAAACACACACACATACATACATATTTGGTAGATGGAGCAAAAGCCCACATAAGCAAGTTCCATTGAGCAATCACCAATGGAGAAAAATCTTACTCGTTCTTGATGAAAAATAAGCTCCAACCTTTATTTCTCAGAGAAAGAAAAAGCTTCTACATTTTTAATTGGTGGATAAAAACAGCATGTGAGTAAGAAAAAAGGCACTCTCCTATTGTTGTTCTTAGTACCTATATGTTCTCGGGAGAATAGATCACATGATTTTCCAAGTATCTTTACATTCCAAAAGTTCATCATAAATGGAATAAGAAGTTTAAGTAGAAATGTTTACATGAATTTCATTAGGAGTAGTTATCTAATTAAACTTTTATTATCTGTTACTAGCTCCAGAAGTTCATAAAGAGTTTGAAACAATGATTTTCATATCATAAGTTAGCATACTTTTATCAGGAGGCAAATTATCTGCCTTGTGTCTCACTAGTATTGAAGTTGTATAGATAAATCCAGTCAATGTTTCAACTTCTGTCCTTGCATCCACCGTAAACTCTCCACTCCTAGTTTATGACCTTTAGGTGTCAGACAGTGCTTTCACAGCCAGCCCAGAAGGGAAAGCCTTCTCTGATCACAAATCTTTTCCAAGCCTGCTTTCTATCCCAGTGCAACTAGCCAGTGACACAGGAAGGTTTTCAGAGCCCTAGTTATAGCCTTCTTACTATAAATGGCTCAAAATTACCTGTATAAATTTCGAAAATCTATAGAATCCTTATTAGGATTTATAAAATCATCAATTGTCCACATAGCATTGCTGTAAGAGAGTACATCTTTGTTGAGCTGCAGAAAAATCTGCCTAATAGAATGGGCTAATGTCCTGGAATTATTAGACTAATTTAGTAATGACAGAAAAGACATTTAACAGCATTAAGAATAAATCCGGAGATGAGATTTCTGAAGGCCTTGCAATTTAGAATTTTATCCATCGTGGACCATGCAAAAATGGTGGGTCACCTTTAGGAACGTTATCTGATAGTTTTAGCCTCTCCTAGATGACTTCTGATGGTAGAGCTCACATAAGTAGGATTAGTGTCTTTCTAAAGTAGTCAGTGAGTGCTTGGTTGCCTTATATCCTATGAGAAATGACAAAGCAAGGAGGTGTGCTCTTTGAAACAACAAAGCAGGCTCCCATTAGACATCAAGTCACCTGATGCCTTGGTCATTTTTCCCAGCCTCCAGGACAATGAGGAATGAATTTCTATTCCTCTAAATGCTGGCCAGTCTATGACACTTTGTTATATAAAAATGGATATACCTCACTGGTCCAATCCACTGAGTTTCACCTGTCACTGTAATTTTTCCCTCGACAATTCTAAAGTTTTAAACTTCTTATTTTTAACCTGACTTTCTGATAGTAGTCCTTAGCTGGTGTTGAAGCTATTTCCATCCTTCATTCCAAACTCATAGTGGAGCAGAATTGGGTATGTATCAAGACCCTGAGGGAGTGATGGAATATAACGTTTGAAAGGCTGGTTTGTACAATTCACAAATGACCCTCGCTTCAGGCTCTCACAAAGAGCAGCTTGATATTCTCTATCCTTTTAACCATGGTTTTACCAATTGTTTGTTTATGAACATCTTAATCCACTGAGGTAATATCTCTGAGTTTTTCAGGACTTATCTTAAGCAAAAAGAGTAAGGAGAATTGCAAGTCCTTCTCAGCTTTAATAGGACAAGGTCTCTGGACAAGCTAACCTTTTATCTTCCCACAGATCACCACATACAGGTATCAGTTCTGCCCTAAGTCATGGAGGGCCTGTCTTCATGCTGGAGTCTCTGTACCTAAATGGTGAGTACATGATACAGAGGAGGTAACTGAGGCCAGAAAATATGTATTTGACATCTCATTTAACTGGCTTCATTGTTAAAGTGTCTTTGAATAGTATCCTCTGTTGTGTTCAGTAGTTATAGAAACTATGTACACAGTATAGGACAGTGTATATCTAGAATCAGCTGCTTTCCTGAGTTCATTTCAACACTATCAGGATGTAAGATGACCTTGATGTTGGGATTCAAGTAGGTTCCTTTCCTCTATGACATCATTTCTGATCCACTGCCTAGATTATGATGAGGTATTCAGTTTTTAAGACACAGTCCTCGCAAACACTCTAGGTGTTGGCCATCTCCCCTGCATTGTTACTCTTTTTGTAAGCAGCATTAGAATAAAACAAATTAAGAGCTCATTCCTGGAGCATGCATCATTTTTTTGTAAGAAGTTTTTCAGAGTGCCCATGTGAATTGTCAACATTGAATGAGTTATATAGACTTCTCAGGGAACATTTCTTAAATGTAGTTTTTCTTTGGAATAATCTGGGGGTAATGTTTTACCTGTAATCATTTGGGATTTGATTTTTTTTAAAAAGTGTCAAAGAATTACAGAAAATTTCTCTATACATTCACACCATTTAAGTTTCCCCCATTTATATAGCTATGACGTGTTGTCAAAGCAGAAACTATAACCCGTGCTTAAACAGACTCCACATTTCTAAAATCTTTGGTTTCCCCTAATGTTATGTTTTATTTTTCAATCCCAACTTCTAATTTCGCAGCTTTCCGTATTACACGTTTTCCATTCTGATGTGAGATTCTTTCTAGAATTTATACTCAGTCATCGTTTGTGATGATTAACTTTATTATTAACTGGACACAACACAGAATCACCTGGGAAGAGAGTCTTAGTGAGGAAGGAGCTAAATAAATTTGGACTATGAGCATGTCTGTGAGGGATTATCTTAATTGTTAACTGACATGAGAAAACCCCGAACATAGTGGAGAGCACTATTGCCTAAGCAGGGCCATGTATGGTATGAGAGGAGAAAGCAAGCAAGCAAACCTTTCCCTTGTCTTGACTGTGAATGTGATGTCTCCATTTTAAACTCCTGCCACTGTGACTTTTCCTCAATGGTGGACTGCCACCAGAACCATGAGTCCCTTTCTTTCCCATGTTGCCTTATATAGGGAGTTTTATCAGACAACAGAAATAATACTATGATGGCAACATTTTGTCTAATTCCATCCAACCTTGGTTCTACTCTGAGTGCCTTGCACAACCAACCACTTCTTTCTAGCAATTATTGTTCTAGATTAACTATCTACTCTTAGATGAATAGGAGACCCTTTTTATGTTCTTCCTTCAGCTTTAACAGGGACACAGAGAACATAAGCCTGTTCCTCAATTCTTTCCTTCATTTCATCAGAGTGAAAACGTTTAGGCTAAATTTGCCTGAACTCAAAAAGCAGTTGAAACCTGAGGAAATGTAAGGAAATCTCTTGATATTTAATGTCTGATATGTTAGTCATTCTGTCTTTTCTAGCCCCCAAAGATTGTCCTTAGGCCACAGCCTTTAAAGTACAAAGTTCTGTAGACCTCACAGAATAACAGAAAGGGGCATATCGAACAATCTGGGCAGTTATAGTGTATGATGAGAGATTCCACTTGGTCATTTTTGCGGAACTAACAAGGATGAGATGCTATGATTGTCTCTTTAAAGGGCACATAACCACCAGCATTTAATTGCTTTCTGTTCTGTTTTATTTTTTTTTTTTTGAGACTGGGTATCATAGATCCAAGTCTGCCTTCAAATTCATTTTGTAGCTAAAGCTGGTCTTGAACTCCTGAGCTTCTTGTTGCTACCTCCCAAGAACTAGGATTGCAAGCACAGTCATATCTGGTTTGTTGTTTCTAAAAATGCATTTGAATCTAACAATTACTTCTTCACTAACCAATGTCAATTCACATTCACTCTCTTCATTATAGACATAAGAAGTAGGAAGGTCATTATTTCTGAGAAGGTACAAGTTCATGCTCATGAAAAAGGAAGGCAGTCGTGATGCAGATTTAGTTAACTGAGTTCGCTTTGTATCTGAGTGAAGAAATGTGTGGTAGCTGAAGGAAAGTTAAATTGTAGCTTTATTTTAAAATATCCACTACAGTTGTATAGTATTGAAAGATTACATAGAGGAAACACCCAGTTAAAACTACCATTTATAGTATTAGTGAGCCATTTTGATTTAATTTGAGTTTCAGTTTGACATTGCTGGATCATAAATTTTTCACTGTATGGTATTGGTACAGACACAGGCAGGTAAATCAATGGATTAGAATTGAAGACCAAGAAATGAATCCACACACCTATGGTCTCTTGATCTTTGACATAGGAGCTAAAACCATCCATTGGAAAAAAAGACAGCATTTTCAACAAATGGTGCTGATTCAACTGGCAGTCAGCATGAAGAAGAATGGAAATTGATCCGTTCTTGTCACCCTGTACAAAGCTCAAGTCCAAGTGGACCATAGACCTCCACATAAAACCCAATACACTGAAACTAATAGAAAAGAAAGTGAGAAAGAGCCTCGATCACGTAGCCACTGAAGAAAAAATCCTGAGAAGAACACCAATGGCATATGCTCTAAGATCAAGAATTGATTAATGGGATCTCATAAAATTGCAAAGCTTCTGTAAGGCAAAGGACATTGTCAATAGGATAAAATGGCAACCAACATATTGGGAAAAGATCTTTACTAATCCTACATCTGATAGAGGACTAATATCCAGTATGTACAAGGAACTCAAGAAGATAGACTCCAGAGAATCAAATAACCCTATCAAAAATTAGGTACAGAGCTAAACAAAGAATTCACAGCTGAGGAATGCCGAATGGCTGAGAAACACCTAAAGAAATGTTCAGCATCCTTAGTCATCAGGGAAATGCAAATCAAAACAACCCTGAGATTTCACCTCACACCAGTCAAAATGGCTAAGATCAGAACTCTGGTGACCACAGATGCTGGTGAGGATGTGGAGAAAGAGAAATACTCCTCCATTGTTGGTGAGATTACAAGCTGGTACAATCAGTCTAAAGATCAGTCTGATGGTTACTCAGAAAATTGGACATGGTACTACCTGAGGACCCAGCTATACCACTCCTGGGCATATACTCAAAAGTTGCTCCAAAATATAACAAGAACACATGCTCCACTATGTTCATAGCAGCCTTATTTATAATAGCCAGAAGCTGGAATGAATGCAGATGCCCTTCAACAGAGGAATGGATACAGAAAATGTGCTATATCTACACAACAGAGTACTGTTCAGCTATTAAAAACAATGACTTTATAAAATTCTTAGGCAAATGGAACTAGAAAATATCATTCTGAGTGAGTTAACCCAATCACAAAAGAACACACATGGTATGCACTCATTGATAAGTGGATATTAGCCAAAAGCTCAGAATACCCAAGATACAATCCACAGACCACATGAAGCTCAAGAAGGACGACCAAAGTGTGGATGCTTCAGTACTTCTTAGAAGGGAGAACAAAATATTCACAGGAAGAAATACAGAGACAAAGTGTGGAGCAGAGACTGAGAGAAAGGTCATCCAGAGATAGCCCCACCTCGGGTTCCATCCTATATACTGTCACCAAACCCAGACAATGTTGTGGATGTCAAAACGTGTATTCTGACAGGAGCCTGATAAAGCTGTCTTCTGAGAGGCTCTGCCAGGGCCTGACAAATACAGAGGCAGGTGCTCACAACCAACCATTGAACTGAGAATGGGATCCCTAATGGAGAAGTTAGAAAAAGGACTGAAGGAGCTGAAGGGGTTTTCAACCCCATAGGAAGAACAACAATACCAACCAAGCAGACCCCCAGAGCTCCTATGGACTGAATGACCAAGTAAAGAGTACACATGGTGGGAACCATGGCTCCAGTCACATATGTAGCAGAAGGTAGCCTTATTGGGCATCAGTGAGAGGAGAGGCCCTTGGCCCTGCTAAGACCCAATATCCCTGTGTACGGGAATGCCAGGGTGGGGATACTGGAGAGAGTAGGTGGGTGGGTGAGGGAACACCCTCATAGAATCAGGGGAAGGGAGATAAGATAGGGGGTCTCCAGAGGAGAAATTGGGACGGGATAACGTTTTCACTTCAGATCCCACTGACAGGAATCTAAAATTTCTAATAGGCGTTGTACTGAAATTTAACTAAAACTTCTATGAAATAAAATATTTTTTCTCAGTAAATTAATACTATAAACAAAGAATGGTATTTAAACCTTTTAACCAATGAATGAGAACAACTAGATTTTGAGTTTGTTCAATAGTGATCAAGCCACAACACATTGAGTCAAAAACAATAACCATGGTTTGTCTACCATATTGCCCTGCTCATCTCCAACCCTTCTCTTCTTGAAAAGTGGGTTTTCTTAATGATAACAAGGTCTAATTTCATCATCTTCTAATATTCTCAGCTATGAAAACAGTCCTACTCCTCAGACAAAAATATTTTCACAAATGACTCCAGTATTTGTGCCTACTTACCCCTCTGGGAAGAGGATAACCAGACTTGGCAATGCTCTTCTGAGATTACATAGTGCACTTTCTAGTCTTTCTTTTCCAAATGTTTGTGCTCACAGGTACTCTCGTATGTCTTCCTGCTGTACTCTTATACCTCTGTGCTCAGACAGGGAGAAGGGACAGAACAGATGTTTCCACATGTTTATGTGAAAATGATCCTAGCAACTGTCCCAGTTTTGATGCATGAATGAATGATACTTCCCCAGGTCATTTTTCGAAAAAGTCATCCCAAGAAGTTCCTTCAAAATTAGCAATACTTGTGATCTTTTCAGTCACATCTCTCAGTTGAGCATCACAGCTTATTCCTTATTCTGTTGACTCAGGACAACAATACTTCTCAGCTAGTTTACAGCCTTAATTTCTTCTACTCATCTCTTAACACATTCCAAGAGATCTCTTACACCATGGCGAAGTCATCAGCCAAGTTTAACATAACTAAGCTCATGGCTGAACTCATGTCAAAGCAAAAGCTATTATCAAACTCCTCTTTAAGTAGATCATCTGAACATAAGGACATTTTCTTCTAGTTATTCAGTGGTTGTTATATACAATAATTACATTAATTCAAATACATAACATGTACATTTAGCCTTAAACTCATATTAAATATTTGAAATATGTACTTCATGCTTAAACCATATGGAATAAAAACCAAATATTGCATCCTTTTATGAAATTTTCATTTGTATTATTTATCTGCTCTAGCTCATTACGTTAGAAAATATAATAATAATTTGGCAGAAGTTCATATCTATAATTTTAATTTATCAATAAAATGGGTCAAGGGAATCGTTATTAATATCCAAATAAGATACTGAAACACAATTATTAACTGTTTTTGTTTGCTTGCTTGGTTTATCATATTCATTGTTGGCATGGAGCAAGGCTGCACTGACTACACTTCAACTCTGAAGTATGATGATGAACATATCCTCATAGTATGCTATTCGGTTTATCCTGAGACGAAACCTATGCTTCCTTAGAAGAAAATCCAATGATATAGATATTTCTATTTCCTTGGCTCAAAAGGACTTTGATCTCAAGCTGAAAGCAGAGAACTGGAGTCTTTCTTCTTGCTCCATGTCCTATCTGTCTTCACTTCTGTCCTCCCAGGAATCCTCTTTCCTCTCTCTTATATGAAACAGATTGTGCTAGCTAGTTTTATGTAAAGTTGACAAGTCTATAGCCATCAGAAGCTGGAACCTCAACTGAGAAAATGCCTCCATAAGATCGGGCTGTAGAGAAGCCTGAAGGACATTGTCTTAATTCCTGATTGATGTGGAAGGGCCCAACCATTGTGGGTGATAGGGTCCAAGCCTGGCTTGGTGGTGCTGGGGTCTATAATAAAACAGGCAAACAGTCAATCCACGATGAGCAAGCCAGTAAGCAGCATCTCTCCATGGCTTCTGTATCAATTCTTGACTTTAGGTTCCTTCTCTCTGTGAGTTGTTTTCCTCAGTGCTTTTGATGATGAACCATTACATGGAACTGTGAGTGAAAGAGTCTTTTTCCTCCTCATGTTGCTTTTGGTCATGGTGTTTCACCACAGCAATGGTTAATCCTAACTAAAACATAGACCAACTTGTCCTCTTCAAATTTACTCACCTTTTGATATTCCTATCCCTTTCTCGGGGTCCATAATTACACTATCTAGCTTTAATAATAGAAATAGTACAAAGGAAAGAAAATACCAATTCATAATTAACAAAATTAGAATCCCAGCCATTATTCACTATTGAAATAGTGAGCATTTATTTATCACCATGGAGATGATGCAGACATTATCATTTCTTTATTCCTCCACTGTGGTCATGAGTTGCAATACTTTACTATCAGAAAGGCACATGTAGATGACATTTGTGCCTTATTTTGTTCTACTTTTTTTTAAACAAAGTGACTGATTATCTCAAATTTCATACCAATCATGGCTTTACTTTGCTTCTTCTTATACAGAAGCCATCCTGTCATGTAAATCAATGTTTTCTAATCTTTATTTCACTTAGAAGGAACAAAATAGCCCAACTCATACATTCATTGGACCGCAGTGTATCCTGACAGAGCCATCAGCAGGGGCAATATTGCTAATCAACTGTAAAAGTGTTTGCTAGCTCTAATATTAACTTAGTACTGTTTATGTAGCATTTACTTGTCCGTATCTCAGTAACCTTATGCAATGTGATCTCTGGGAAAGAACAAAAGCATTCTGGGTAATTAGAAGCATGATGTTATGAAGTTAAAGTCAGTGTATCTGTCTCATATAATTGAGTTCCATTACCTCTCAAAGCTTATAGCTTTACTACATGCAAATGAGAATTGAGGCGATTAATATAGATATCAAAAGTTCTTGGCTTTATGTATTTTCTGTGAACTTCAACAAATGACATTTAACTGCTGATATGAGAGTTCTAGAAGGGAATTGAAACTACATTTATATTCCTAACTTCATATAGTTCCCGACCATAAAGGAAAGGTCATTGTCTCTAACCATGTTCTCAGTTTGAGGTGGGAAACACATAGAGAATCAATAGACTAACATCTCTCTGTGTTAACTGAGTTATGCACTAAAGAGAGTAGCTGGAATGAAATACCGAGGAGTCTTTGATTCTTTACTTTTAAGATCCTTTAATATTTGAATCAATTTACTTTCAATCTGCACAATTTGTTGATATCCTTTTAAAAAGACAGACTTGTAAAAGGAGCAACACTTTCTGTAATCTGACCTCCTATCTTCAAAGCGCTCGCTCTCTCTCTCTCTCTCTCTCCCCCTCCTTCCCTCCCTCCCTCTCTCCCTTCCTCCCTCCCTCCCTCCCTCCCTTTCTCCCTCCCTGTTTCTATGTCTATCTATATCTTCCTCCTTCCCTCCCTCTCTCCCTCCCCACTATAGGTGCTGTGGATTGACAACCAGGGCCTTATATATATTGAGTAAATGCTCTGTCACTAATTAACACTCTATCTTAAAGTTTGTCTTTGAAGTTGAGGTAAAAATATTGACCTTCATCAAACATGATATAGAAGGATATATAGAAAAATGTGGATGGGACTCACTCTATTAAAAATAAGGTTACGGTGTGCACCTACCTGAGAAACTTCCCTGTAGTTCCTTCTCCTTCACTTGCAGAAGAAATAGCTGTTTCTCAAGACTCAGTCTAGATCTACATGTTCTGTCCTAGAGACCAGAACAATAATATGGCTTTGGCAAATTCTTATTCTATACAGACAATGGATTTAAATTTAAGAGAACGCTTTATGCTATTAAAAGACTCCATTGAGATTATTAGTCTTAAATCACAATGTACAATTTATAAGGGTTTTTAAAATAGTGGCATCAAATCAGGGGCCTCAGTGACAAGAAAGGATATATGGGTAGCCCCACCAGACCTAAGCAGGTGCATTAATGCATGTAGGTTACATACTCCAGAGAGTCCCATAGGAACAAGCCAGGATCCATTTGAACCATGACACCAAGTTAAGAGTTTAAGCCTAAAATCCACAAATATCTGTACAAGTTATTTCACCAATCAGGATTTAGGGATAAGTCATTTCCTTAGGAACATGACTTTGTCATACATTATCCTACTTCCATTGGTTGGGGTATTCAACGGTGGCAGGGGACTTGCCTTATCTAATATTCATGTCTTCATGATGGGACTAGCAGGATGGGACTTGTCTATCTTAACTTGCCACCCAGGATGCCAGTTACCTACACATATGCCTCTGCCAAGTAGAATGTCAATTAGCAGGTTGGTCTTAGGAATTTAAACTTTCACTAGACCACTATTCAAAATGGTAGTCTTGTTTAAAATAGTTTCTTATATTGGTGTAAGTGTCTCTCTTATGTTGGGATCCATATGAGAGGCAGTTTATACCTAAAAGCTTATACATAGGTTCAGGGAGTGCTGTTGGGTGATTGGTTTAGGTCCAAACTTACTGTGGGTAACTATACAAAATAGTTCTACTGATTTCTTTCGTGATTGGTTTCCACGAGCCCAGAACATATCAGAATATGTCATCGATCTTGGCATTAGAAAGTTTCCTAGAAATAGTAGAAACATATGAGAAAGTTTCCTTATAATAGCAGGCTAGCTTGTTACCTACGTCTTAACCTTTTCCTAGACCTTAACATTTTACCTAAATCTTAACACATTAAAGGTTTAAAATTTTAAAAATATCAAATTAGCACTTCTAAATGACAGTGTCAAAGTTTTTATACATCTCAGAATAAACACAGAATAAGAGGTATATGTCTCTAAATTTTAGCTAGTCACATTCCCTTTGTTATTAACTCTGAAAATATACATAAAAAATAAAGTTTAATAAAGGCAAATGTTACCTAAAACAAACAAAAATGTAGTTATGAAAACTCTCAGAGTTAAGAGCAAACAAATAAATAAATATGAGTCTTACATTTAGTGTTTTCCATCTTAATAATGAAATCAACTGAGAGATGCTATATATTTTATTCCTTTATCTTCTTATCTCCTATTCTAAGAGGCCCTGGCATACTTACACCTGACATATCAGCCTCAGAAGTAAGTGCCAAGCACAGCTGCTGCTTGGAAGTTTAGCCTGTTGCCAACCATGTGATAAAAATTTCAACAGTGGCCACATGTGTAAATAGATTACATCTCACAAAGCCCCTGACAGGTCCTCTCATCCTCTTTGCAACATGTTTGGAGAGCAGACAGTTTAGTTAATCATGCACTAGAGTAGAGTAGACCCAAGTAGACACCGAAATGAGCAGTGACACCCCTAATTTCCATAATGCCTGTACAAGTTTTCACTCCCCTGAGAGGTCTTTTTGTTCCACATCCTCACCAGGATGAGCTGTCACTTGCTTTATTGATCTTAGCCATTCTGACAGGTGGAAGATGAAATCTCAAAGTAATTTTGATTTGCATGTCTCTGATGACTAAGGATGTTGAACATTTCATTAAGTATTTCTCAGTCACTTGAGTTTTCCCTTTTGAGAATTGTTTTAAGACATATACCTCATTTTTAATTGGGTTATTTGTTTTCTTTATATCTAGTTTTTGGAGTTCTTTATGTATTTGGGATATTAGCCCTCTAGCAGATGTATAGTTGTTAAAACAATACATTTTCCATTCTGTAAGCTACTGCTTTGTGCAAATGACAGTGACATTTGCTGGGCAAAAGCTTTTCAGTTTCATGGGGTCCCATCTGTTAATATTTTTATTCTTAATATCTTCACCATTGGTTTCCTATTCAGAAAGTCTTTTCCTGCCCAATGAACTCAATGCTTCTCCCTATTTTCTCTTATATCAAATCCAATGTGTGTTGCAGGATATTTGACCACACTGTAAACTGTTATTTATCTACAAAACCTGTTTCTACTTGTGGTGTGGTTCAGCCCTATAACACATCTTTAATCCCAACACTAGGAAGGCACACGCCTTTGTTTTTAAACAATGAAAGTAAACTTAATTTATAGAAGGAAACATATTTGAAAGTGATGTCTAATTGTGTGACAGACAAAGTGATGAATCAGAGAAAGATCTGACAGAATAGTATATGCCCAACTCCACAAGAAGAGAGTAAAAAGAGAGCTAGCTTAAGGGTGCAGCAAACATACAACACACACACACACACACACACACACACACACACTCACAAACACATACACACAGTCAAAGAGGGAGAGAGGGAAGGAGAGGAGGGAGAGAGAGAGAGGGAGAGAGAGAGAGGGAGGGAGGCAGAGAGGGCAGAGTTTTACAGGACAATTATAGAGAGACAGGTTGCAGAGAGAGAACAAGCTAGACTCAGGTGAAGATAGAACTTGCAAGAGGATGAGAAGGAACCAGAAGATTAGAACAGATTTTCAGAGTTAATATGAGGCCAAGCCAAGCAGAGGAGTCCAGGAGAGACTGAGGGAAGCCAGGTTAAATCAGTCAGCCTGGAGAGACGCTTGAGCCAGGCAGCTGAGTTGAGATAGCAAGCCAGAGTTCAGAAAGAACTGAGTTGGACACGTGAGAGCTCCGAGAGACTGAACTACCAACTAAAGAGCATACACTGGGTGATCTGAGGCCCCTGAGGCCCCTGAGGCCCCTGACACATAAGTAGTAGAATACTACCTTGTCTGGACTTAGTAGGAAAGCATGCACCTAATCTGTTGAAACTTGGTGCCCCAGGGTGGGAAGATACCCAGGGAGGCACCTGCTCAGAGAGAAAGGGGCATGAACAAGAACTCTTCGACAGGGACCAGAAGCAGGACAGCATTTGAGGTGTAAATAAATGAAATATTTTTTTTAAAAAAAGGAGAAATAGAAAGGGTGAACTTATTCAACATAACGTCTCAGGGGTTCAAAGCATTCTAGGCCTAGATGAGATTCTATGGAGGCTAGAAGCTTCTAGGACTGGGTCTCCATTACCAAATGGAAGCAGTAATTCTCAGATACAAAAATTACATCAGGCAAATAAAAGTTACTTTTACAAATAGTTATGGAGAGAGTGGACAACCGGGCCTTGTTCCTGACTTTAATGGAATTGCTTTAAATTTTTTTCTCCATTGAAGATGATATGCTGTCTAGGGGTTTGTTGTAAACTACTTCTGTTATACTTAGGTTTGTATCTTGTATCCTTAATCTATCTGGGACTTTTGTCATGAAGGGGTGTTGGATTTTGTTAAGGGATTAAACAAAATCTCATTTGCAGTGAGATGATCATGGCTTTTTTCTTTCAATTTGTTCATATAGCATAATAGTCATATTATATTGATGGATTTTCACATATTGAACCATCCCTGTATCTCTGGAGATGAACCATCTTTTTGACATGGTCTGAATTTGGTTTGTGATTATTTCTTTAAATAAAGTTGCATCTACATTCAGGTGGGAAATTGGTCTTTGCTGAGTCTTTATGTGGTTTGGGTATCAGGGCAACTGTAGCCTCATAAAATGAATTAGGCATTGTTCCTTCTCTTTCTCTTTTGTGGAGAAATTTGAGGAATATTGATGTTAATTCTTCTTTGCAAGTTTTGTAGAATTCTACACTAAAGCAAAATGGCCCCAGGATTTTGTTCTTGTTGTTATTGGGAGATTTTAATGGCCTCTTCTATTTCACCAAGGGTTATAGTTTTTAAATGATTTATCTGGTCTTGGTTTAATTTTGGCAAGTGGTACTAATTGAGAAAATTATACATTATTTTTTGATCTTCCAATTTGGTAGAGCACAGATTTTTAAGGTACATTCTTGTGATTCTTTGGATTATCTCGCTGTGTATTGTTATGCTCCCTTCATTTCTGATTTGGTTAATTCGGATATCCTTTCTCTACTGTCTAGTTAACGTGGATAAGGGTTTGTTAATCTTATTAATTTTCTCAAAGAATCAACTCTTTGTTTCATTGACTCCTTTTATTATTCTTTCATTTATATTTCATTGATTTTAGAGCCACACTTCATTATGTCTTGTCATCTATTACTTTTCTGTGTGATTTCTGTTGAGTTTTGCCCCCCTCCCACCCCAGCATAGCCATATCAATTTACTCCATGCCTGATCACTATTTCACACTGTGGCTGCAATTTGCCTGCCAGTTATTGACTCAGAAAAATATCTTGACTCAGAGAAGGGACATGGTGACCACATCCCCTGTTGTGTTCTCTAAGTTCTGTATGAAGTTTGTTAATCTTAAGAAACTCTACAAAACTTTAAGTAGGATCCATCAAAATAAAGGTCAATATTAACCATTATGTCTAAAATGACTTGAGTCAGACCTGACCATCAGTGCACCTGCTTATGAGCTCATTGGGGTCTTTTTTTTCCTTTATAAACCTGCCTTGAAAAAATGTTTGATGTCATAGTTCAGATAATTCTGAGCTCTGTTCCTGATCTAGTCAGTACTAGGGTGTGTGTTTAATAAATCATCTCTGTCTGACTGAGATAGTTGTTCATGAGCTTTGTGGAACAGCTCTCAGACCCCAACGTTTTCTTCTTTTTATCCCAGAGCTTACAGGTGTGATGTTATGTTGCTAGTATGAGATTACTCTAGTACTTTGTTTGTTTGGTAACTTTCCTCTTAGAAAATCTTTTATGGTATCCCATAATTTGGATATGTCATATATTTATTTTCGATCAATTTTAGAAAGGCTTTAGTTTCTTTTTTTTTCTTGATCTAATTTTTATTTAATAGGGAATTTCATAATCTTTCTGTTGTGCTGATATCTAGCTTCAATGTGGGGTTGTCTGATAGGATGCTGGGAGGTATTTCAGGTGTCCAGTTGAGACTTGCTTTGTTTCTTAATATGGGGTCAATTTTGGAGTAAGTATCATGAGGTGCAGAGAAGAAGGTATATTCCTTTTTACTTGGGTGAACTGTTCTGTAAATATCAGTTAAGTTTATTTGGTTTATAAAATGTTTTGCCTCCAACATTTCTCTGGTTATTTTTTGTCTGGATGACCTGTCTATTGATGAGAGTGGGGTATCGAAATCTCCCATTTTCAGTGTATGAGGGTCAATGTGTGACTTGAGTTATAGTAGTGTTTCTTTTACAAATTTGGGTGCTCTTGTGTTTGGGGCATGGCATTAAGAATTGAAATATCTTGGTGAAGTCTTTATCTTAAATGAGAATGTAGTGTCCTTCCTTGTGGACATAATGTTTCGTGCACTGTTGAAAGTTTACCCGCATGTTATTCAAATACTGAGTTCTATGCTTTCATATCTATCTCCTTTAAATCTGGACATGGAGTTGTAATGCTTACATTAATAATGCCCTGCCTTAAGTTTCTGTAAAGAATGCTTACCATTCAATTCTCTGCCTTGTCAATAAAAGCTGATCATCCAATGACTGGGCAGAAGAGAATAGGGTGGGACATCTGCCAGCCAGGGGAGGGGGAGAGAGAGAGAAGAAGAAGACAGATTGAGCCATGGAGAGGAAGGAAGGAGTTTAAGAGAGTTCAGCTGGAGAATGGGATGCCCAAAATGCATGTATTATGGTAATTTGGGCTGCCGGTAGCCAGATTAGTTTAGGGGATTAAATGTAGATAATTGACTGTCCAGGTACTGAGGTAAAGCTTGAAAATAAAACTTAGTCTCTCTGAGTTGTTATTGGGGAATTAGCTCAGATAAAGAAAACAGCCACTGTATTAATTTATAGCATACATTTATAATAAATTTACCATTTACAGTTCCCTGTCCCTTTTAATTAGTTTAGATTAGAAGTATATTTTGTTAGTTATTAAAATGGCTACACCAGCTTGCTTCTCAGGACCATTTGCTTGGATCATTTTCTAATCTTTTACAATGAGGTAACATTTACTCTTGATGTTAGTCTATTTCTATTTACTGGGGAATTGAAAATACTGATATTGAGACATTTCAATAAGCATTCTTTATTGATTCCTATTATTTTGCTAGTGTGTGTCTGTGCGTGTGTGTGTGTGTCTGTGTGTGTGTCTGTGTCTGTGTCTCTGTGTGTGTGCATTTCTCTTTTTTCATTTTCTGGCCTGGGACTATTTATTCCTTGCGCCCTTGTTGTGTGGTTAACTTCTATTGGTTTGAGTTTTACTTCTACTGCTTCCAGTAGGGCTGAATTTGTAGATCAGCATTGCTTAAATTTTGTTTTATCATGAAAGACCTTATTTTTTCCATGTATTATCATTATAAGTTTTGCGTGGCATATTGACATGGGCCAGCATCTGCTGTCTCTTAGGGTCTGTAAAATGTCTGTTCAGTCTCTTCTAGCTTTTAAATTTCCACTGAAAAGTCATTCAGGCATTATTCTAATTTGCCTGCCTTTATATGATACTTGGTCATTTTCTTTTTCAGCTTTTGATGTTTCTTCTTTATTGTCTGTGTTTAATATTTTGATTATTATGTGCTAAGGGAAGCTTTCTGATTCAATTGACCTGGCATTCTGTATGCGTTTGTACAATGATAGACATCTTCTTTAGATTATGGAAAATTTCTTTTATGATTTTGTTGAGAATCTTTTCTTTGCCTTCGATCTGGTTTTCTTCACCTTCATTTACTCCTATTATTCTTAGATTTGGTCTGTTTATAGTATCCCAGATTTCTTAGATGTTTTGTGTCTGAAGTTTTCGTTTTTGTTTTTTTTTTTCAGATTGAACAGTTTCTTTGAGGTATTCATCTTTGAATCATGTCTTCAATGCCTGAAATTATCTTTCACCTCTTGCATTCTCTTAGTGAGGTTTGTCTCTTTCATTTCTTGCATTTTCTTAGTGAGGCTTGCCTCTGAAGTTCCTATTTGACCTCCTAAATTTTCATTTGTACATTTCCCTCACTTTGTGTCTTCTTTATACATTATCTTCCCACTTTCAGGCCTTGAGCTGTTTTCTTCATTTGCCTCTAATTTTTCTTTGTGCTTTCATAGATTTCTTTAATGCATTTATTCATTTCTATTTTAAAAGCCTCTAACATACTCATAAAGGCTATTTTCATGTCTTTGTCTTATGTTTCAGCTATGTTACCATACTTAGGGCCTGCTGTGGTAGGCTGGCTGGGCAGTAATGGAGACATATTAATATGGATGCTATATAGGTTGTGTGTATAAATGCTGAGTTTGGAAAGATTGTAATTCTAGACTCTGATAACTTGTCTTGTCTTTGTTGACTAGATATTTTATTTCTTGGTTTCTGTTGCCTTTTCTGGTTCTCAGAAAATAGTGGCTTCTTTCTTCCTTTCTTTCTTTCTTTCTTTCTTTCTTTCTTTCTTTCTTTCTTTCTTTCCTTCTTTCTTTCCTTCTTTCTTTCTTTTTTTTTCTTTCTCATTTTCTGGTCTGGGATAGTTTATTCCTTGTGTTGCCTGGTTGGAGATTTTTCTTGGATCGTGATATGCTACTCAGGACTCCATGTAAAATGCTTACTCAAATATTAGAAACAGATACATAGGAATAGGGATGAGGGTTCACAGGAGAGAGGAAACCTGAGTGTTCTACCAGGAGTTTCTTAGTCCCCTGGGAGTAGGGATAGAGAATGAAGAGAGATTAATGCAGGTGGTCTGCTTCAGGGTTGGGGTGAGACTGTGGAGTGGACTTAGAGCAAAGGAAGAAGAGTAACGATCTGCAGTTTGCCTATCTGTTTCCCTAGCTGAAGTTGTCCACAGCATTTCTGCTGGAGTTGAGAATTGGAGGCTGGGACAAAGCAATGAATGAGGAACAAGAAGAAGATCTGTGTGTTCAACTGGAGCTGTGTCAGGAGAGGGGAGCTGCAGTAGTCTGCTGCAGAGGTAGGGTGGAGTATGGATGACTTGATTCTGAAGAGACGTGAAAATCTGAAATTCTCTTGCTGAAGTTGAGGAGAATCTTACAGATTAAAAGAATGTCTTAATTTTTTTTGTAGCTTCTCTTTAAGATTGTTTTTAACCCCCCAAAGAAAATCTGCTTCTTAATGAATATCCTAGTAAGAGCACCAGTGGAAGGGAAGCCCTGGGTCCTGCTAAGACTGAACCCCTAGTGAACTAGACTGTTGGGGAGAGGCAGCAATGGGGGAGGGTTGGGAGGAAACACCCATAAGGAAGGGGGGGGAGGGGATGTTTGCCGGAAACCGGGAAAGGGAAAAAAAATCGAAATGTAAATAAAAAAATACTCAAGTTAAAACAAAAAAAAAAAAAAAAAAAAAAAATAAAAAAAAAAAAGAAAAAAAAAAAGAAAATCTGCTTCTTGTGTGTTAAGAACAGGAAAACCATAGTCAACTCTTCTTCAGGTGCCTAACATGTACTGAGATTCCAGTGTGTGAGGTACTGAGGAAGGAAGGTGGGATTACCAGATGGCTCCATCACGGCACACCCAATGACCAAGACTCCACACCCAATGACCAAGACGCCACACCCAATGACCCAGACGCCACACCCAATGACCCAGACACCACACCCAATGACCCAGACGCCACACCCAATGACCCAGCAGAGTTCTTCTGGCTCATGCTCCCAAAAGAACAGTGTAGCAATCCCCAGTGACAGCTAAAGCACAGACTGGAGAACACAAATCCAGCCATGTCTCTTTTAAATTTAAATAATCCTTTTACTTTAGGGTAACTGTACATTTACAAAAGCAGAGAAAATAATTGTTCAAGGATTTCTCACAAACCTCTAATTTCTTTTATTTTTAAGGTCTTATGTAACTGCTGTCTTTTAGGCACTAAAGAAACAGCTTGGGTAGAGTCAAGAACTAACAAACAAAACTGAAAAAGTCAAAAATAGCCTTCGGAAAGGTAGCAATGCTCCCTTTCCTAGAAATCTCCCTCTCATACTAGGTTGTTACAAGCAAGTAAAACAAGCTTCTGCAGGGCCTGATTCTTGTGGCTTGAATTGAGTTCTCACTACACCCTTTCAATCCAAAATATTAAAAAAGCAGCGGAAACACTTACCTTCATCTGGAATTGGTGACTGATGTCTGTAGTGCAAGCACTCTTGAGGCTGAAGAAGGAAAATTCATGTAAGTTTAAGACTACCTGGGATGCCTAGTGAGTACCAGATGAGGACAAGCCAGTACCTGGGCTCTAAGCTACAACACCATACCCTGTCCCAAAGAAACGCTACCACCATCAGTAGCAGCAAGGAAAAAAAAATCATCATACAATTTTATTGTGAAGGGAAATTCTCTCAAGGAAAGAGATATGCCATTTTTAGACTTTGCTTAATCTTTAGACCTTGTTATAAATTTTAACCTTTGAGCAACGCAGCTTAGAAAGCCAGAGAACTACAGTATGTAGTCACTGAAAACAGTGGCTTTTCATCTTCCATCTTCCCCCTCCTTCTCTCTCTCTCTCTCTCTCTCTCTCTCTCTCTCTCTCTCTATATATATATATATATATATATATATATATATATATATAATTTTTGTTTCTCGATGTCCATGTTAAATTCCAAAGTGTGTACCATCCCTTATGTTTATACACTTACTGATTTAGCTTTAACCTCTCTAATCCTAAACTATTTTCTACCCTATAATCAAAGTTCTGGCATTACTTGAGTGGAAGTCCGAAAGGTGAGTGGGAAACCCCACCTCAAGTTGCTTGACACAGGGCAAAGTTGCATCTCCCCATCCTTGTGCTAGTGCGGACATGACCACAAATGTAGAAGGGCCTCAGATCAAGGATGCACACTGCCAACCTGAATGCCACCGACGATATTGCCCTTGTCCAGCAGCAGCAGCAGTGTTGGTGAGGTGTTTCTGCCTGTTCTGCCTTCTCTATAAAATTCTGGGAAGAAAGTCACAAGGAAAGCCCACACTCATAGGGAGCAGCTGTGCCTCCCTTCCTTGATAAGGGAGCAGAGCAATCAATATAAATTAATTGAAATCCTTCTATATGGAAGATTTCTCTCTTATCGCCTATTTATTCACTCATGTTTTTCTTTTTTCTTTCTTTCTGTCTGTCTTCTGTCTGTCTGTCTTTTTCGTATCAGTCTAAATTCATGGACAAGTGTTTTACAGTTTTGTAATCGAGTTCAATGGATTTGCCTCCATTAGTGGGCACAAACTAATGAGCAAAACTCATAGATAAAGGAATCAGAGGATTGTTGTGTTTAGAAAATGAGAGGGGCACTGATTACATGAAAATCGATGACTTTTTTACACAGGGAAGGTCGGGGTATTTCATTATGTAGCTTATACATATTCATAAAGGAAAATACAGGTTGCTGTGAATAGAGTTCTCCTCCTCCTCCTATTCTTTTCAGACAGAGTTTTACTAGTAGCCCCTGGACGACCTAGAACTTGCTTCATAAGATCAGGCTGGCTCCAAGCTCACAGATTCCTCTGCCTTTTCCCTTCGAGTTCTGGGATTAAAGGTGTGTGTCACTATGTCTTGCATAATGGGAATGTTCTTGAGCATATTCAAATTCAAGTGTGCATTTCTGAGTATACTCTATCAAGAGCAGCGTAAAGCATATTCAAAAACAAGGAAAGCAGATAGAAATGCATCCATTCTGAGAACTTAGTAAATTTTTTAGTACTCATAGTGATGATTTATTTATTTATTTATTTATTTATTTATTTATTTATTGCAGTGTGAGTTTGTAGAAGTTCCAGATGAAGTTGTATAAACCAATTAATTGTAAACTTTTATCACGTTCAGAAAGAGTCTACTCAAAGTCAGGACTGCTACATATATTCTATTTGTTCTGGGAGAGTGAGGTATGTTGCTTCCGTCAAAATCCCTGCACTCATATGACCTATATCCACAGCGACATATTACATTCGCATGGAAAATACAATAATAAATGAAAGGGTTCCACATTGCATTCACACAGTTTGATTTTTGTTCCTCATAAACATGTAGTATGAGTAGAAGGTTTTTCCACAACAACATTCTTAACCTTCATAAACTGCCCCATCACCAAACTTAGCATCATTACTGCAAATGGAGCCCCAGCTTTACTATGGACAATTTGCTTATTAGAAGATTTTGGACAAATATGTATGAATTAGTCAGGGTTCTCTAGAGCCACAGAAGTTATGGGTAGTCTCTATATAGTAAGGGCTTAGTGGATGACTTACAGTCTGTAGTCCAACTCCCCAACAATGGTCAGCAATAGCTGTGAATACAAATCCAAGGAACTAGCAGTGACTCAGTACCTCAAGGCAGGCAGGGGGAGAAATGAGGCTCTCGCTTCTTCCAATGTCTTTTATGGAGGTCTCCAGCAGAAGGTGTGGCTCAGATTAAAGGTGTGGATCTGGGACTTGATTTGTTCCAGATGACCTTAAACTCTGAGATCTCCTTGCCTTGGTCCTCTGGGAGTCATAGCCACTATGTGTCAAGATCTCCATGCCAAGATTCAGGTCAGGAACTTGTATCTCCCAACCTTAAAATCAGAATCACAGGTGAGCCTTCCAGTTCTGGATTGTAGTTCATTCCAGATATAGTCAAATTGACAACCAGGAATAGCCACTACAACCCACCCCTTGTCAATGACACAAATAAAATCTCATGTCCACACGAAACAATAACCAGGTCATGAATATGCCTTACATGATATGACTATTCTTCTTACAACCACAAATGCCATTTGCAAATTTACAATGGAGCCATGTCCTTGAGGACAGTCTTTTAGTATTTCAAATGACCCACTGAGGCGTTTGCAGAGGGTAGAGGAAATACAGAATGGGAAGTAGAGGAAGGCATTATAAATACCAGCTAAGGCCACACAACCAGTTAGAGAAATGAGGATTATAAAGTAATATGAATGCTTCTGTTTTATTTTGTTGAGAACTTAGTATTACAATGAATAAAGTTTATTCTAGTCAAGGGTTTGGTTTTTTTAAACAATTTCCACAAGTTATAAAGAAACTTATTTGAAAACAATTCTTTGATTATACATATAATTTTATCATTTATTAAATATTAATGTAAGTTTTCATGCTAACGAGACATGCTGATTTTTACATAAATAATTGAATCTTGGCTGAGGAGTATCTTGAGTGTCCACAGCTGTTAGGTGATATTTCATGCTATAATCATCAGGGCTGAATATGCTGTCATGCATATAAGTAATACAACACAGAAAAAGTATGTGTAGAGACATTTTGGAAATTGTTGGAAATTCTGTCCCAATGATAACCCAAAATTCACTGAATGGCCATTTCTGAAACTGAAAAGAATTCACAAAAAAAAATTTCTCTGGTGATGGTTTTTAATCTAATATTTTGACACAATATAATCCAAAGTTATGCTGGCAGTACATGCTGAGGCTAGGCAGAGGGAAAATCTGAATTTTTGTTTTCCATGATAAAGTTGTTTCACTTCTACAAGAGCAGAAAGACCTATATGCACAGTAAAAGCATGGTAGTGTGTAACTTACTGTGCATTATTATGAGGGAGTGCAGGAGGGAAAATGCAGGTGTGTGTGCAGTGAAGTCATGTGACACAGCACAGGTGAGCACCATCAGAAACATTAGCCATTTACCTGTCTGACTTTGAATTAGTTTTTGCCTGTTGTTCGTGCAGGTTTTAAATCTGTCACTGTTGTCAGTGTTATTGATGTTCCCACATTCAGTTCCATGGTCCCTTGTTGAGTTGGGACCTGTAACTTAAAAAGGTGAGCTCCGGGTTACTGTGAGAAGTTGAGTCAGGGCGATATGGGAATCTTTACTCATTCTAAGTTTCTTCAAAGTGTTGGGAAGAAATATAAGATAGAGAGAAAGAAAAAACAACACTATCATCTTTAGAGCTATATTAATAGTATCTTGAAGGGACAGCAGATATCCCAGGTCTGCAAAAGTGCCCCCTTGCTCAGTAGCTGACACTTCATGCTCTGTGTGTGTGTGTGTGTGTGTGTGTGTGTGTGTGTGTGTGTGAGAGAGAGAGGGGAGAGAGAGAGAGAGAGAGAGAGAGAGTGCATGCGCGCACGTGTGCCTTTTTTTGTGTGGTGATTTTGTATTCTTATATTTGAATTAAGGTTCTGCCATGTAGCCAGCAGGCCTTCCTTGCAATCCTCCTGTCTCAGCTTCCCAAGTGCTGGGATTCTACCCTGAGCATCTACTGTTCATCTTAACTCATGAATCTTTCTAATTAGCTGTGTTTCTTTCTAATGAAGGATATATTATAGTCAAGGACCCAAGTTTCTATGTATTACAAAGCAGAGAGGCCATGGGAGGACCCGTTCAATATCCAGAGTTATCTAGTCAAAGCCAACCATGGAATTTGCACTGATTTCTGTGTTTCTAACCTTACCAATATCTCACTCTGCTTTTCCTCTAATATTTTAGGATTGATGATGACTTTCTCAGGCATATAAATGAGAAAAAGTACCTTTTGTTCCTAGACTAGAGACATTTGTAGTATCCCACAGTTTTACGCCTTAGTATGAATGTTAGACTTTGCAGCTTTGCCATGAAGAAGACAAGAATAAAATCCATAATCTTAATAATGACAAAAGAAACAATAAAAGGCCAATTCCCAATAAGGATAATGGGATAGGTTTCACAAAAAGTATTAGTCATATAATTTTATGCTCAGAATATATTTGAATGGTGTAACTTATCTCTTTCAACTTCTTCTGCTTGTCATTTCAATTGTAGATGTTCCACATAGAACCATGCCATGGGTAGGTACCTAAGTGTATGTTGATAAATGCATAAAATGGCTCTTATAGTTAGGAATGTATGAAATAATAAAGAGTCATGTGTAATGTTACTATGGTAAGGAGACATGTGGCACACATTCTTACTGTCTTTAAGACATGAATGATTTGATAAATTAGTGCATAAAACAGCTTTGCAAACATAAAAGTCACAGAAGTATAATAGAGTATACTTACCATCTTCTTATGCAGATGACAGAGCCTATTTTATAGGTCAATAGCTTGATTGCAAGTCAATAACTCATTCTAGTGTTAATGCGTTCGGCTCCTTCCTTCTTTTTTATCTATAAGTGGCTAGTTCACAGATTTCATGCATTTGAAAAATAGATATTAACTAGTGTTTATTAACTGGTATTCCTAAGATTATTTTAGCTATTATGTGTTATATAAAAATGAATAATTCCAGTTCTTGTTGGTAAACCAGTATTCTAAAGTATATTTTACTACCTACTATCCAGCTTTCCAGCCTCCAGAACAAAGACATAAAGACAAGAAGCATTGAGCAAACAATTTTGTGTGCGTGTGTGTGTGTGTGTGTGTGTGTGTGTGTGTGTGCGCGTGCGTGTGTGTGTGTGTGGTCAATGTAATACTGGTCTTTTGCAGCTTTCTTCTGGGTGATTTTTTTAAAGCATTTAGATTGTAGTTGTACATCAATGCAAATTCTGCATTAAATTTAAATTACTTGTGCAAGTCTATCACTGTTTGCATTTTAGACCATAAATGCTGTAACTGAAACTTGAGCTAGTGTGTCCATGGAGGATCTTGTAATCTAATCACTAAGAAGGAATGAGACATTTCTGAGGTAACATTTTCTTGATTATTCCTACTTGTAGCTTCCCTGTAATGAAGAATCACTTGATAACTAACATCTCTTTTTTTCCTAAAGTACATATTGTGTTTCAAATACAAATTCTTAAAAACAGATTTCCCAACTGTCCTAATTGTCCAGGATTTAATATAAGATTAAAGGTTATATAAATTGTTTTTGTTCTAAAATGTCATCATGCTTTTACCTTCTTATTGCTTGAAGTTCTCATTTTAAGGTGATAATTTTATATCAGGCTATAACTAACTTCATTGTGGAATACCCCTATAAATTGTAGCAATCAGTCAGCTACAGCTAGTACCTGATGCCTGATATGGACAGAGCCTCTCACTCAGCCTTTGAATAACCACATTTCCACTTATATTTCAATAGCTTATCAATATCCATCTCTAGGTACAATGTACTGAATCACTATGTGAGGGAATATACTTTGAGTTATAGCTTAGACTCTTTAATAGTGGGTCATTTTTATTGCTTTGCATTAAATTAACCTCATTTCTGGCATTACCTTTAAGGAGATTTTAGTCCCTAGGATTTTGAGTCCCTACAATGTAAAAATTCCTTTTTCTGACTTATATTAGTTGCAAACATTTCTGTCCTTTGTAGAATCCCTACCTCGAATAGAGATGTACCAATGCTTTTACAATGCCTACAGACTTTAGAAAGTATGCACGTGTTCATTACGGCATTGAAGGGATCTCTCCAGCTGGTCAACTTAAACCTTCAACCATATACTTAAAAGAAACATAATAATAGATGAAGTTAGTTGTCACATACTGCTTGGTACATGTATCATGAACACTGAATCCAACTCCATTTCTTCTTAACCCTTTGCTCTCTATTACAAAATGAAGCAAAAGAATCTAGGGATTGACATTTTAGGGGTGCCAAACAGAATCCACATTCTAGAAGTAGTGGGATTTTAAATGGGGTTTCAGCAGATATTAATGCTTTTCTTCATTCTTGCCTTATGTCTTGCAAAGTTTAAGGAAACTTCTTTGGCTGCAGTATATATTTTTATGGATTTTGGAATGTGTCCCTGTTTATATTAATTTTAAGAACCTCTTTGTAGGACAGATCCAAAATAGAGAAAAGGTCCCCTGATTCATCAAATTGAGATGAACTTTTGAGAAAAGTTAAAGGCTTTTGTAAAATGGAACTCAACATCAGTCCCCCACGTTACAAATCCTGGCGAATGCCCAACACACGAAAGGCTAAGCCCTGGTCTTCAGTTTGGCATATTATCTTTCTCTGATCTGACATTTGCACTAACTTCACTGATCTGCAAAGATTCCATTTCCCTCTTTGAGGATTAGGTGAGTTGCCTCCTGTCTTCCAGGAGCGCATGCTATTAAGACACCCCACACAGATGATCTGACACCAGCTCCATCCAGGGTTACTATTCGAACACCGGCCATTTGCTGAGCATCTGAGCGCACCAATGTGGAGGGTATTGAACTTGGACATGATTTTATCTTCTAGGAATGCAACAGAAAACAAATTATCTTCCCAGAGCATGGAAATCAAAGTGGAATTGGCAAACCATAACATTTTTTCATCTTTATTTCAATTTTTTATATTTTGAAATTAAAATATAATTAAATCATTTTTCCATTCTTTTTTCTCTTTCTAATCACATATATATCCACCTCTTTCTCCCTCTGAAATTCATGGTTCTCTCTCTCTGTCTCTCTCTCTCTGTTTCTCTGTCTCTGTCTCTATCTCTGTCTCTGTCTCTCTCTCTCTCTCTCTCTCACACACACACACACACACACACACACACACACACATACATACACACACCACATTTGACTCTTTTTCTGCAAAGATCATTGAGTCTTAAGCACAGGAATTGTGTTGTAGTTATATCCACTGGGACTGTGAGTGATCATCTTAAAGGAAGTGTGGTCTGTGTGTCTGGATAAACATTTTAAGGATATATGATGAGGGAATATGTTCTCTAGTTGGGCCTTAGTAATATCAACATTTTTTGGACTCCCAACAGTGGGGGCTTGTCCTTTTGCTCTTTAAGTCTCTCTTAGTCTCAATATTGATTTGCTCCTGGTTAAGTTTAAAGTTACCCATCAGTGAAATCAGATATCAGCAAACCTTGTCTTGGGAACCAAATCTGGCTCAATGCTGATTGCTCAAAGTTTCATTAGAACGTAGCCATGAGCATTTATGTATGTATGCTTCCCCCTGTACTATGTCTGCTTTCATACTGTAATTCAGATTTGACATTTTAGGATAAAGATTTCATAGCCAAGACTGCGTAAGTTATTTCCTGCTGATTTTCGATGGAAAAGAATAAGAATTAAAAAAAAGATTCTGAACACTAGCTGAAGGTTCAGTGCTAACGTCGGATTTGCAAAGCTCAGAGGCATTTGCTGACTCAAAAAGCCAATGCAGATCCTCTGCCTCACTTACATCTTTTCATTGACTGAAACAGCGTTTCACACCCAGACCACTTCCTAAATTTCACTCTTATAAATAAGAGAACCCTGGGCAGCATGTCAGGAAAGAAAAGAATCCAGCAGGATGGAAATGTCAACGATCTCTTTGACGTCACTACTGTTCTCCACACGAGGGGTCCCAACATTTCAAGTTTCGCATGGACGGTAGCGTTTCATGTTCTTTACAGATTACAGTAATCATGTAGCGAGGTGATACCTAGTTTTTCTCTACGTTCTCATCGAAGATTGCTCTCTCCCTCCCTTCCCCCTCTCCTTCCCTTCTCTCTTTCCCTCCCACAACCTTCCCTCCCTCCTGAAATCTTCCTCCCTTTCCCATTTCCTTCCCCCCTTCCTCCCCTCCCCCTCCTCTCTCTGTCCAGCACAGACACAAAAATGACCTGTGTGGACCTGTGCCTCCCCTCATTTCTCAAGTCCCCCCAGGTGCTGACCACCAGCCAGCAGAAGTGACAGATGATGATAACTTTCAACAGATGCCTTTCTGACCCCAACGATAATGGAAATGACAAATAGTAACTTTGTAATTACCTTAACTTCAAGCAAAGCAGAAGCTGAAAAAAAAATAACCAGATGACAACCACAGGGAACATGTGGAACCGAGCTCCCCATTAAGCATGTTTAAGTGTCCCCCATGCTGAGTAGCACAAGCGGTGTGCCAAGAGAGCAGAGAAGGTAGCCCGATATGTGCCCAACCATAAATCTTCTCGGCCCCATGATAAACAAACAAGATTTCAGCATCTGCATGTACAGCTGATGAGAGCTGGGGAAATGAAGATTAAACGGGGACCAGGGCACCTCTGGCGCTAGAAGTTTTACAGAGCTTTAGAGTATGAGAGTCGGTCTAATTAAAAATACATTTTAAATGTTCGTATCTTATTCTCGTCTCTATTTCTGAGACTGGCCCATAAGAAGAAACACTAGGAAAGACAATCAATGAAGGTTATGTACATTTTGAATACAGAGGTTTTCCTACTGGTGACGTGTGTGGTTGATGGAGGAATGCTCTGGGAGTGATTGTTAGGTGCAGTGTGTTATCACTAAACTTGACCAGTCACTGTGAGCACCGCTGCTCCCCGCACAGTGAGACCTCACTTGGCAGCCTCTGCAAAGATTTCTTTTAATAACTCACAGATGAGATGCGACTTGGTGGTGGTTATTCTTGTTATTGTTATTAGTTCAACTAAAAGTCACGATTTTGCCACTTGCTCGACTTAGATCAAACAATTTCTAAATAGAAAAGAAAAATGTTCATTTTTTACTGGTTGATTTCATGTGTGAACCTGACTGGGCTGTAGGATATGTGTAGATTCAATCCAATTTACCACTAGAGGGTGTTTTTTAAAAATGAGATTAACGTTTAAATCAATAGTTTAAGTATACTGCCCTTCCTTACACTATACCTGCACTAATTATCCCATACCCAGAGTAGAAGAAAAAAAAAGTTGATTGCTACCTCAATAAGAGAAATCTTTTTCCTTGTGGTCTTCAAACTAGGATATCAGTTTTATTTCTCCCTTTGCATAAGAACAAAGTTATAAAATTCCTTCTTCTGTCATCCATATGCATGACCTTTGTGAATGAAGCCTGTTGTTGCATCTTGTGGATCTCCTCCTTATTGCTTCACCTGGTCAGTCTCCAGAACCCCGTGAGCCAATTCCTGCAGAGCATTTCTCTACATGGATGTGCCTCCTATCGGTTACTTTGCTCTGCGTAACCACTACTTATTCTTAAATTCTGCCCTGGTGTCTTTTGGGCACAGAAGTGGTAACAGTGATCTGATTATGGAAAATGTCTTTGTACCTCCGTCCACTGATGCAGGTTAATGTCTTTATAACTGAACCTACACATGCTTAGGAAGACCACGTCATACTTATCATTATCATTGATCAACACATTGGATCTTGAGTTTTCCACCTCCTGCTGAGTTTATTAACAGTCTCTAAGTATGTATGTATGTATCCCACATAAAATGTGGCTATAGACTTCTCTAGATGCACAGTAGACAGACAACCTTCTGAAGTGTGCTGTTGTCTGCCTACCTTTACAACACGTCCACTCTTAGATGGCTGTGTTAGATTTCGTTATCTTTCTATGGACCTTTGTATGAATACTTCTGCTAAATTAAATGTTTTCCCAAACTGCAGGTTGTTCTTTCTTCAATGCGACACTTTAAAGCATAGAAGTGTCTTCTCAGGGTACAGTGTCAGCTCTTACTTTGTTGTTCTTCCTTAGATCAATAGTTTTTCTGGTTTGTTTTCGTTTTCCTTCTAGACTGAAGAACTAATGCAACTACCAGTTGGTGTGTGTACAGACACTTGACTTCAGTGTACTCTTCTAGGGTAGGCAACTTTCTTCGTTTAGTGGTTGCTACAGACATGGGCTACTCTTGGGAATATGGTGAGCTTTCCACAGAAGATTTTTAACATGTAAATGAATTACTTAATCAGAAATATGACACAGGAATAGAGTCCTCCCTGTGCTCTCAGATAAAGGAAAAACACCATCTCTGAAACACTGAAGTCAATGACTTACAAGTCAGTAACATGTCCAATTCTATCCTAGTGTCTCTGTCATTGTTCCCCTTTGTCTTTCCTACCATCACTGCCTCACTTTAGGTCCCAATCCTTCTTTTTATTGATTTTTTTTAATAACCCTGGAAACGTATCACCGTTTAATTCACTCTCTTGCTTTGAACCCATCCATTCTTCATACTTCTGCCAAAGCTATACCTTTGGAATGTAATTCTTATTAACTTCCTGTATTGGTTAAAAGTCTTCACTGGCTTACCACCATAGCCACCATAACACTGAATTCCTTAGGGGAACACTCGTCATTTTCTCTGGCTTTATCATCATGTCACTTCTACCTTTCAGGCTTTCCAAACTTCACTTTCCCAGTAGGACCCTGTACTGGCTAATTTTGTGTGTCAACTTGACACAAGCTTGAGTTATCACAGAGAAAGGAGCTTCCCTTGAGGAAATATCTCCATGAGACCCAACTGTAAGGCATTTTCTCAATTAGTGATTAAGGGGGGAGGGACCAGCCCATTGTGGATGGTGCCATCACTGCGCTGGTAGAACTGGGTTCTATAAGAAAGCAAGCTAAGTGAGCCTGGGGAAGCAATCCAATAAGCAACACCTATCTATAGCCTCTGTGTCAGCTCCTGCCTCCAAGTTTCTGTCCTGTGTGAGTTCCTGTCCTGACTTCCTTTGGTGATGAACAGAAATGTGGAAATGTAAGCTGAGTAAACCCTTTCCTTTCCAACTTGCTTCTTGCTTATAATATTTTGTCCATAAATACAAACCCTGTCTAAGAGAGAACCCAAACAACATTCTTTAATACTGGGTGTAGACACTGTGCTTTCCAGTCTGATCTTAGCATCTGTTAGCACCTTTGACTCCTTTTTACATTCACAGCACTGATTCCACTGCTCTAAGCCTTTCAGGAAGCAGCTGATGGCCTCTGGCTGGATAAGGAGATCTTTCCTTCACCTGCAGAATACTGGAGCCCGCATGTGGCTTGGCAAGTCAGTCTACACACAGAATGGAGAAGAAACATTATTGCTGGATTGTATTGTAGAGTGGATCTATCCAAAGTGTGCAGCATTTTAAGTGTGGGGCATATTAAGTCTTCACTTGAATGAATCTTTCACTGTACCACGTTGTAAATGTTGGAGAGTTGTGTGTGTGTGTGTGTGTGTGTGTGTGTGTGTGTGTGTGTGTGTGTTTGGGGGGTGTTGGGGTTGTTCAGGATGTTCCAGAACAACAGAGAAAAGTCACAGTGGCAAAAGATGTTCTTTATCTGAGGATGGGATTCTGAGCCAGGAGTGTGTAACTCAGGACAACAGAAAGCCAAAACAAAGGTGATCCTATAAAGAGAATTTTATGGGCCAATGACCTGCCATCTGGCCAGCGTGCTGACCCAGTGTTCCACTTCTGGGCTTCCAGTGAGCAATAAATTATGTGCATCACACTGAATTTGCTCTGCATGTCCCACATCTCACATTTAGTACTCTCTCCTTCATCAGCAGTCGCACACAAAGCTGCTGACTTCAGCGTATATTTTCTTGCTAACAAGAATTTCCTTTCAGTTCCACCTCTTTGCAGCTCAGTTCTTAACGCTGACTGCTGAAGCAGCTTGATGTCCAGATGCATATCCAGCATCTGAGTTAGGAACTTAGAATCTGTGCCTACAGTGTGGAAACACTGACAGCTGTGGTGACAATTTACATGTAGCACAATGCTTCAACTAACGGTAGCTCTCCTTGATGGAAAATGTCCCACTACCAAGTATTTTTATAAGATCTCTACATGTACTATCTCACAGAAGTCTTCAGATTTTACAGATAACTCACAAGACTACAAAGAGATTATGACAACTTTTCAACCCCACAGGAAGAACAACAAGATCAGCCAACCAGACCACCCAGAGCTCCCAGGGACTAAACTACCAACCAGAGAGTACACATGGAGGGAACCCACAGCTCCAGCTGCATATGGAGCAGAGAATGACCTTATCTATCCTCAGTGTGGAGTAGACCCTTGGTGAGACTCGATGCCCCAGTGTAGGGGAATGCTAGTGTGGTGAGGCAGGAGTGGTGGGTGGGTGGGTTGGGTAGTACCCTCATAGAAGCAGGGGAGGAGGACAAGGGGACAGGATAGGGAGTTTGTGAAGGGGAAGCCGGGAAAGTGGATAACATTTGGAATGTAAATAAATAAAATATCCAATAAAAATACATTAAAAACTTTTTTACCTTGAAGCCAAGAGTTTTAAACATGGTCACAAAATCCATCAACTTCATCACTCTGAATTCCTCCATTTATGTAAATGGAAATTGCAGATATGAAAATACAGCACCCATTTCCTGGTTACATCTCTTCAAATGATGAATTTGAGTAAATAAGAACCATGCAGGACTGTTTTGTTTTGCTTTGTCCACAGAATGAGAGAACCCTTCTGTGGAAGAGCATACTCCAATGCTTTTAATCTCATAACCTCTAAAACAAACAAGTAAACAAGAACATGGTATCTCTTTTTATATGTTAAAAGATGATTTAGATTTCCTAATGAAAATATTTAAATGCTTGTAAGAAAGTGTATCTTCAAATACTTTATAAACGGATCATTCTTACACCCCACACTTTTCTGTTAAAGAATTTTACATATAACCCACAATAATCTACAAATTTAGGATTCTCCTTCCTCTGTCTCCTGGGATTTTGGATCAGAGGTCTGCATGCCCTCCTGTGTCTGGAGTCACTCAGAGAGTCACCAGTCTATCAAAATTTTAACAAAAAGGAAGCTTTATTAAACACTGCTCAAGATTACAGATATTTGCAGGTTCATACCTGAAACTGATGCTCTGAGTATGTCCCTGCAGTACATTAGGAGCTTACAAAGGCAAAACTTGTAAGGCTGTATACTCCCCACCTGTACGCAATCAAAGGCAAGCTAATATCCTCATGTATTTCCTTTTTACATACTCTGTGCCTATGTGTGATCAGGCACTCATCCTGTTCAATTAGAGAAAGCAAGCTTATTTACAGAAGTAAAAATATTCAACCTGTTGTCTTACATAAATAGTCCCCAGCATTTCAGGAAGTGATCTATCCTTGGACAAGTTAGGCTTATATGTTATAGGCATTTTTGCTTTATAGGTCTCTTTTTTTTAATTGAATATTCCATATATTTACATTTCAAATGTTATCCTCTTTACAGGTTTCCCCTCTGGAAACCCACTATCCCATCCTCCCTCCTCCTGCTTCTATGAGGGTGTTCCCCCACCAGCCCACTCACTCCTGCCTCAGTGCTCTGGAATTTCCTTATACTGGGGCATTGAGCTTTCCCATGATCAAGGGCCTCTCCTCCCACTGATCTCCAACAAGGTCAGCCTCTACTATATATGCAGGTGGGTCCCTCCACATGTACTTTTTGGTTGGTGGTTTAGACCCTGGGAACTCTGGAGTGTCTGGCTGGTTGATATTGTTGATCTTCCTATGGGTTGCAAATGCCTTCAGCTCCTTAAGCCCTTTCTCTAACTCCTCCATTGGGTACCCCATGTTCAGTCCAATGGTTGGCTGCTAGAATCTACCTCTGTATTTGTCAGGCTCTGGCAGAGCCTCTCAGGAGACAGCTATATCAGGCTCCTGTCAGCAAGCACTTCTTGGGCATCTGCAAGAGTGTCTGGGTTTGGTATCTGTATGTAGGATAGATTCCCCAGGTGGGTCAGTCTCTGAATGGCATTCCCTTCAGTCTTTGCTCCACACTTTGTCTCCATATTTCCTCCCTTGAGTATTTTGTTCTCCCTTCTAAGAAGGACCAAAGCATCCACGATTTGGTCTTTCTTCTTCTTGAACTTCATGTGATTTGTGAGTTGACCTTCAAAGAAAACCTAAAAGCAATACTCTTCAAATTATTCCACAAAATAGAAACATAATGAACACTTATTAATACATTCTATGAAGCCACAATTATGCTCATACCTAAACTACACAAAGACCAACAAAGAAAGAGAATTTCAGACCAATCTCACTTATGAATATCAATGCAAAAAATACTCAATAAAATTTTTGCAAACCAAATCCAAGAACACATCAAAATGATCACCAATCATGATCAAGTAGGCTTCAATCCAGGTATGCAGGGATGGTTGAACATACAGAAAACCATCAATGTAATCCACTATATGAACAAACTCAAAAACAAAATCACATGATCATTTCATTAAATGCTGAGAAAGCATTTGACAAAATTCAATACCCCTTCATGATAAAAGTCCTGGAAAGATCAGGAATTCAATGCCAATACCTAAACATAGTAAAAGCAATATACAATAAACCAATAACCAACATCAAACTAAATGGAGAGAAACTTGAAGCAATCCCACTAAAATCAGGGACTAGACAAGGCTGCTAACTCTCTTCCTACTTATTCAATATAGTTCTTGAAGTTCTAGCCAGAGCAATCAGACAACAAAAGGAGGTCAAAGGGATACAAATTGGAAAGGAAGAAGTCAAATATCACTATCTGCAGATGAGATGTTAGTATAATTAAGTGACTCTCAAAATTCCACCAGAGAACTCCTAAACCTGATAAACAACTTCAGCAAAGTGGCTGGATATAAAATTAACTCAAACAAATCAGCAGCCTTCATCTATTCAAAGGATAAACAGGCTAAGAAAGAAATTAGGGAGATGACACCCTTCACAATACTCACAAACGATATAAAATACCTTGGTGTGATTCTAACCAAGTAAGTGAAATATCTGACAAGAACTTCAAGTCTCTGAAGAAAGAAATCGAAGAAGATCTCAGAAGGTGGGAAGACCTCCCATGCTCATGTATTGGCAGGATTAATATATCTTAAACATAGTGATTTAAACTTAAAGCACAGTGTTGGCCATCACCCAAGTAAACATATATTTTAAATAGAACTATTCTGTTATCACTTATTATAAATACCTCAGTTCTCTGCTAGTTGTTATGCAGTTACTATACAGGTTTTCTATCATTTAATTTTTAATCTGACCATCTGAATCTAAAGTGTTTCTGTTATACACAGCATATAATTCAATCTGAGTTTTCAAAAATCTGTTCTGGTACTGGAGACATGCACAGTCTGGTTCTGGTTCTGGTAGCTGCATAGCATAACCTAGAATGAACGAATTCTGGAGTTCAATTCCCAGCACTGCTAGGAAAAATGGAAGAATAAATAAATTAATTAATTAATTAATAATGGTAGTGGTGGTGATAATAATAATAAAATCCAGCATGGCAGTACACACTTGAAATCCCAAAATTTGGGAGGCAGATGCAAAAGAATTGTTTGTTCAAAGCCATCCAAGCCTAGGTAGTAAGACCCTGTCTCAAAAAACAATACATAGACCCAAGGGAAAAATAAAACTGGATCCCTATGATTGTCAGAGATTTGGGTTGCATTCTGCAGTTCACACTCAGTGCAACTGTTAACACCCTTTGCACATTCACACTGGGTGCAGCCGTTAATATGGCTGAACTATGGTCTGTCATTCTGATACATGTCTTGTGCACTTTTTCTTACTGTTTCTCCTTTGGGTTTTTTTTTTCTTTGTTTGTTTGTTTTTGGTTTGTTTCTTTGTCTTTTTTTTGTTTTTGTTTTTGTTTTTTGTTTTTTGGTAGAGCATATTTTTTTAGCCATCCTTTTAAGTGCACTGTTTAAGAGATTTCTTTTTCCTCTTTTAGTCAACATTCAGATTGATTTGCACTAGGAATTACAGCACGTGTCATGCACTATGAATTTATCACATTTTCAGATTAACACTGACATAATTATAGAAAATGTAGCTTTAATCATACAAGAGTTGGGGTTCTTTGAGCAATACCATCAGACTGTATTGTATTGGCATAGATATAACTGTATTAGTTATACCTATGTGTTTATGAACTTGGTCGTTTAATGTAGTAACCATGGCTTTAAATAGCCCTACGAGTATTTGAAGAGGTCATCGCTACATACATAAGGAAGGACTAAGGAGGAAGAGAAGGAGGGAAGAAAGGAGGGGGTGCAAAGGATAAGATAGAGACAATTTCACATCATCTACGTATTCATCATTTCCCACCTCTTTCTTTCTGTGTACATGAATCAACACCTGGTTTTATTTTCCTTCAGTATAAAGAATTTCCTAGAGCAGATATCCTAGCAAAATAGTTCCTGCATTTCTGTTCATAAGAAATGCTTTTATTTTGCTTCTTCCCTGATAAGGCCATTTGCTAGGAGAAGAATTATCGACAGGCGGTTTATGAACTTGATCAGACACTGAGCACCACTTGTCTGAGAAGTGCTGTCCATGGTGCAACAGAGTTGGAAACACTGGGTTCCTCCCTATTCTTAGTGATGGTTGGAAGTTAATGGAAGCCTCCCCTGAGAGAACAAGGTGGTGCCTGCGGTTTCCAGAATCCTTTTGGGTAGAAAAAACATTTTCCATTGACCGTCTCACCTTGCTAATGTTCTGAAAGCATGCTAATCTGACAGGGATTGATAAACCGAGGCGGAAAGCTGTGCTGAATAGGCTATGCAAATAAAGCACAGGCACTGTGAAAATCGGAGAAGGAGACCCACACCTCCAAAATACTTAAAGTCAGAGCGATACCAAGACGCCGTCGGAAGCATTCTTTCAATGGCATGTGTGCCATTTATCGAGACTCAGGGCTATGCTGGAGTTTCTTGGTGGCTTCTATGCCCTTACTGTGAACCACTGCACTGCATTCAATGTCACAGCCTAACTGGGGATTTGGAACTTGATCGTCACATTCAAACACACCCAGATATTTAATTGTTACAGCTCTAATCACATGAAAAAATATTCTGTAACTCAAATATTCCTACTTTATAACTACATTTTGACGGTGAAGGTATTACTAGGGTATCCTGCAAAGTTCAGCTAGCACAAACCTAATTCTGTGTTAATACCAACCCCAGGAGGGGTTTAATTCTAAGTGAGTAAAATTTATTTTGCAGTCCGTAGGTCATTTTAAATACTTGGTTCCTAGATTTTATGTATTGTATACAAGAAAGAAAACAGGTAATCAGAAATTCTATTCCCTTTTTTGTGAAGTGGCGAGGAAAAGGAGAGTCCAAGGGCAATGATGTAGTCTGGGCAGTAAGTGCAGGAAATCCAAGCAAACAAACAAATGAACCCAAAAACAAAGTTTAAATAACCCCTCAGATAGATAACAAACTTCACCATGGCTCCTATAGGCTTATAATGCTTCTTCCCAGAGCTCCTGGTATATATGATTTCATCCCCATAATAATCCTATAAAGTAGACAATATGAATTACCTACATTACGATGATGAGAAAACTAAGCTAGAGAGATTAAATAGCATGCTTAAGACTCGCACTGAGTCTTACCTGACTTTGCATCTAAGCTTTTAACCACCATTCCACCTTGTGGATAACAGTCGGCAAACATTATTCCACTTTAAGTAAATTTTAATCGGGCTCTGAACCCTATTCCCAATGCGGTCCACTTGTGAACTTCTTTGTAGAGTTTAGTTTTAGCAAGAATGTTGCTAAGTCTGCTTGGGAAGTGGCCCATTCTTGATATTGTTGTGGCCCTTTCTTCGTCACTGTTATTCCCTAGATGATTAGTGTCACTTTGTCCCATCTTTCCTAAGACTCCCAAGTCAGTTAAGCCAGATGTATGTGCTCAGTAGAGTTTCCAGCCACTGGTACCTCTACCAGCAACAATGATTTGATTCTAAAATGTTATGGCTTGAAAGATTCTTCACAAGCTCGTGCTTTGAAACCTTGTTAACCAGCTGCTGTTATTTGGGGAGGTGGAACTTAGAGGAAGGATAGTCAATTCTCAACCTGTGTGTCTCTGCCCCTTTGGGAGTCAAACGAGACTTTCTCAGGGGTCGCCTAAGGCCACCAGAAAGCATATATTTATATTATGATTCATAACGTCAAAATAATAAAATTACAGGTATGAAGTAGCAATGAAAATAATTTTATGGTTGGGAGTCATCACAACATGATACTGTGACCCTTGAATATAGTTTTTCATGTTGTATTGACTCCCAACCATAAAATTATCTCTATTGCACTTCATACCTGTAATTTGGCTTCTGTATTAAAGGGTCGCAGCATTAGGAAGGCAGAGAGAGGGCTTGGATGTCAGACATAGGTCACTGATAACAGGCTTTAAAAGTTGATAACCTGGCTCCGGGTTACTGCCTCTATTTCCTAATGCTGGGTCCAGCACAGTGTACATATCTGTACCAGGCCTTCCTAGCACTATGCTTGCCTGACCCTCCAGGCTGAAATCCTCTGACAGCATGTGCCAAATCAATTGTTACTCCTTGAAATAACTTAAGGCAAATATTGGGATCAAGGCAAGTCTGCAGTAATGCACATAGTTATAAAGGCCACCTATTCTAGTTGTATTTGGAATTGGTCCTAACTCTGCACTAGTCTATATTCTTCTATTGCATTAATTATTTTAATTTTCATTCAAAACATAATTGGAACAATGATGGGAATGTAAATAAACTAATAAAAATTGAAAAAAGCAAACAAGCAGCCATACTTACATCATTTCCTCCATTTTCTTCCTCTAATCCTTTATATATATATATATATATGTATATACATATACATACATATGTGTGTATGTATATATATGGATAGATATATATGTGTGGATATATATGAATAAACCATATATATGTAGAAATGAATATATCTGTGTGCACATATATACATATAATAGTAATAATAAAGAGGCCACAAATTTGAGAGGGAGAATATAGGGAAATGATTGAAGGGAGAAAATGGAAGGAAAAAATGTACTTACACTCAACGTCAAATTAAAAAGAGTGTGTGTGTGTGTGTGTGTGTGTGTGTGTGTTTGTGAGTGTGAGTGTGTGTGCATAAACTATACAAATACAGGTTGAGTCTGTTTACTGTTACTTTGTGTACATGATTTCAGGGCTGAGCGACCAGTTGCAGGCTCACCCCTGGGATAGCCTAATGCTCCCCCTCTGAGCTGTCTTTAATCACCCATAGTTCTTTGTTTGGAGTAGACCGCCATGAGCATCCACTGTTCCATGTTAGCATGTCGACTGGTTATTGCTTGGGTCTTGATTAGGCAGCTATGTTATTATTGTATCATGAGTGTAGCTTTCTTATCATTTCTAGGGAATACAGTATCACCAGCACATTTTCTAGTCATTTGGCATCTTACTAATTTTTGAGATTTATTTTTATTTCATTTTTTGTGTGTGTGTGTGTGTATGTGTGTGTGTGTGTGTGTGTGTGTGTGTGTGTGTGTTTGCCACACAATTTGGGGTATCCACAGAAGCCAGTAGAAGACATTAGATCTCCTAGAACTGGAGTTGCATACAGTTGTTAGCTGCTGGACCTATTTACTCTTGGTACCAACTCAGGTTCTCTGAGAGAGCAGCAAGCACTCTTACCTTCTGAGCCATATTTCCAGTCTGTGCAGTAAGTGTTAAAATAAACTTTGCCTTTGCTGCTTTTACTAGTCTGCCTCTGGATTCTCTAACAATGAACTGGGCTTCTCAGAGTATGCTCCCTGATTGATTATATGCTATAATTGCCAATTTTGTGTTTTCATGACTCTCTCTCTCTCTCTCTCTCTCTCTCTCTCTCTCTCTCTCTCTCTCTCTCTCTCTCTCTCTCTCTCTCTCTCCATATATGTGTGTGTGTGTGTGTGTGTGTGCGTGTGCATGCATGCATGCGTGTGTGTATGTGTGTGTGTGTATTTTTCTTGTGCCTTTTCTTTCTGTTTTCATTTTTTGTTTTGTTTTATTCTTATTTTTATATGCCTGTTTGTTTTCTAAAAAGAGAGCTGGATAGATGGGGAAGATGTGGAAAGAAATAAAGGAAGCACAATTGAAGTCAGGATATATTGTAAGAAAAAATTATTTCCAATTTAAAAAAGGTGATGCGACAATTAGAGATTGCAAACACAGTAGCCTGCGTCCCCCAGCCCTTTCTCCGGGCCAGCCCAACGAGCTGCTTCCTTCTCAGACTGCACTGATTCATAAATGCCTTTCTGTGCCTTCAATCGAGGCATGACTTTCTCCCAGTATCTTCATCACCATTTAATTCTTTCTACCTTTGACTCCATTTACACATCAGTGTCTTCACTCTATGAACTGGTACATTCTGAGAGGAGGCATGTGCATGCACATATGTGTATGTGCTTGGGGAGGGCAGAGTTCGAAAGGAGTATATTCCTCAGTTCCCTATTTTTTTTTTTGAACAGGATATCTGGTTTAATCTGGAACTTATCAGTTCACCTAGGTTGATGGGGCAGTGAGCTCCAGGAATACCTTTGTCTCCAGTCCCCAAGTATTAGGATTATAGATATATGCCACAATACTCAGTTGTCACATGAATACTGGTAATCCAGATTCAAATCTTATTTTTTATAGTAAATACTTTATCAAATGAGACATCTCCCAGGCTCAACACTTCTGAATCTTTGTGTTAGCCTAGAATATTACCTCATAATGTGATTTGAGACTAAGTACCATGTATACTTCTAATGGATCCCCTTTATATTTAAGACAATATAAAGAGTTGTAAGTGTCCTACATTGTTCCTGATCAAAATTAAAAGTGCTAAGGACTTCCACCAGCCAGCACCAAAAAATCCTTCTTAAGTGCATATTCTGAAATACATTTTATCTTTGGGCACCATAGACAAAAGTAATGGAGAATTAATTTTGACATCTAATTTTTCCACCAAAGAGCTCCTAACATTAATTGGTGGGCATTGATGTCTACTTATTCTAGTTACCATTTTCCTCTAGTGGCAAAGCTCTGAAGCAGATGCTTTGGATAGATAGATTCCCAGGGTACCACTAGCTCGGTAGTTCTCAAATTTGAGTGTGCTGCAAAGGCACTACATTCAGGGTTTAAGTTGCAGCCATTCTAGAGTGATATCCAAAATACACATTTATAAGCAGATTCCTGGGATGCTGGCGCTAGTCAACCAAGAATACCATTCTGATTTTGCTCCAGGTATCCCCATACTGTCACTTTTTAGATTTCCCTCATTGTTGCTTTCTTTTGTCTTCCTCCTCTGCTTTCTCACTAGTCAGTTGTTTCTTGGCAATATCTCACAAGAAAACCATTTGTGGTCAGATACTAGTGACGACCCTAATGGTTTTGATGGAAAGACAAACTCAGACAAACACAAGGAAGATGGCTGAACTTACATTGCTGCATATGAATGACTGTTTGTTTAGAAAAACTAGGCTATATCTCATGGGAGATATTAGGTGGTAAGATTTTTTTTTCATTAACTCGCACATGATACTCTATGGCATGATTCTTTCTCCCTAGAAGTTTTCTTAGAATATCAGTAGAATTAACGCACCAGTGTTTATCAGTCATCTCATAAGTATTAGCATTATGATCCACTTGCTTTTCTTAATGGCCTCAAACACACCAAAACCATGCTTTATATTTTAAAACACGGCCACATACCTGAAAGGGCAAAAATATTTGTTTAAGCCTCTGACAACTACCATGGAGAGGGATGGGTATGGATTTGTACTGATATCATGGTCTCCTAGGCACTCTTAAAATCTCCGAAAATAGCCTAGAGAAGCTCACGGGTGCTTGGCAGTTGAAATCTAAACATAATAATTCACCCTACTGGACTCAATTATACCCGAATGGCTGTTATTACCTTCCCAGTTTGATTTACCATTTTACATTTTATATTTATGTATCTTTATTCTCCAATAGGTGTCTCCGTGTCAGCTCATCACAGTTAAAGAGTTTTTGCTGTGTGTCTATTTTTCTTTCCTTTTTTTTTTTTCCTTTTGTGGATGAGGGATTTTTTTTTCCCCTTACATAGAACAAAGCATATGTGAGAGCTTTTGAGCAGTTTTATGATTCAATCACTGTGCTCATTCAACAGCCTTGTCAAAAATGTAGAGATGGCTGAATACTCAAAGCTCAGAATCAGACAAGACTCTTGCTTCACAGATCAGTCAATCACCCAGCACCAGGCGCCCAGAGAGAATTGTACATAACAGGAAAATAATATGTAATTGTGTGAACAATTCACTTTATTAGTTTCCTTGGGATTGCATTTTTTCCATCTATGGCAGCAAAGAGAGGAGAAAAAAAAACCGGGAAAACTATGTGCAATTTTCATAACGTACTCTGTCATAAATTTGAATTTGAATTGAATTGTGTGCGGTGCTAAAAAAGAATAAAGTGAACGTGAGTTCAAGTTGATTTATTTTTAATTAATTTCGGTGATGGTAGAATGAGCCAAGTTTTGAGTTTGGAAATTAGGAAAGCACCCAGAATGACATAAAAGTGAAAAATAGAGGAGATTTACATGTACCATGTAAAACATCAGTGTCACTCGCTGAGAAAAAAGACATACCTTTAAAACAATGGCTCGGAGTCTTGATTGCCTTGCCTCCTTAGGAATAGTAGTGTCTCATACTGAATATAAGAAGCATTACCCAGTCCTAACTTATAGGTCAATATGTATAAAATGAAGGTAGAATAGTGTTTTCATGAAACTAAGCATTACGCTAAGCGTCTTGAGTCTACAGAATGTCGCTTCTACTACTGCTACAAAAAAGACAAACCCTTCTAAGGTACCTATTACCACTGAAATCTGTATTGGCAAGGGATGAGTTCTAGAGTCTTGGCATCTGTTTATGCATAGGTTCTTCCCTTTTGATGCGTGCTGTTCCCCTAAGGCTGCAGAGACATAGTAAAGCATTGAGTGAATGTACATTGTTTGACATGGTCATTAGCCATGTCGGGGACCAAAACCACAGACACATGGGAAATTAGCAAAGCCTTAGCCACTGATTAGGGTCAGAATGATGAAAAATCCTTCCTTTGGCCTGAGTGTGAATATTGAGAGTTTGTGCAAATAGAGTCTTTACAAGTAATTGACCAGCATGAGTAAAAATTCCAACTGTGTCCTCCTCCCAGGTGTATAGAGCCTGAGATGTTCAACTCCAGAGATCAGCTACTAAGACTAGCTACCCTACCCCATATGCTGTACCTTACAAAGCTCCTAGGGTTCCAGGTTGCTTTATACCTCTCCGTCAGAGTATGTACAACCTACCTTACCACAGCATTTCTCTCTTCATTCCCTCACTGCCTCTAGTCAGGCAGGTTTCTAGACTCAAGCTAGGTAGCTTCAAGCCATATATGTAGTCAACCACCTGATCTCTAGAACTCTGACATTTAGACCCTGCTGGAGTCACTCTATCCTCCAGCCAGTGACCACTCTAACCTCGTCCTCTATAGGGTTCTAGATATGGATATAAGATCAAGCAGGGTCTTGATCTCTAAAACCTCAAATATAGTGGGGGTGTATGCCTGAGACTACATGATTTCATATGATGAAGAAGATGTTCAAGAGGTAATTAAGATGACTAATCAACTGAGACTGTATGATAAAGAAAGGGGGATTACAGCACTCCTCTGTGAACTCCTATGGCAAGGGATAGTTTGACAAGTGGCAACACGTGTAAGTCTATTAAGTAAAGGTAATGAACTCTATGCAAAAAACACAAGAGTGTCTCAGTGTTTTAAACAAAGTCTGTCCCTGTCTTGTTGAATCTATGTCAATCCTGTGTGTTTGGTGTGAGAGATTTACAAATATTATAAGATTTACAAATATTATAAAATTTACAAATATTCTAAGAAATATTAAAGCATCCAAAGTTCTTGTTTAGATTCTCTGTGATGCTAAGCCTTGGTCATGCCAGGCAAGTGCTGTATCATCAAACGGTTGAGCTGTCACACTAAAGGGATGCTAATACTCTGTGCCTCTATGGTCTATGCTTGGGCTAAGAACTTGCTAGAAAGAGGTAAAGGATAGGATACACGGACACGAAGAGGGAGTGATGCAAACTCTTGATTTTACCTCTGTGATTATAAGGTCTCAGTCTAGTTACTCTGATGTCTGACTAAAATATTAAAAGAGGGTCTTCAGGCTTTGTTTCCTGTGAGAAATAATGCTGGTGAATAAATGAGTCAAGAGAGGAGGAAGGATTCGGACAACTCTGCACAAGCATCTACCCTGGGACTCTCCGAAGGAGGAGTGAGTCCTCACAAAATCTTTTCTTTGTGCTCTGAGACCTGTTGACCACTCACTACCCAAAAGCAGACAGTCTTCCACTGGTAATAGATACTGCTATTGCATGCTCACTAGAAATCAATTCAAATAAATTAGAATTCTTTCTCTGAATTACTTTAGTTATCTAGGAAAAAATAATAAATCAACAACCCATACCAAATAAATGAATTTTTAGTCAAGACCTGTATTATTATTTTAGGTTTAATCCTGGATGAAGCAACATTCATTTTACCCTTTTTTTTTTTAAATTGATGTCATTCAGCCAGGAGACTCTTAAACACAGCTTGCTACCAACTATTATTTATGTTCCTTTTCTGAACAGCACCTAATAACTGCTAATTAAGTCTTTTGTAGCCTGACTCTGAACTAATTAGGGTTAATTGAGCCTGCGTGCACATGAGCTGTTCTAGCTCTTGTCCTGATAATCAGGTTTTTGGAACCCGTTGAATATTTAGTCTGTTTGCTTAGACTTCTCTCTACTGGACAATTCTGATGCAGCCTTTTATGTCTCTTACTGGAAAGCAGCAGGCCAGCCTCCACGTGGCTAACACCTGGCATGCAGAAGAGCCAAGGCATGTCGGAGAGAACAAGTGTCTGAAGAATGGATGTGCAACAGGATTGTTGGCCAGCCATTTCAACTTTCGAGTTTTAACCTTCAGGCCATCTCTTCCTGGTGAATGAGCACATGGTTCCCTATTCTTTTTAGAAAACATGCACATGAGTGGTTTCCATTTCTTCCTGGAGAAAGAGCTTGTGGTTTCTGAGGCTCTGTGCTCAGCATTCATACCATAGATTGACTACGTTTTCTTCAGTGGGCCTCTGCCTTGGTTGTCAGACTGCTCTAGACAATTACTGACTCAGGCTTGGGGGTATGTGCCATGGAAGGCCGAGGATGTATTCTCTTGTCAACATTCCTTCTACATGACTAACAATCTGTGCTGTGTCCTCTTTTGGTTGTTTCAGATCACTGACAAGCAAATATGCTTGACGATTCCAATCAAAGATTTAATTACTTAGCAAAGAATCCCATGGTTTGGTTGCCTTAACCTTCAATCAATTTGGGGGAAAAAGGATTATAAATATACCTGCTACATTTTTAAAGATAATTAAGTTAAATAATAACATTTAAAGGGTCATTTTAACTTCTATCAACAGAAAGAAAATTTCTCTAATCCTATAAATCTAGATAAATATTGAAGTTTTCATGTATTTATCCGTTTAGGCAAAATTTAGAATGAATAACTGACAATAGTAGAGATGAAAAATATCCTTTGAACATTTGATGGGGAGGAGGGAGGTCAAAACCTTCTGATTAATATTCGTTAAATTCTTTTGCATTTCCATTTATTGATACAAAATAAGAATTGAAAAGCAGTGCTTAGGCTATACAATAGCTACATGTGGACCATGCTTTTGATTTATCATGGAATTGAATTCCTAAAAATGTTACTCACAACTAAATTGGAATAGTATTTGGGAGCTGAGGTACAACAATTTCCATAAGTATACCTTGCTGAAAGTCTACTGGAGAGCCAAAGGGATTTGCATCTTTAGAACCACAACATGAGCAGCAAAAGCCATTGAAGGAGGTGGAGTCCTGAGGTAGACTAAGATGGTGGGGAGAAACACCTTTGAGGACATAGAGTGACTTTGTAGACTGGGTCGCAACGGAGTTCTATCCTTGAACAGTGAAAATCAATGTTTCATCTTGAATCCATTTTGGGGGGGTGTCTGATGAAAAATGGGGGCTGAAGATAAGATAATAAGGGAACCCCTCTGAAAACATAGCAAGTGACGTAGTTTATTTGCTATGTAGTCATTTATTCATATATATTTGTGCACAGGTTTATGCTAGACATTTCCTTAATTCTATATGTTTAAATTTGGCTATTGGCAAGACTTTAGCCATGTAATGTAAAAGTATCCCTTTAATAGTGATGAAAGAAAAGATTATGGAGTCAAATAGTAGATCCAAGCTGATCTGTACTTACTGAAATCCAAATATAGGAGTTCCCTGTGGGTGGATATTCTGAGCTCTGATATAATGTGTGTGTAGTTAGTAGCAGCATCTTTAACATGCTATAAAGCCAGCATCCCAGTTATTATTTGAGATATTGATTGGATCCCTCAGCAGAAGGGATCAGAAAAGTAAGTACACATGTCCAAGGTGGACTCTACCTCCATCCCTGATGCAAACACAGCTTACCTGTCCCTCATTCACTGAAGATCAACCTCACGATTTAGCCCTTGGTTGTTCCTCATTGGCTAGTTTGGAAAGCTTGTCAAAAAGTAAAGTCAGGACTAGGGGACCATTCTCACGAAGTTAATTATCTCTGGATGAATATACAATTTCTTCCTTGAGATAAGGTAGGCAGCTGTCTGGCTCGGTAATTTTTCCTGGAATTTGACCAAAACCAGTCTTTTAGAAAAGACTAAAGCTAAAAATGATACCCAGGAGTGATAGAGACAGGGCTAGGGGAGTGTGTAAGTGTTTATGTGAGTATGAATGTGAGTGTGTGTGAGTATGCATGTGGGAATGTGAGTATGAATGTGTGTATGTATGTGTGTAAGTGTGCATCTAATGTGTATATAAGTATGTGTGTCTGTGAATGAGTGTGTGTAAGTCTATGTGAGTATGAGTATATAAATATGTATATGAATATATATAAATGTGTGTGATATAATGTGTAAGTATATGTATGTATATGAATATGTATGTGTATATGAGTGGGTTTGTATGTGAGTGGTGTGTGTGTGTGTGTTTGTCGGGGAAGAAACTGTTGAGTATGAAATTCATTTTACAGTGTTTGACAGAAGAGGTGAGAAATTAATGCTGCTTGTATTATGAAGGAATGAATGGTAAGCGTGCATTCTCACTGAATGTGCACAGAGCATAAATAGCATTCCATTAAACAACAGATTACTAACAGATATTTTCTATTCCATGAAACTTATATAAGTGTTCAAAGAAAAGTATTCATTACGAAGCTTTTAATTTTAAATAAAAGGCCCCCTTTAAAAACATTTCAAAAGACAATTAATTTTTCTGCATAGATGCACTCAGGCCATAAGTGCTCCAAAAATGACACATGAAACATTATAACTTTCTTTGTGTCAATATTAACCAATAAGTCCTTTAAATGCATTAAACAAACGCTACCAACAGTTGTCAATATACTGAAATGATCTCTAATTGCCGCAGAATCCCTGGAAATAATAGAATTTCTAATTGTGGCCTGCAAAACTGCAGTTTAAAGCAAGCACACCACTGTTCAGATTTATGCTCATACTAATCAAGTCGATGTCAGGGTTTATTTCATAATGGGGATTTTATGATTTCGGAAAACAGCTATGATGGCTGAGAATAAGTTAAATGGATTTTTGTCCAAAGAACAGTTCCAGAGAATGATGTGGGCACAGACTGCCATGATTCCCAGGGAATTCTCTCATTTCTTTTCATCACACTCCCTGCCTTCTAGTGTGATGAATATTGCCAGCAATTCTTGATTTTTTCTGTTTTGATTACTATTAGGCACAATCCTGGAGGGAGAGGTGTATGTGCAATATTGATAATTAAAGTTAATCAAGTTGTTCAAAGGCTCATTCGTTGTTCTTGTTTTACCTATAGAGAACCATTGACTTGATCATGACCCAGGATTTAATTTAAGGAGTGACAGAGAACACACAGTTCTTTTCCTCACAGCTCCCAATAGGACACACAGCAAGCCAGGCAGCACAGGACATGCCACCTCAGTGCTAGGTAGAAAGAACCAAGAAGAAAGCATGACTTAGGACTTTGGGAAGTGAAGAAGGAGGCAGCGGGAGTCAAGTCTGAATAACATTAGCAGACTCTCATCTAAAGAGGTAGCCTCTGCTTGCTAGTATCTGACCCCTAGGAGCTCTGAAAAGGATAGTGTCTGAGTGCTTAGTTGTGAGAAGTTAGCTGAAGACACAGGACTTTGGTTTAATTGTTCTGCATGTGATATGCATCTTAGCCTTTTGCTATCTCGGGGAATCAGTTGATAATGAGGTTTAGACCATCAAAACCTCTCAGATATGAAAGCTTTACGGACATTCGAAAGTTGGAAATGTTATTAATATAGCCATTCATTAATTTTTTTTACCACACTCTTAAATTTAGGTCTTAGCAGCATCAAAAAACAATAATGTTAAGAAAGGAAAAAACTGAAATGGGAAGCATTGGGGTATAAACACCACCCAAATAAAATTCTGTTTACCTCTGAGTATACTATAAGCATATTTCCAAACATTTGAATGAGGAGATATATTATATGTGAGTATCACATAGCTGTGTGCTCATCTGCATGTATATCCATTTATCAGTGCTCACATATGTTCTGGTATTCAAGCTACTGCTTAGAGTCATGTCTTTCTTCTGTAAAAGCTTTCCTCTTAGAAACATGCACGCATGCATATGCACACATACATACACACTAAAGTTATGCACAACTTCAAGAAAAATTTAGAAGTTTTAAATCTAAATATGCATTAGATTTAACAACTGAGAAATGATATTAGCAATTCGTTTCTATTGAGGCCTTAAACTCCGCAATTGAGGGACTGAATTTAAGTCACATCCCTTCCCACCTGTCCATCTTCTTTGTCCTTCTCCACCTGCCATTTCTCTTTGCCCTTTTTTTGTTTGCATTATTTTCTTTTTCAAATATTTATTAAACTCAGCATAGTAAGCTGCCTCACTATGGAAGTTTTAATATGCTTGGTCCATCGGGAGTTTTTCTGTTAAGAGGTGTGTCCTTGTTGCAATAGGTGAGGCCTTGTTGGAGGAAGTGTGTCACTGTGGGGTGGGCTTTGAGACTCCTATGCTCAGGTTCTACCCAGAGGGGATAGAGAGCGCCTCCTAGCTGTTTGCAGAAGTGAATCTTCTTGGCTGCCTTCCGATCAAGTTGTAGAACTCTCAGCTCCTTCACCGGCACCGTGTCTGCCTGGACCATGCTTCCCACCATGATGATAATGGACTGACACTCTGAAACTGTAAGCCAACCCCATTTAAATGGTTTCCTTTTTAAGAGTTGGCACAATCATGGTGTCCTGTGAAAGCCTAAATAAGGCACTCACCTGTGGTGAAATGATGAAAAGATATTAATACTCTGGAAGAGCTGGAGCATTAGTGAAAAGCAACAGTGTGCTGAAACATGGATGTATATTGGAGGAATCAAAGGACAGTAAGCTACAGTGTAGAGAAGGAGTCCGTCTCAGTTAGGGTCCTATTCCTGTAACATCATGGAGTGTGTTTTGTTGTGAATGTTGTGAAATGACAACAACTCTTAACAAAAGAAAACCTTGAATTGCAGCTGGCTTATAGTTTTAGGGGTTTAGTTCAACATTGTCATGGTGAAAAGCATGTTGGCATTCAGGTAGACATGGTGTATAGGGAGCCACTAAGTTCTACACCTTGGTACACAGGCAGCAGAAAATAACAGTGACAGACTCCTTCAACAACACCATACCTATTCCAACAAGGCCACATCTCCTCCAAAAAGGCCACATTTACTCCAACAAGGGCACACATTCTAATATTGCCACTCCTTATGAGCCTATGGGGGCCATTTTTTTCCAAACTTCCATAAAGTCCAAGAAACAAAGTTTTCTCTCATCTGTAAAAATATATTCCAGGAGCAAAAATGGGGGCCTTGAACGGTGGGTGGCACCAACTCCTGTCCAAACTACAGTGTTTACTATAAACACATACCTAACATAAGCTATAATTTGTAAATTAGGCACAGTAAGATTATGTTTACTTCTGAGAACATTGTAAATATATTTCCTAATATTTAAATAAAACATAAGGGGATATAATATATGTCAATGTTGCATGGTTATTATGTAGATATCTGCATGCATGTATATATCTATTAGTATTAAATATGTTCTGGGTTTGTATTCAAGCCACTATAATAAATAGACAAATATAAACAAAAGGCTACAAAAGTTTTATGAATATAGCTGTTTCTTCAAATATTTAATGGTAGGCAACATCCTCAGTATAGATACCCTGGCCATAGAGATCACTTATATCCTTAGCAGAATGAAATTTGACAGAAAATTATGGTGCAACACAAGTATTAGTAAAAAAGCACCAGTCTGCTGAAACATAAATGTATATAATAGAACATGATAAAGCTGTCTCTAGACATCTTTATCTACAGAAAAAGGAAGTAAAGAACAGTGAGGTCTAAGTGTTGAGAAGAGATCCAGGAACTAGTGTGGTCCTTTCTCTATTTCACTTAAAAGGCTGGTGTGTTCCTGTTTAATCCTAAAATATCTAACCACAATAACAACAGGTAAGTAAAGCCATCAAAAGGAACACCATGAAAAATGGGAAAATATAAATCCACCGAGAGAGAGAGAAGTTGAGAAGGGTGAGTATCTGAAAGGCAGACAACAGAGGTAACGATTTTCCACAGTGAGAATCCATGAGCAGAGGCAAAGGGGAAAACTGTGGTCTTTACAAAACTGGACATGGCTAAACATACTGCTTGGGGATTGTTGGAAGAAAATATAGGAAAATTCCAGATCTTGAAGGACCATGCTTGCTACGCCTTACAGAGTTCAGATTTCATCTACCAATTTCAACAGTGTTAATAGAGAACTGATTCTGAATGTCATCCTGTTAAAGTAAACGGGACATCCAAAGGCTTCTTCACATTCTAGCAAACACTTAAGTGAACTGATGCATAACACAGAGTCAGCGGTGATACGTGGAATGAGGTTGGCTGTGCTGTAGGTCCTAGTTCCAGTAGAGTAATGAATGAAGCCCTTGTTTAAAACAAGGCTTAAAAATGTGTTACATTTGAACAGGCCAGAAGGAGGTTAGGGAAAAGAAAGGGCACGAAAATGTTGTCACCAATGGCAGAGATAGATTCCCAGTGTTTGTGATAACTAGAAAAAAAGCATGTTCGTGAAGTAAGTGAATCAATGGAAGAATGGCAAAGGGTGGTCAGAGGTGGGCTTCGCTCTCTGGGTAGCTATGCATGTACAAATAGGATGACCTCAACAGCTTCCTCCTAGAATTGTACAAGCTCTTTGGAGTCTTTCATATTTCATTCAAAGTTTAGGCTTTTACCTCATTATGTAGAGTAGCAATGGGGTTCAGTAGATGGTACTGGTTCTTTATGATGTAGAATAAGTTTGTAACTGCTAATTCTTCCAACCCATGAACATGAACGACATTCACACAAATACACATACATACATGCATAATACATACACATGTATGCATGCATATATACATACATACATGCATATATGCATAGGTATCTTCTTTAATTCCACTCATCAATGTTTTGTCCTTTTCAATGCCATTGACCTTGATAGCACATGCGTGCCTAAGTATTGTACTGAAGTTTATTTGTGATGGTAGACTTTTAGGTGTTATGAAAGGTAAGGCAACATGATTTATGTTTCCAAAACCCAGCTTTGATGTTTTGTACTGAAAATACATACATCTGTCAAAATTCATAAGCATAGACAAAGCATAAAAATAAATGCTTCACCGTATGTTGACTGTATCCCCGAAATAGTTTTAAAAAGCAATTTTTTTTCCTGCCGTATTGTCAAAGAGAAGTGGCAGCTTGACAGCCTTCACTTTTCCCCAAGATGAGTTTGGTGTCACTGAAAACTGACAAGCGGTATAGTCAGTGTGCACTTGTGAAAATTAAGTCAGGGAAAAGAATGCAAAATCTGAAAATATAAAATAAGGGTGCACTACTGCTACTGTCCATCTAGGAAACGATGAAGGCCAAGATTTCCTTATGGAAAGGAAGACCTCAAGTCACAGAACCTCCCAAGACAGAGATTGCATGATTTCATCAACTCACTGAGATAGCAATTATACGCATTTAATAATGACAAGAGGAACACGATTCTGTTTACAATATATTGACTTTGAGATGTTTAAAAATTATGAAAATGGAAAGACTCCTTCATAACTCTCACTCTAGGTTAAAGTGCTTGGCACTCATGCAATTTGCATATGTCAATCTGCGACTGTGTATATCAGGAACCTTATTTAAGACTATGAGGATGTCTGCTAATACTCTGAGGATGTCTTTGCAACACCAAGACAATTCTCCAGGTTAGAAGGATGGATACTCTTCTCCTTAACAAACATCAAACAAGTCTTACTGAAATACTTTGTGGTAAGTTAGATAACATGTTGATGACTATTTTATATGGAATTGTCTTTTGTGGCGATATCACCCTGAAAAATCTATCTATTGTTTCTTAATTTTATGGAACTGTCATTCATTATTTGCCAAAAAATTGCCTGGAATTGGGTTATTTTCACACATATTGCATTACTGTTGATGCATAGTTGTTACCTGACTAGGACATCCCTTGAGTTTTGCAGACATTCAGTTACATTCTCTGCACTACCCTGGGTTTGTAAAGTTGATAAATATTTCACACCTGTGATTGGGTTCTATTATATGGCACAACTGGCCTAACATAGGAATATTATCAGAGAGCGCCTGGCCTAAACACAGAAATTATTAAAATTGGAAACTTCCCTCTGGAGCTATAGGAATTTATGGGAGAATCTGTAACTTTCCTGATAGAATGCAGTGTGCCCAGTGTGGACTGTCCATGGTGGCTCCAGTAAAGATCAGCAGTCATTCTTCAGGAGCTGAGAGCAGGTAAAAACAGAAGCAGAAGTTAGCAAAATCCTAGACCTCAGTTCGCCAATTCGGAGACTTACTTTCTACCCACAGCCTCTGTGCAAGGGAGATCTCAAGATCCAGATGAGATCTACAAACCAAACCAACGCCTTGCTTGTGGTCCTACAAAACCCAGGGTCTCCAGAGTCCCACCGCACCTTGGCTTCTGAGATGCAGACACTCAGAGATAAATGGATGATGCTTTAAGCTGCCACGCTGGTGGGAATTTGTTATTCAGCAGTAAGAAGTTGGTATGCAATGTTTAACTACTCCATAGTGAGAGTCCAAGAGGTTGAATACAATGACCTGGTGTTTAACATTGCTAAATGGGACAGAAGGATTGCAAACCTAGTAAATTGCACACCCAGTGCTCTTAACTCCAAACTTCGGCTTCCTCCCTGTAGTTCATGTAAAAGGTCACCTCAAGTCAGCAGTGCATGAGCGCTGGAGCTCAGCTACAGCTTAGCATCCTCACTAAAGCCTTCTGTTTTTCTGCCTCTGAGCTGTCTGCCTCTGCTCCTATCTACAATGCAGAACAAGCCTCCCCTCTGTCATGCACTTATCTGACTTCCAAGAAAACCACGAACACTGTCGCCTGTGCCTATTAATTTCTGTTCACTAAGGCTGCCTAACAGAGGGGGGAGGATGAAATGGAGTCCAATTTCTAGTAACTGACTGAAACCTTGACTTATTTCACCTTGTTCGTGAAACAACAACTAATAGATTTGGTTCACTATCCACTCAGACTAAATTCTGGGAGAGCTGTTCTAGTGGAGTCAAAGAACAGCCAGTGTATGAACATATATATGCCAATGTATGTTCACTTTGGTTTGAATTCATTTCCCCTTTGATTCAATGGACAGGGTAACCAGGGGAGCTCTCTTCTTACAATAGGATTCCAAAGTATTAATGACTATTTGTGCATGAATAGGTATATATTTCAGCTCTTCTGTACTCTACACAATCCTTTTAAGTATTCACATCATTTCAACAGTAATGTAATAATTACCTTTGTCCATTAGGTTCCTTGTGCTTTAGATTTATATAGTAATGCTGCATAAAAATGTTGTAAAGATCAAGTATGAAATACAGGAATGTATGCAGACACTTGCTTAGAATGGTATTAGACTAGTCACAAGTTAGTTAAATATAAAGAACTTTTTTTAGGTAATTGGAGCTTTAAGCATGTAAAAAGTGATAAAACTCACCAGAGACTAAATATATTTTATGTGTTAAATCTCTTTCTTCCTATATGTATGTCTGTATTCATACATAAACATATATATCTGCAAACACATACGACTATACATATGTGTATACATGCACAGAGTGGTGTGTGTGGATATACACATGTCTAAACATTTATGTATAGTAGGTTAATCCTTTTCACCATCCTTATTGCATTCTCTCATCTGTGTGAAAGATGATTTACATGAACTCGATTAACACATGGCATACTCTTTGTGGCAGACAGGATGTCTGTCTCAACCTAGTGAATATACCCAAAAGTGAGAGGCCCTACCTGGGAAAACTAGAACGGTGTTTTGACTAGAAAATGTAGAAGTCTCTACATCAGAGACATGTACGGGGTTAAAGAAAGGTGCAGATGAGTTGCAAGGGAATGGTAAAATGAAAGGAGGGGGAAGTTAAGCATTTGTCAAAGCATCACACTCATTGGTGATTGGAAGAAAGAAGAGAAATGAATGAGGGGATTTGAAGACTTACTTTAAGTACATTTTTATGCATTGGAGAGCATTGGCCAGCATTAAGGTTTTTTTTAGAGACACAAAAAAAGGTTATGCAAACAGAAGCCCACAAGGAATAGAAACACATTAGAATTTATACTCCCAAATTGTTCACTATGTAAATGAAGCTTTCAAGTATATATGGTTTATGGAAATTGATGTCTTATATTTATTACTCGGCTCCCAGATTAAAATTGGAACTGCACTGATTAGGTCACAGTACAAATCAATTCCCATAGGGAGAAGCAATAATAATGCCTCAAAATACAAATGCTCTGATTAAACAGGTCGACACACGAGAAGAAGGAAGATGTGAGCTGTTCTTGACTCTGCTTTTCAGAGCCAGTCAGGCCCTTACTTATTCTCCCTAAAACAATGGGCTGAAAGGAGGCAGAGAGACTGGCAAAGACATTTCTTATTTCAGTGAACACATTGGATTAAAAGGAGGGAGAGAAAGGTCTGGGCTCCTTTCCCATGAGTTAAATATCGAATCATGAGAAGCTTATGTCACTGAGTGTAGCAACAGCTTAACTATAACAATCAGTGCAGCATTCAGCCCCAGAGAAGGCAGAGAAGCAAATGGACTTCACTCATAGGCTATGCTGTGTTCAGGTCTCTCTTCCTCCAGTTCTTTCAGACTTGGGGGTGCAGGGAGGAGAAATAGATCATACTGAAGGCCTAAAGATTTTATACTCTGTTCATTCAGGATAGAGACTTATGGAGACGGAAAGTTTCTCAGATACCACTTAAACCACTTCTTCAAGGCAAGGGAGGCATTTGATTAAAAGATGGCAGAAAGGGCAAACTAAAACCTGGTGCTTTTTCGGAGCTTAACTTTCTAGAAATATCTCTTTGAAGCCTTTCACAGGGATATAACAGGAACTGTGCTTTCAGAAGGCTATGCCTTGATGATTTGAGGCCAGACATCCTATATGAATATATGCAGAGGCCTTGGAAGGGATGGTACCAACAGGTGACACAAAATATCGAGTTGACAAACAATTTTGAAAATGAGCAAAAGCTCCTTCAGAATGAGGCTTTTTGTTCAGACCAACCCTTGGGGCACCTTTTTTGGGGAAAGTCATGATTACACAGAGATGAGCTGATCAAGAAGTTTCTTGTACTTACTGCAGGATTTAGAATAGCATCAGAATTTCATTTCTATAGTATTCTTTTCATCGAATTCTTATTTTACTAAGATGAGTATGTTTGACTCTATTTATTTTACTTGGGGATAAGTTGAGTGACAGATATTTTTGGCCATATGCCAACTATACCTATAAATATTGTTCTATTATATCAAGAGAGTACCTCTCAGTCACATATGTATCTTAAGTGTCCACATAGACTTAGAATAGAGGAAAGAAACCCTGTGCTTCCTGTCTGAAGGCTTACAATAGACTGCAAATTAGATCTGGTACCTTCAGAGCATTGCCATTCAATCTGAACACTGCTAAGTGGTTCAGAAATATTTCTTTCCCACTCACTATTCCTTGGGTTTAATGTGGTGGAAATGCTTGAAGGGACTAAATCTTTCGTGGGTATGACTACATAGATGGTTCCACTTATAAGTGATTGAAAATTAGGCCCAGAGTATTGTATTAGAAGGGAATTGAAGCCTTGCCTCTGAAGGAGATGGTCCATCAATGGAGATGGGTTAAACCAACAATGCTTTTATATTTAATATTATTTAAATTAATATTATAAGGTATTTAATATTATTATTTAATTTAATATTTAATATTATTAATATTGCCTTTCCTAAGAAGATAAAGAAAGCACATCAGGAGCTCGGCTAGTTCGAATTGGGGGTATTTGTTCACTAATACTTTTAAAGTGAATGATTGCAGTGTTGCTTAAGGTTGGCGTTGAAAAGATAGCTGAGGTCAGCCACCCAAGCAGAGCAAGGACTATGCTCTCCTCTGTGCCCAGCTGGATTTAAAGCAGAGCAATTGCCACTTCAGGCCCTGAAGTCACCATTTTGTTTCAGTGACTGCCCATATAGGTTCTGCAGAGCTAGAGAGCTATTGCGAGATTTTCACTGCATATTCTACCACATTCTCTTTCTCCTCTGCTGTCCTGACCAGCCGCGCAGACTGCTTTTAGTATTTCAATCGCTAGCTCCCACAGGAGACCACAACAATTTCCTGAACCAAGGAGCTCACAGCATTTGGTCACCCAATGAAACATAACATAAAGGAGAAAGCAGGTGTGCTGTTCTGTGCTGTGGTCAGAACACAGAAGCATAAAAGACAAACACAGGGAAGAAAATTGTACAAAGAGTGTTAGGGCCAACATGGGAGATTTAAAATATTTAGGGCATGAGGACTTATTTTTGTCAACAATGGAAACCCAGGAAAGACTTGGGGTCCAGTTATGGTAAGATCAGGGATATTCCAAGAATAGAGAAATGTGCTGCTTAGTGTATGAAAGGAATGTTACACGAATCAAAAAGGTTCTTGAAACACTGTGTCTGAATCAAGACTGTGGGAATTTATGGAGGGCATTTGCCATTATCACCTCAAAGAAAGTGTGGCAGAGCTGAGAAACAGATGTATTCTACAAACTTCCGCTTCTGTTTGCATAATCTAACCCAGTAGAATGCACAAGAAATGTTGCAGGAAGTAATTCAGAAGGAACAACAAATTACACAAAACAACGAGGGTGGGAGGAAGAGGGGAGGAGAGGAGGGGAGAGGAGAGGAGGGAGGGAGGGAGGGAGGGAGGGAGGGGGAGGGAGGGAGGGGAGAGGAGGAGAGGAGGAGAGGAGGAGAGAGGAGAGGAGGAGAGATTTTTCTAGGCTAACAAGCTATAAAAGACTTTTGCCCAGGACATCAAAGTAGATGCTGTGCAAGTTGTAGAACCAGTGCTTCAAAATGGCTTGAAGGTCAAAGGCAAGGGCAAGGTCAAAGAGAAAACCAGAAGCACCTGGACACCAGCTGCCCTAGCAGAGTCTCCCCTGTGCATAACTGAGAACTCAAGGACAAGGCCAGACAAAGAGGAGAGAAGCATGTCTGATCAACACAGATCTCTACACTCTCCCCTCATCACTGATGTTTGGAACTGCATGTGACCAAACTCACAGTGGCAAAACAGGGAAAACATACACATTCTAAGCTTGAGTTTCTTGCCAATGTAAATGAACTAAGTCCTGGATGAGAAATGTGATTGACTTAGAGAAAATGTGTAAATTTCCTATTTATCATCCACCTGGATTTGTATATTGAAACTCATGTATTCTTAACATCTTACACATTTTTGTATGCAGGACAAATAGCAGACCAAGTGCTAAACAATCTGTACTAAGTAAGTGTGAGAATGTAAATAAGAGATGAGATTCAATGAGTACAATTTATTTTTTTCAAACCCCTTTCTCTACAGTAGATAATAGATATATTTGTCTACGTTCTGATAATTACTTATTCCTGTCCAAGTGTCTTATTTCTTTGTTGTGAAAATTACATTATCAAAACTCTACAACTAAAATCCTGTTGGTGCATCTGAAAGTTCCTGAGCTTTGTTCTTTCTTCTACTTGTTTTTATTTTGTTGTTTTTTTTTAATTCACAGCAAGTATAATATTGTTCATAGAATTAAATCCCAAGAGCTAACAATTATTCCATTTAGTTACAACATTAGCTGAGAGGGAAAATAGAGTAAATAACACAATAAAAGAAAAAGCAGAAGGAAATTTAATTAAGGCTTAGCAGCAGCACACAACTAATTTTTAAAGATCAGGCAGTTGCACGCTCCTCTTGCCAGTTTACATCCATTATTAATGATTTCCCATCAAGTAACATCAAAATTGAATCCATATACTGACACTCTTTGCTTATTGACACGACAGTGTTACAAAAAGTCAACCTATTCATTCATCCTCTTTGCAATGAAACATCCTCGAACTATCAACTTGCAGTCCTGCTGAAAAATACCCTTTGATCACCTAGCCGTGCACTAAAGAGACTTGGCCTTTTCCAACAGAAAAATCAACTCTGCCACAGTGGGTTGATACCTCCCTATATAATATTCTGAATGAAAAGCTGAGATTGTATATGGAAAGTCTTTTTTAAAACCAGTTCCACTGACCCCAGAAAACAGAAGTCGTCTTAATCTGGGCAACAGTGTCACTTGTCCTAGGGACAGAGAACTAAGGCATAGAATGGTAAAGGAACACTGTTTCTCCAGGATCAGCCTATATCTGGAAAACTGTCGGAAACTGGGAAGGTTTGTGCAGCTGACTTTACAAGTCTGATTATGCCACATGCTTGCACAGTTGCATTTCTCTGTTTGTTCGGTTTCCCTGTGTTCAAAGCGAATTGCAGAGAACAATTAGGATCATTTTATTCAGGACAGCACAGTGGAGAGTACCTACTAATGGGGAATATCCAAAAATGTGGGAGGAAGCTTGGGATTATATACACAATGGGGGGGGGGTCACTGGGAAAGACTGGTGGTAGGCATTATCACAGAACATGCAAAGTCAGGTAGGTCCTCTGTGCCTAGCGTCTTTTCTCTAAAACAAAATAACTGTGCGAGTCTTTCAAGGCAAGCAGAACCCAACCCTTATTCGTGTTTTCAGAGTCAAGGTCACTCACTAGAAAGGACCCAAAGGTGAGGTGTTTGCAACAGTACGTCTTACAAAGGCTTAAATAGAGGAATCTTGGAAACAAAAACCCATCACTGTTTGATGATTCTGTGAGCCTGGGGGTCTCTATAACATGAAAATTGAAGAAAATTCACTACTACAGTAGATGGGAGTTACTTAGAAGATTGTAAATAACTACAGTTACCTATGGTGTACTTTCCTGAATACGACTTATTGTGAGAGTGAAGAGAAAGTGGCATATATACGTAATATATAATATGAATATGTATAATACATGTATGGTACCATAATACATAAATAATACATAAATATATGCATATATATGTGTGTGTGTGTGTGTGTGTGTGTGTGTGTGTATAAGATAGGATATTGGTGAAATTATTGATTTGTAAATATACCTAAGTTTGTGTCCACTAAAATTTTGTGAAGTGACCAATTGTATATAAAAAGTCAAAGTAAATTTCAAGATAATATGCCAGGGATAATTTTAAGGAACTTGGGGGTGGAGCATATAGAGACCAGATGACACTGGATCAATCCATTAAAATGACAATGAGTTGTTATTTTTTTTTAAATCTTTCCTTCATGACAGAAACTGACAAAAAGAAGAACACTAGAAGCTGACAGGCATTTCTTCAAAATATTCAATAATCATTTTCTGAAATCTCATAATGAACTAAAAATAAAAATAATCAGCTCAAATTTGTTTAACAGTATTTTTCAGAAGCCTTTAGTAAGCATTACTCTTAGTATTAAACGCTGAGCAAATTCCCAGTGTGATGGGATAACAAATTGTCTTCGGGTTTTCATTTTCCTAAATTGCATCGATTTCTGTGTTAGCCTCCAACTAATATGTAGCAGGAACTGATGCGTTTGGTTTTGAACAATTCGATTAAAAATACAATGAGACCCAATAATTTAAATAGTCTTACTAGATATAAGTCAATGTCAATTCTATACAGTGTTTGAATTTGTTTTTCCTGTTCAACTTTAAACATTTGGTTTGTTTCCTTTTCCTCTAGCTCTTGAGATGTCAGCTAGAGAATCAGAAGGTTTTCAGGAACTGTGGGACACTCGAAAGAAAGGTTCCTTTTGGTTTCAGATGCACCCTGGGGCACATTTGCATCGCGAGCATCTGAGGCAAACATTCTCCTTGTCTCCATTCACCCTGTGTTCCTTGGCTTCCAGGCTCCACTCACTGCCAGGACCAGGTTCAGTAAGTTTTCTTACAGCTCTCTTTGTTTCAATATCTCTTTCCGAGTTGCATGCTCTATCTTTCTTGGTTCCTGAATTAGAGCACCTTGGCCCTCAGCCTCTCATTTCACCACTACAGTTCTTGTGGTGTTCTTCCTTAGCTCCACCCTTGGGCAACACTGTAGCTGGAAAACCCCCACCAAATTCCTAACTGATTCTGTCTCTACAAAATCAAACTGCCCTCAACTAAGATCTCCGTTGGCTGTAAATCCAGCCTACAGCAGAGTAGATGGAAAAATCAGTGGGAATCCCTGTTTCTATCCGACAGGAAAAACAAATGGAAAGAAAGACAGTGGCCAAAGGAAAGGTTAATAAAGTAGAACTCAGACTCGCTCACTTATTCACAAACCTCACATAGCCAGTTCCCACAAAGTCACTTACAGTGGTCAAGAAACATGTAAAATGAATACCTACTCAGGATCATTTGCAATCATATATATATATGATATATACACACACACATATAATATGCACACATACAGACATACACACACACATATACTTGTCTTTTGTCAAAACCAAAAGAATGTAAATTACCCTAATACGAAGACCCAAAAATGATTCTGCCTAAATTTTAATGCTAGGTCCATGACCAATTAGTTCTGGAATCATAATAATGAGAGCAATACCCAATCTTACAGGGTTGTCTTGACAATAAAATTAGTTAACATGTTAGTGGTGTTTAGAACAGCATCCAGTGAATAATAAGTAGCCTCGATGCGCATAGACATAGAGAAACAAACATGCCACGTGCCGATTAGTTTTGGATTACCTCACATGGGCCAACTCTTGTTCTGGGTATTCAGTATAGTAGAAGCCAGACCACCCTCTGGGTATAAGCGATCTAATGAAAAGAGGGACATGGGGAAACACCTGCATTAAAATAGTTTAATTAGATAACTTAGGTAGAGAAGGCAAAGGATGGTGAAATGAGAGAGAGAGAGAGAGAGAGAGAGAGAGAGAGAAGCCAATTTTGCCCAGTGGTTAGGGAATGTTTCCTTAGGAGGGGTTTTAGTAGAGATCTGAATGAGACAAAGAAAGCAGACTGACAGCAGATGGAGAAAAATCTATACAAGTCACAGAACTGCAAGGACAACGTTCAGGATCCTTCCAAATGTTTCCTCAGCAGCTGGACTGATATGACCTATTAACAAGGCCATCTGGCGGTGTCTGTCAGAATATGCACACTCCTTGACCCAGTAGTTTCAACTCCCAGTGTATATCCTACTGCAAAAATGCACAAAACATTTGCATACAGGGCTTCATAGTATACTTTTTATAATAGGAAAAGTAGAAGCTACCGAGCATTGATAGAAAGAGCAAAAAAGTATTATTGGCCTAAAATATGAGACATCAGACATTAGAAAAGAAAAGAAAGAAGAGAGAGAACAGCAACTTGGGCTAGAATTCATTCAGCTTCAAAAAACAGAATATGAAACAGTCAGTCCAGCCTGGAAGAAGTAGGCTGGGAAAAAAAAAGCAAACAAAACAAGCAACAACAAAACCCAGTTTTGTAGTTCCCAGAATTCAGGGAGAATTTCACTAGCACCTGAGGGCCTTACCTGCTGAATTACCTGTAGTCGGCGCATTCCCTGGGGATGAGATGGGCTGGCTGAATGCTGACCTGTCCACAAGAACAAAACTAACTTCAGTGCCACTTGCTCTCAAGTCCTAATTGTTGGCAGATTGTCACGGAGAGCTCACGATAAAGACTAGTCCACTTTTTTTATTCTAGTTTTAGTTTCTGTGAAGGGAATCTGAGAAAATACAGTCGTAAAAAGATAAGCAGAGGCACCAAGGGCATAGAAATAGCCAAATTGTTCTAGTTAAGAGAAGCAAAAATCCAATAATAAAAATCCAGTTTCAAAATCCAAAGCGAGAGTAGAGGTCACAACCGAGGTAAAATTGATCAATCCAACATAGACATCCATGAGCCATCTAGTTCATGAGAATGATGTGAAGGACTGAACAAAAGCACTTCCCCAACTGAACCCCACAAACAGTAAATCTGAACCTAATGAGAATGGCTTATAAAGAAGTGGGTGGCTGAGCCTACAGTCTGAAGTCTCTTCTCATTATCTGAGTCCGAGGACTAAAGAAATTCACTACCATGGAGAAAGTCATTTCCCTTAGCAAGAGCCAACACGACTCTGCTCACTTAAGCTCTTTATAGAACTAAATAACATTGTGGTCCCTAACAGAATATTTCTTCTTCCCACAAGCCCCTCACTCATTCCTCTCCTCCATTTATACTGTGATAATATGGGGTATCTTCTAGGAAGTAGAGAAGTGGGTTCCCTTTTTAAACCCCCAAGCACAATGTTCTGCTGTGGCCAAACCAAGAGGTCACGGCCACAACTGACTCATAGGAGCTAAATCCTTTCACATCCAGTGGTGCTACCCAGAATAAAGATTGATAGATGGCTTCAACAATGATTTTATTGAGCAAACACAAGGGAGGCAGAGAACAATGAGAGTCAACCATAGAGAAGAATGAATCAGTCAAGACCTTGATAGAATGCTGAATAGGAGGCAAGGACTTCATAGGAGACCTTTGTGCTCCCAGACGATGCTAACCAAATCCACAGAGCCTTCTATCATGGAGCTACCACTTTCTACTATGCAGAGAACCAAGAGGGAGTGACCGGTTGCCTACTGACAAGAGCTTCCTGCTGGCCTTTGTCATAAGGGCAGGTGTATTGACTGGTTGAGTCTTTGTTTCACGTGACTCAGTTTGTGCTGTCTCAGAAGCCTGCACACTCCTCCCCCCAGTGGAGTGGATTTATCAAGAGTCACATACCAGCTCTCAGACAATCAATATGCTGAAAGGCTGGGAAGGAGGCAATAGCCATCACAGCATGCCCAATTTCTTTGTGTTTTCACATTTACAGTTGCTAAAGGTCAGAGACTATATTTATCACAATCAGACATACATGGATATGGAGAAGAGATCTTTGTGAGCGCAGGGCTGTAAATGGGGTGGCATGTGCAAAGGCTTCCTCTGGCTTCTGGAAACTTTACATTAAAGCACATCACATGTTTATGTGCTCCGTTCCATCAAAGGGTTCCAAGTACTTAAACAACTTTAATTAAGTTGCTCTGGCATCACTCAGGAGCAAATCGATATTTTTCATACTACTTGTTACAGGCTAGGGAAATAAACCTGGCCCCCTAGCTCAGATTTAACATTCATTCCCTGAAATATGGAAAAAATCTTCTTGAATATATTTAATTACAAGAGACTGATATTTTTTCCTGTTAATGTACGTTGTGTTTTTTCCTCAGAAATATGGGGTCGGGGAGGAGCAATCAGTGAAGAAGAAATACAAGAAAATAGAATTTGAAGAAGCCAGGGTATTAAAAAGCAAAAACAAACACATTTTCATCTCTCAGCCTCACAGGAGGATACTTGGTGTTGGCTTTTATTTCATTTTATTTTTTACTCTGTAAACAAAGCAAATACAGTCCTATTTTTAAGATCTCCTCCCCAAAGGTAAAAATTTTTGATTCGTGAAGGCAGCATAATCAACATTGTACCCATGCAACTGTCCGTGCCCCAATATGAATCTTTGCAAGGATTCAGAGTGGTTCCCTTACAACCCTGGGAAGCTTGAGGGAAGGGGATGCGGGTCCCTTTATTTATGACATAAGTGAGTGTTCTGTGGTTTAGGATAAAGTACCTAACTATACAGTCGGACTTCTGCTGTGTCCAGTGGAAGCTGGGTTGTATGCAGAGTGCCAAGAAGACGGGAAAGGAAGATTGGCCTGCTCGGGGGTATACTGGGGATTCGGGGGAAAAATAATTTAGGAGATAAAAGCATGAAAGCCACTCACATCTCTACCTGGGGGGCTGCTGTAGGAAGCAAATTGCTGTAATAAAAGCTACACTTCCGCCACCTTCCTCAGCTCACCTCAGAGACTGATTCAAGCTTCAGTCTTGGAGGTGTTTTACTGCTACAGTGAAATGCTTGAGCAAACAGCTCTCCCACAGCGGCTTTCGGAAGCCGGGCCTTCTGTGTTTCCTGCCGAGGAAAGCACTGAGCCCGAAAGCATCCCAACCAAAGTGTACCTAGACTTGAACTTGACCACAGCTTCTGGCAAGTTGAATAAAGTCACTCCTGATTAGCATTCTCTGCCAATCAGAGATTATGGGGGAGCGTTCCTTACAGCACATTGGTCAATACAATGCCCATGTCCAGACTGCAAATTGATCTTGGATGGGTAGGGGGAACTGAGCACCTGAATACACAGCACATGAGACCAATGCCACGGTAGCCAGTTCAGGTATTTTTAGTATTTTTGGTTTTTGGGAAATTTTATACATGAGCAGACACTATATATCTACATCCCATCTCTCCCTCCTCCCTGCTCTTTCTCTAATATCCATGATCTCTTATTTAATTTTATATGTTAACTATCTATGCATCTATATTATCTATCTACACATAGCTCCTATACATAATGAATATCAATAACATAAATTAGATTATTAATTAATATTTTATATAATTAATATGCTTATTAATTATATCCCATTTGACATGTGTTATTAAATAATTTATAGTAGCTTATAATTAATATTAATTGTTCACACACACACACACACACACACACACACACACAAACACCAACCTTTACTCATATTTGTGTGATTCCAGGGTTGACCATTTGGGAGTGGACATTCTGTGAATGTGTTCATTTTGAAGCAATTGATTCTCCATTTCTCACCAGCCATTGACTCAGATCTTCACCTAAGAGTAGTAGTACATGGAATCCCCTCATTCCCCTGTATATCATGTCAGCTATTATTTTCATTATTCTTGCCTCGTTCACATATCCATATTATTGGGAGTTCATGTACATACTTCCCCCTATTATATCTAGGGGACACATCTCAGTGGCTGTCCTGAGACTATGGTTCTTACAATTTTTCTGCCCCTTCCTAAGACTTTTCCAGAGCTTAAGGGTTTAGGAGTTGGTTGCTTGATTCATTAGTTGGGATTGGTACCCTACTGTGACTTATCCCTACATTTTGACCAGCTGTATATCTCTGTACCAGTCTCCATCTGCTAAAATAAAAAGCTTTTCTTCATTAGCGGTGGGAACTACACTTACATTGTGGGTATAAAGTATATGTGGGAAAAAATTAAATAAACAAAAGATATGCTGGCAAGGGGATAAAGAGGAGAAGGACCCCTCTTTCACTGTTGGTGGGATCACAAGTTGGTGAAGCTCCTATGAAAATCAGTGTATAGTATCCTCAAAAAGGTAAAAGTAGATAAACTGTCTGACCCAGCTATACTACCCTCTGGCTTATGGCCAAAGAACTCAACCTCCCACAAATGCTTGCTTGGTTGTGTTCATGGTCCATAATAGTTAGGAATAGATAAAACCTAAATGTCCTTCAACTGATGAGGGGATAATTTAAATGTACTATAAATACACAATGATATTCCGCTCATTGTGAAGAAAAACAAGATGGTGATATTTGCAGACAAATGTATGGAACTAGAGATTACTCTATGAGTGAATTAAACAAGAATCAGAAATGGTACAGTTTAGTCACTTGTGAATTTTAGCTCTGAATCATTAGATGTGAGTATGTAACCTGCAGTGACTTAACCTCAGAAACCAGGAAAGGGAAAAGGGACCAAGTGTGGGAGGAGCTCTGGAATAGGAAATGGCAGTACATAGATGTTACCAAGGTGGGGTGCGGGGGCGATGAGAAAGGAGGTTGGGCTTTTGTTGGGACTGGGAGAAGGAGAACAATAAAAGAGAAGGGATAGAGGAGGATAAAAGAAAAACTAAGAAATACTTGAAAGACATAGGGAATCATTATTTTATATTTACCTAATATTATATACAATATATGTCTTAGTGAGGGTTTTATTGCCGTGAACACCATGACCAAGGCAACTCTTATATAAGGACAACATTTAACTGGGGCTGGCTGACAAGTTCAGAGGTTCAGTCCACTTTCATCAAGGCAGGATCATGGCAGCATCTAGAAGAGTGGTGCAGGAGTATCTGTCAGTTCTACATCTTCATCTGAAGGCTGCTAGCAGAATACTGGCTTCCAGGCAGCTAGGATGAGGGTCTTAAAGCCCACACCTACAGTGACACACCTACTCCAACAAGGCCACACCTATGCCAACAGGGCCACATCTTCTATAGTGCCACTTTCTGGGCTGAGCATAGACAAACCATGACAGTATATTACATATAATATAATATTCTTCTAAATGAAGTTATTATAAATAATAGCGCTCTCCTCAAGAGCCATTGACTATATAACAAAAGTCTCAATGCCAAACATGAAAAGTCTTCTCTGGAGTTGGTTAGGGAAATCTAAAAAATCCTCAAGACAATAAACAGGCTATTACCCTTGTGTTGCCTTTGAATCCTCCCAGGATTTTAAGATAAGGCCCCTTTACTGAGGACACAAGGAGTTGGAAGAACAGAACTGTAACTGATCTGGAAGCTCTTTTCTCCTTGGGCTGAATAACTTCCATAATATTGAATGGCACTATGCAAGCTAGCAAGAGAGGAAAATAATCAATGTTCCTATTCAGTTGTAACATTGTTACTCACAACATCACTGACCTGGCAAGATATCCCCAATGATACAATGGTGGAACTTTTAGCTTGTGGGTAATAATCAACCAACCAAGTGTAGTTGGTCTTAAGTCCTGTTAAACAGGAAGGAATTCGTGTCTGGTACTGGAAACCTAGTCAACTCCCTGTGGCTCAGGAAGCGAGCTAGACTCAAGAGGAGAACCTGCTTCTGCCAGTTGCAACTCAATTTTAGTCCCGTTTCTCCCTTGCTGTCAGGAGAGAAAGAATTGAAAAACCCATTCAATCCATCTAGGAGTCACTAGGCATCAGTCATCTCATTAGCATAACAAACAGTTATCACTTAACCGCTACAGAGTTTCTCCACCTGTAAGTCATAATCCTACAATCCCATTGGGGGGGGTGTCCAATAACCCTTTCACAGGGGTCTCCTAAGATCAAAAAAAAAAAAAAATACAGACATTGACATTACTGTTCGTAACAATCAAGTTATGAAGTAGCAACAAAAATAAATTTGTAGTTGGGGGTCACCACAACATGAGAAACTGTTAATACAGTTGGGGGTCACAACATTAGGAAGGTTGAGAAGCATTGCTCTAGGGTCTAGGAATTTAGGAGATATGTGCCAGGAACCAGGGGCAGACTTCCATTATGTACGTTTTATTATATCAGAGTATCATATTTACAAGATAGATAAGGCCCCTTTACTGAGGACACAATCATGTATCCTTGTTAATATGTTTTCTGGAGTAATAATGGTCCTATATATCCAAACAAATATCTATTTGGGATTAGTGTGTGTGTGTGTGTGTGTGTGTGTGTGTGTGTGTGTGTGTGTGTGTGTGTAGATTTAGAGAGAAGATAGCTATCTTAAAGAAGAAACACTGTCTTAATGAATGGAAAGAAAGTAAGGACTAGGAAGGAATCTATTTTCTCATAATGCTCTGGACATTATGCCTAGTCTGTGTACTAAAATAGGATGCCAGGTCTAATGGTCCAGACTTCATCAAGACCCTTGCCTTCAAGCTTGAACACCAGAAAGAAGGTCTAAATACTAAACGATCACACACGTGGACCCCACATGTGTCAGAAACAATCAGTAATGTAAAGACTAGAGCATCACATGGATTCTCCTAGAAGCCACCTGTCTTCAAAAGCACACCACTGGGTTTGAATTTCCCCCAATCATGACTCATATGGGCACGAAGTCAGAAATAATTTGATTTAGAAAAATTAAACAATGTGACATTTCTTGCCGTCAGGTGCAGAGGTAGAAATTTATTCACACTCTACCAGCAGTTAAGGGCATCTGTTTGAATCACTGAAGTCATTAGTATGCAGGTGGCTGTTGTGTCTGGGACCAGGTGGTTGACTCAGTTCTTTATCTCCTTCAGTAAGCGTGTAAGCTTAGAGTCTCCAGCAGGCTGGGATTTCTTCAGAGACTGGCAAGTTAAAATGGAAAAAGTATGAAGGGAACAGCCCATAGAAGCTTAGACAAGTAATGCAGGGTCGTTAGCTTATTCAATCGATTCCATAAATATTTACTAAGCATCATTAACTCTTCCGTGACTCTTTAGAGAATCTTCAGAGTAATTTGATTCAATACCATGCTAAGTCTGTCGGAGGAGAACGCCTTGTCTCCAAATGGTCACCAATGACAAGAATGTGTCATCAGGAGTGGTTTGGGCTACAAATAAAGCAAGGAACTTCTATCCGTTTGGGCCCGGAGATTCATCTAGGACAGAGCAGCTGAAATACAAAAGCAAGTATCTGATTAGGATGAATAGAATTAAAATGAGCTGTGATTGGGAAATGGCCATGAAAATGAGAGATTTAAACACATTACCTAGTTAATTCAAGTTCTTCTTCTTCCTACACAGAATGTAAGAGCAAAATGGCATAAGTTAGGGTAACTAGCAAGAATACGTGTCCAGTTTTATACAGTGTTCCATTTGTTCAGGATGAGGATACAAGAGGTATGTAATTGCCATATAAGATTTTTAGTCTTGATAATAAAGGCTTCAGGCAAGGACTATGGAGAAAACCATACTAAGGTATCAGGGGACCTTTATCAAGCTATGTTCATGAGTCAGTGGACCAATGGAAGAGTTTAATGTCCTACCCGACACTTCTCATTTGAGCACCCTGAGTGAAATGACAAGAAAATTCGAAGTTACAATTGATTATGAGCCATAGAAGGATACATGAAGAGCAGAGGTGACTATTTACAGGACTTTGTATGTTCATAGTCCTTCCTGAGCAGCTGAGCAGCTCTATAGTAGGCAAAGACCTTAGGTGGGTACAAGGCTTGCACAGAAGGATAAATTTTATTCCTGACACTGTGCTAAAGTTTGCAATCCTGACATATCAACAAAAGCTACTGGGGTTGTTCTTCTACACAAATTGATATTCTACTGGATGCTTGTCAAATCTATCTCACTCTAACAACAACAACAATCAAGCAATAAACAATAATAATTACAACAACAACAACAATAATAATAATAATAATAATAATAATAATAATAATAATATTGCTCAAGGAGCAAACTGAAATATCCCTCTCACATCAAGAGTTAGACCATTTGGCATTAGTCCTGAGTGGTTACCCAGGAATTAATTGGACAAGAGTTCTGTTTCATTTACTGAGGCCACCAAAGAGCTATCAAGTGAAAGTGACCTCCAGCCACAGTTAGTTTTAGTAGGAACTCACACCAGCGACCTTGAATAAGGAGGCAGTAGCTATATCCTATCCCCTCTCTGACAGGCTCCAGTGCTCTTGGTACACCAGTGATTTAAGCCTTGCAGCTGTTGCATTAAAAATGTTTGTGCTATCACTAACATCCCCTTGTTCTTGCCCCCTTCCCCAAATAATTATCAGCTACAGCAGAGATATTAAATCGGTGCTTTGAAAAAAAAATTGAAATACAGTTCTAAAATCAGGCCATATAAATGCAGAATTAATTGCTGTATATGCTTCAAATTACCAAGAGGCTTTATTTTATTTATTTCTGTCACAGCAGAAAGTGCTTCATCAGGAGCAATTCATGTGGAGATCCAGCCATGTCCTAGTTAATTTTTTGTTTAATATGCCTAAGATATTTAATTATTTTTGATTAATTCATTTGCCATTAAACTGCCCAAAGACTTTGACATGATTTGCACTGTGTGGTGTACCAGTGGATTTGCTGTGTGGGCTCCTTGAAGTAGTCAACATCAAAGCCCAGTAATAAGGGTCAAACCAGATTTTGATGAAAATCCTGGCTCCATCACTTAGCAGTTGTGTTAATTTAGAAATTAAACAATTCTAAGCTATGTTTTCATCATTTGAAAAATAATGAATTCTACTTCACAGGGTATTATGAGAATTAAATGAGAATATAAGCCATTTAGAGCTGTAACTGGTCCAGGCATGCACTCGATCAGTGGTAATTATGGTTATTATTGTTCTGTAGAAATGTGAAGTGTACCACATACTAAAGCAAAATATGTATAGACATCATTGTTTTGCCTTAAGGTAGTTGTGGACCTCTTGAGATAAGCCCAAGACTAACTCAAGGGGAAGAAATCAAAGTAGCAGGGGATGGTAAACAGGCCTGGATTACCTTCAGAATCTAGCTCGTTTTTAGATTTACATCAATAGCCCCAACAAGATTTAATGTTTGTAAAAATGGCTTCCTTAATCTCTATGGACAGTCTTATACCCAATTCATCTCCCATAATATAAGACCCCAGCTGCTGAAGCTTCCAGAAGGCTTTAGCCCTTCCCTCTGACATATCTCACGGAGCACATCAGAAGGAGACAGCTGAGACCTTAGGGGAGGGAGGCTAACAGAATGAAATGTTGCCTTGGTGATCCACAAGACTTCCTCCACAAACACAGAAACTGAATGCTCAAGGCCATACAGAAGGGTAATGGCAGGCTAGCTGGACCCAAGACCTCCGGTCCAACTTCACTCTTCTCAGCCTTCTTGGCTGCCTTTGCTTGCTTGGTTTGTTTCACTTTAGCAGTTTCCTAAGTGAGAGTGAAGACTTAGTGAAATGCCTTGAAGCAAGATCTTGGCAGTAGCTTAAGGGATGTAGACATTAAATGGAAATGCCTTTGCTTTTGGATTGGCTTCCCATGCTTAAATGTCTCCAGCAGGAAAAGAGAAGAGGTGATAATTACAGACTCCTTATTCTGCAGCCAGCATCATGTTGCCTTGTGCTTTCAAGGCTCTTACATTAGGGATGTCCCTGATCCACATCGAAAAGCTCAAGAAAACTGTCACCAAGCCTTTGGGGATGTCACCTCTCTGCTAATGAATGTCTTCTCAGCTGACACTTGATGTCTACCCTATCTTTCTCAATTATCACAGAGCTTGAAAATTTCTTTTTATTGGAATTGGGTGAGTGATCTGACCATGCAGTGTTAAGCTACCAGGATATGGGCACACTCTTTTGGTATGCCCGTATATATAGCCTTCAGTTCTCCTAATTAAGCTACTCTAATTTCCCACTTCAGCACCATGTTCTAAAAGAACCAGTGGGTTCTAAAAGAAGAGAATTTGTTTTTTTCCCACATAAACATACCACCCAACTACAGCACAATGAGTTTTGCACTCTGGGTACTCTCTTTGAAGCTATTCTTTGCTGATGACAACCTAATGTCTTACGACCAAAATTAAGTCTGCACCCTGGGAAGATAGCTTATGGTCTTAAAATTATGCGCCCACTAAAATGTTTATATTGTGACTATGAATAAAACTTGTTTACTGTGTTTCTCCTTTCCCTTGAAGTGAGATAGTCTTCCATAATTTTCCTAAGACCCTCTCTTGACATAGTTCTTTACTAGACTTTTCAGACATATTTGAATTTATTTAAAATATAAAAATTGTACCTGATTTGATTTTTATAAAACTCTTACAAGTGAGAAGTATTGCTCCTAACCATAATTCAGTCACTGGAGTTCAGAACTGACTCGAAGTTAACTTCGGGTACTTTGGTGCTGTAATTCCCACAGGGTTGAGAGCATTTCCATTTAATACTTTCCCAAGCAGAATCCTCCAACACAGTACTACTTGGTTTCCGGGAGGGGGTGGTATTTTACCATCTTGTTGAGATCCCTATGGTCAATACAGTTTTGTGCTGTTAATTAATGCATTTCAAGATTCTCTGTTGCTTCTATTACCCTGTAACCCACTTGGCTACACTCAGAGCACCTGGTATTCTTTCACAGCACACCCAGGCTTGACCATGCACCTTATGCATTGGAGACAAGCAATTACCAAGGATGGGCACCAGGATTCTGATTGCAGCTCATCATAGATTAGAGACATTTGAATGAGCTCCCTCATTTCTTTGCAGTGATTATTAGAAACTTGAATTTGTTGGTGGGTTGTAAAAGAAAAAAATAAAGAGGACATGAAGTTAGAAGGAGAAGGGGGTGAGTGGGTTTGAAAGAAATTGGGAATGGGGGTGGATAAGACAAAATATACTGTATGCATATATACAGGAATTAGCCAAAGTATTAAATTTTTAAAAGACTTGAGTTCGTACATTCAACTTAAAATGGGTTCTTAGATGAGCACCAAAGCATACAGTTATGTCCTATTTATCCAATGGTCTGTTCTTAAAACAGGTCATTCATGAAGAAGCTATGAATTAACAAAAGGTAGAATGATAAATTGGAAATAAACCTTCCATTCAGACACTCAAATATAATTCGACACCCGAAGAGACTCTTGAATTCTGATTTAGTCTAATGCATTATAGGCATACACCATTTACTGGGAGATCCATGTATTTTCTACATCCTGAGACTATTGACATGGCGAACTCATCCAAACAAGAATCCTTGGCCCATTGCTCTCTTGGTATTTGAACTTCACAATGGGACATCTAAGAATGTGTGCTTTCAACATATCACTGTGAAAGGCAAGGTCAACAGGAAGAAACCTCTCCCCTTTAATATTCCACATTGAAATAGTGAATATGTCTTAATATCCTGAAAGGAGTGCTGTACTTGGCAATTTTATTTTATTTTCCATTTTTATTTTATGTATCCTGGTGCTTTGGTTGCATATCTAGCAGTGCACCATGTGTATGTCTGCTCCCCTAAGAAGCCAGAGAGGGAATAGTATGCTCTGGTACTGGGCATTATACATGGCACCGGAAGTGAATCCAGGTTCTCTGCAAAAGTAGCAAGTAATATTAAACATTCTGAACTTTCTGAGTACTCTGGGCTCTCCATCTAAGAGCTCAAACTATCTGATCCCATGTTTTTCAGAATTCATATGTGTGTTCTCTTTTCATTCCTCATCATCCTTAGTCAAGATTCCAGCACCAAAAGCATGCAAGAACATGGACCAGGTTGTCTATTAGATTATTATATCTATATTTATCTATATCATCTACACAGATCTATATCTATACCATAAAATCTATCCATATATGAAAATATAGGTATATATTTGATGTCTGTATATCCATAGACACATATTGGATCTCTATATCTATGTATCTATTTATATACACATTTATCTATATCTATATAGATATGTATGTATCTATATATACACAGCTATATATCTATATAAAAATCTACCCATAGCTATTTATATCTATCTATATCTCTGTCTATACATCTTCTATAGCTATCTAAATCTATTGATATCTCCATATATATATACATGTATATATATATATATCCTTCCTGAATATCTATATATCTAGAAATAGATAGATACACAGATAAATACACAGATACATAAAGAGATACAGAGAGCTAGAGAGATCCAATATACATCCATAAAATAACAACAATATGGTTGCCTAAAATGGACTGGCACAATAATGGTTAATATACCAACACAGATAGGGAACTCTCACAACTCTCAAATGAAGAACTACAGATGTTAATTTTTTCTGAAAGGGAAGTCAGTCGTCTCCCAGGGAAAGCTCCTTGATAAGTTATCCAACATGAAGCCCAACACACACACACATGTGAGCAATGGAATGAATAAGCAAGACATATGTATACATATGTCTAATTGTAAAAACAATAATTGAAGAAGATGAGGTCGTGAAATTGGGAGGGACTATGGGAACATAGGAATGGCTAAAACGAGAAGAAAGAAGAATAGCAATGTTGAGTGTGAAATCTCAACCTTTACCAGTGCGATTGGGTCTCCTAGCACCCTTAGAAGCTACACCCACAAAGTCTCAGCACCATAACCATCTAAGCATGAGCTGTGCAAGTACAACAGTAGACATGCTAATGTGGTTGAAAATGTGAAAAGGCCCACGAGACCTCAAGCTTTAACCTATAAAATCTCTCCAACATGATTGCCCAAATGTGAGCTGAACAAGAATGATATCCAAGAACACGATGAACTGGATGGAGGAGAAGCCAACTAGGCTTTAACCATACACAAAGAACCATAGGAAGCTGAGGAAAGCTGGGAGCATAAAAGGTGGCTTTCCCCATGGTAGAACATACCAACCGATATTCCAGTGCCAAGTAGTCAAGTCAGAAACATTCATGGTCCATGTTGCTGCATGCTTTGGGTGCTGAAACCTTGACGAGGAGTGATGAAGGAATGAAAAAGGACACACATGTGAACACAGAAAAATCTGGGATCAGATATTTGACCCATATGCATCTGGATATGGATATGCATATATGCCTACAGTAACAATTATATGGGCTAACAATAAGAACTCAAATGGCTGAATTTGAAAGACAGTGGGGATAGGTGTATGGGAGGGTTTGGAGGAAGAAAATGTAAAAAAAATAAATATATCAAAAGCTCAAAAGTACAAAAGCAAGAAAAAATAAATATTAATTAAAAATTGTTTCTATCATTTTCAAAAACAATTTCACAATATCTGGCATTCATTCAAATATCAAGCTAATACTCTAGGAAAAATATGAAAACAACACAAATGTCCATTAGTGGATGAAAGGATAATAAAATCATGCTATGGGAATTGCATAGAGTACCATCCACTCTCCTAAAAACATTAAACCCGTTGTTACAGACACTTCTGCGTTACAGAAGTGAAAGACATGGGCACCAAAAGACAATAATGCATTGTCTTTCTTATATTGTTTCTAAAATGAGTTGAATTCAGAGAAGATCAGAGTAGAAGAGCATTGCCAGAATATGAATGTCACTTAGCTAAGCCTGAGTTGAGGAGCTCTACTACATACCATGGCACGTGCACCTAATAGCAAAGGGCCGTCTTCTTGCAGAGTGAGATGTATTCTCATGACAAATGTGATAAATGTGTGAAGTAATACTAATTAAATCTCAACGTAGTGAGACAATTAATGGCTGACTGTAATGAATACTCACAATATGGCCTGAACATAATACATGTTTTAAAACAAGTACATAATAAATTAATGAAAATTTGTCAGGTAAAACAAAAAACTTACCAGGTTCCCCAAGAAACAAAAAAAATTATGACTTACAACAATACAAAACCGATCAATTAAAACCAACTACCAAATGCATTAGTTTATGGAATTCACACATAAGGCTATATGAGCAATTATCATAAATTTATTCCATATTACAAATAATTGGAGAAAAGATGAATATGATGCTGAGAAAATTGTAAGATCTAAATGAAACCCATGGGAAACATTGAGAGATTGCAGATGAAATAGCTAAGATACAAAAGTGTGCATTGGAAAATCAACAGCAGGTTTTACACTACAGAAAAATTTCAATAGATTTAGACAGCAATAGAATTTATCCAAGAGAAACAGACAAACAGTAAGACTGAGCGAGCAGATCAATGACACATAGGACCGCATCACACAATTAAAGCAATCTATATTTGGGGTGTTGATAAGAGAGAAGGGCATAAAGAAAAGATGTTGCCATGCTTTCTTAATTTATGAGAAGTCAGAAAATGGGTTGATATCATTATGCAGGGGAAGGCAAGTACAGGATAGAATAAGGCCTGTCATTGGATGAGAAGGAAGGATGGGTGGGTGGGAAAAATTTTAGAGTGGAGGAGACCAGAGAGAGAGAGAGAGAGAGAGAGGAGGGAGCAACTGAGAGAACATGGAGGCAGATGTTAAGATTTTTCCCTGTACATTTACAGGTTGTTATTAATATTCTTAAGGGATGGATGTGTATAGGGCTTTGTATGTCTAGATGAACAAATTATATCTTATCTAGTTTGGTGGTTTATATTCTTATCAATTGGTTGTAAGTTAATTATATGGATGTATTGTACATTGAGCATTTAACACATAAATCTGGTTGTTGGGTCCCAGTTTGCTGAGTAATGATTTCACTGGGTAGCTGGGAGTGTGAACAGAGTCTGTGACAGGGAGCCGTGTTAGGCTATAGAATGTTTGGGGCTAGCATGGCGTGGGAAAGCGATGTGAGTCTCAGGGCATTGTAACAACCGCCAAGGGGACAGTGTGTGAAAGCGACTGACAGAGCAACAGCTAGAGTACACGGATTCTGTATGGAGTGGGAACTGGCAGGAACCAGGAGGAAGTCCTTTTTTATATTATAACGCAACATCAGAACCCCGTAGACTAAGAACAAACTAATCACAAAACAAAATAAGTAAACATCATAACTGTATTGCTGGCAGCCTGATAGAAAATTACCCAGGAGAAAGAAAGCACCAACTACTTATAAAAGACCAAGTAGAGAGTTTGACTCAATTTCAACTGAGATATTTGGAAAACAACACAGTAGCATCCTCAAATCCTAGAAGAAAAATAGAGATTGGTCTATCTGAGATTCTATATTAAGCAAATGATAGCTTTCAAAAGTGTAGGTAAAAATTTTTTTCTCATGAGCTAAAGCTGAGAAAATTTATTCCACAAGGAGAATGCTATGAAAATTCAAGAAATTTCTTCATGCATAAAATAAATAATGCTACTTTTAACTTTGGATCTGTTCAAAAGAATGGATTGTCAGAGATCTAAGTAGCTCTTAGTTTCTAATATATTTAATCCTTATCGAATGTAAATAACAGCTAAAGAAAATACCAATTATGAATTCGGATCTATCCAAGGAAATAGATTGTACCTATACATTTTGGGCTACTTAATTATGTTCTTATAGCTACCTCCCTTCCAACTCTCTCCCTAATCTTTTCCAACACACCACTACCACCACCAATACTAGGTAGGAGAGAAAGAAGGTTAGAGGGGGGAAAATGGTATAGACCTCTTTAGACTACTTCCTGCTGACTAGGGGCATCAAGTTCTCTGGGACAGATTGATCTTTGTCAAAATATCTCCAACCGACAATCCAGCAACCGAGCAATCGAGCAATAGAGCAACCGAGCAACCGAGCAACCCAGCAACCCAGCAACCCAGCAACCGAAAGCAAACGAAACAACCGAAAGCAACCCCGAGCAACCCAGCAACCCCAGCAGAACCAGCAACCCAGCCAACCCAGCAAAGCAACTCCAGCAACAAGCAACCCTCAACCCAGCAACCCAGCAACCGAGCAACCCAGCAACCCAACCGAGCAACCGAGCAACCGAGCAACCCAGCAACCCAGCAACCCAGCAACCGAGCAACCCAGCAACCGAGCAAAGCAGCAACTGGAGCAACCCAGCAACCCGAAAAACAGCAAGCAACCCAGCAACCAGCAACCGAAAGCAAATCGAGCGTAAACCGACAACCGAGCAACCCAGCAAACCCTGCAACCCAGCAACCAGCAACCAGCAACCCAGCAACCCAGCAACGCAGCAACCCAGCAACCGAGCAACCCTCAACCCAGCAACCCAGCAACGCAGCAACCCAGAAATCCAGAAATCCAGAAATCCAGAAATCCAGAAATCTAGTAGGGGGTTTGGGAGAAGCACAGCAGTAGGGGGAGCAGTAGCTGCCTCAGGCCAGCTCAGGGCTCTCCCCTATTAACTCTCTCCAGGCTCTCAAACTTAAATTATCAGCAGCTGCCAAAAGCATCATGCCCGTCCTAGATCATGAGGCAATCATAGTTAGTGGCTGCGGACAATCTGAAGCAACCCCATATCACACTCCTGGGATTGAGACAAAAACACATTCACATAACATAACTGGATTTTTAAAGAAACCTAAAATTTTCACTACAATGGATTATCATAAATCTAAGTCATTTTTAAAGTTTCTAATATAGTGAACCCTTTTCAAGTGTAAATAACAACTTGAGAAAATCACTAATGCCATGTGATGTGATATAGGACATATGAAGCCTGGAAACATATGTAAAGCTCACCTTTAGAAAAATCATTGGGCCCAAATGTATTGATAATGCACGAAGCTATTGGCATTTGATTCACACATACACTGTAAGAGGCTGAAGAGGTATGCGGTGATGATTAGAGAAGCTACTAAAAGCAGTTACAGGAAATGAGACAAGAATAGATAAAGAAATCATGGGAACAGCAGAGATCCATAAAATAGGAAATACCAAACTGATAGAGAATGTCAATCTTCATATAGGTTCTTTGAACCAACTAACAAAATGGAAAACACTGCCCATACTATTCAAAAAATTAGTAGAAGCAGTTGAGGATGCAAAAGAGGCCGTTACTACAAATCCTTTAAACATTGGAAATATAATCGGAGGCTCTATGAATCACTTTATGGAAAATGCAGATATTATTGCAGACAAGTGAAAATTTGTAAAGGACACAAAGTATCGAAGGAAGTGTCAAAAACTTAATGAATGGGGGAGGGGAATGGGATAGGTCAGAGATCGATCAAAGTAGCTCTCAGTTTCTAATAAATTTAATTTTTTTCAAATGTAAATAATAGCTTAAGAAAATGCCAATTATAAATTTGTGTCTATCCAAAGAAATAGATTGTTTTCAGAGGGGAAACCAGGAAGGGGGGGGGATAAGATTTGGAATATAAATAAATAAAATAACCAATAAATAAATAGTCTTATATTTCACTTAAAAGTTAAATTCAAGAGCTTTACAAAGTTTCATACCTAGAACTCCAGAGGCAAATAGCCTTTTGGGTGGATATTAACACTTAAAGAAGAGATATCAATCGCATGTTGACGCTTCCTCACTTGATTTTATGAGGCTAGCATTACCATATATCTAAAGGTTGAAGAAAATATTACAATGAAAGAAAACGCAGGTCAGTTTTGTCTGTGAATGTAGACGTGCAGGTCCCTCACTTATTTAAAATAGCAAATCCAAAAATAAGAGGATCATTAGGGAAAGAGAATTATCCCAGAAATGCAAGGTTGGTTTAATAAATTGTTAATCATTCTGTTTGTAATCAATGAACAGCTAGCTCTAGGCTCTAAAGAGGCTATAACTCAAAATTGAAGCCAAGAGGAAAATACCTTAGGACAAGTTCCAACCTCCACATGCATATAAATGCACACATACACACAAAGACTTGCACACACAGACATATTCCTCTTTTCCCATATACAAAATCAACTGCTCTATGATGATTTCAAGAGATCTAATTTGATACCATATAGTGGACATTCATAATAATATCAGTGTGCTAGAAATGGAATTTGCTGAAAGACAGAAGGACATCTCTAGCAAGATGTGATTAATATTTCAACTTACAGCAAAAGGCCACTCTCTATCTCTATAGAAAATAAGTAGGCATGAAACTTCTTACAACTTCTGTTCAAAATCATCCCAATATCCTTAAGACAGAATAAAGCAAGAAAATCAGAGTGCTCAGATATTAGAAAAGAAGCAACAGATGTTTCTTTTTAATTTTGCCAACAACAGAGTTGTATACTGAAAATTGCAATCAGTCTACCAAAAAGCAAGAAGAAATAAGAACATTTAGTAAATGTGTGTGTGTGTGTGTGTGTGTGTGTGTGTATATATATATATACATATATACATACACATATATACACATACATATATATACATATACATATGTATGTGTGTATATATATATATATATATATTACATAACATATCACGTTTGGTGTTTGGTGTTTGGTGTTTAGTATAGAAAAGCTTTTGATAACACACACTGGTACCATACTAATGTCAAGTTTCTACAGCAGTTGTCCTAGCAATTGCTTTCAAATTTTGTGTTTCTCTTATGGTCTGATACCAAACTACAGACTAACATCCAAATGACATTAATCTTTCCTAAGGAAAGAAAAAGTTGCTTGTATTTTGTTAAACCTAGTATATACTTGGAGACAGTGCTGAATTAAAATTTGTATACCCTGCCCCTTAGATCTAGAATCTGAAACCTATATCCTATGCCTGTTTTTAAAAGCCTGTGACATGTGATCCTGGTCTCCCAAAATAAGAATTTACCTCAGTAATACTATGCAAGAAAAGACACAAACACACATGAACACTTTGGGAAATATATGGGGAACATTTATTGCTTCTAATGAATTGGAAATGGAAGAATTGGGCTGATTAGGAAAATCTGAATATTGCTGATGTCATTGAACTCTGCAGAGCAGCAGCACAGCAGCCCAACCCACTGATAAGGGTGGCTTACTGATGCAAGGTGCTCATTCTTTATGGGTTCTTTTTCGGGAAATGAATTGTTATGAAAGCCCACATGAAGGAGGCAAAGAGCTGACCTTCAATCTCTCCCTTTAATGTCCTCCTAATGTTCTAACTGCATTCATACCTGCATTTTGTTTCTCAATTTTGAGAAGTATGTGTTTGTGTATGAAGTTTGTGGCTGAAGTCCTGAGAATAGTGACCATGCATAGCTTGAGTGTGATAGATGTATTATGGAATTGAGGTGAGAAGCAGAAGCCATTATAAATGAGATAACACCTAGAGCTAGAACATGGCAGTGAAAAAGCAAGTTACTTTTTCCTAGTTCATGTGACTTCCCTAGAAATGGGAATCTTAAGATCCACCTTCAACTGTAAATCATATAGTCTTCCAGTGTGACATAATGTCTCAGTGTGAAGAATGTCTCTGCTCCTGCTGCTTTCACCCTATGAAAATAATGAATCCAAGGAGTAATCTCTGAGACAGAATTACAGCTTTTTTTTTTTTTTTTGTTTTTTTTCGAGCTGGGGACCGAATACAGCTTTAATCTAAGCATAGAAGTATTTCTTGCCATGAAGGAAATCCTGAAGACAAGTTTCATAGATGTCTACTTAAAGATCATAGAAGAAGCCTCCTGAAAGATAATATGATGAGAGGGGAGAGAGAGAGAGAGAGAGAGAGAGAGAGAGAGAGAGAGAGAGAGAGAGAGAAAGAGAGACTTTCATAAGTGTGTACTTATAAAGCATAGAGGAAGCCTCCTGAGAGATAATATGTTGAGAGAGAGAGAGAGAGAGAGAGAAACTTTCCTAAGTGTCTACTTAAAGAGCATAGAAGCCTCCTGAGAGATAATGTAATGTGAGACAGAGAGACAGACACAGACAGAGACAGAGAAAAGGAGAGACAGAGAAGAGAGACTATCCACCCAAAGGATAAAGTGAAACTCGGACATATAGCATATAGGTTCCATGCCTCTTGGTCCAGCCTGGAAAGTCAGAAGTGTTCCAGCTCTTAGAATAGACCCAAAGAGTTTGGAGCAGCCTTTGTAGGACAGGTAGCTAAGGTCCTGCTACCAGGCAGGGGCAGTGCCAGCACCAGTGGCAGGGTCAGTGGCAGGGGCATCAGCAGTGTGAGCCTGGCCTGCCAGGCAGGACCAAGACCCAGCGATGAAAGCTTTGGGAAAAAGAACAGTTCAGTAAAATAGCCACTCTCAAATTGTCTGTGGAATAACTTGTGTACTGTATTCCATGTGATCAGGGACTCTATTCACATTGAGGAGTAGGGTGGGATTTAGGCATAAGTGTTCCCTATTGGCTCAGTTTGTGATGCTCTATTTGCTTGAGGAAGGACTCCAGATGTCCTCTCAGTGGTGTGTTGTGGTTATGTGTTCCAGCACAGGTAGAGCTAAGCAGAGAATGGCTTCATACCCGCTGTTCGCACAAGGGGTCAATCAATACACAATAAGCCATCATTGGAAGGAGTAAGTAAATCTGAACACATAGGGTTATCACTAATATAGCCAGTTCCTATCAACTGACACCCACATCCCAGAAAAAGATCAAAGGCTACAAGATGACTTGCAATAACAATGTCACCATGACCTTGAGTGCAGGGTTGACTTAGATCATAACCCTGCCTATGGTAACAAGAACGCTGACAGTGAGAACTAGTAATGGTGGGGCATCCCTCCCAGTCTGAGTGTTGGTCCATCAGTTTCCAGGCCATAGTTTGAAGGTAGCCTATTCTGTATCCATCCAGAAAGTGCATTCGAAAGTATGCAAAATAGGCCACTTCCACATACGATCTTCAACAAGGCACTCGTTACAAAATATTTCCCATTTTATTTTCTTTTTAAAATAAAAGCCAAATATAGACTTTTTTTAAAAAACTAATGAGTCTCTGAAAATACCGTTATTTCAAAATATCCCCTCCCATGCTCCCATGGCATTTACCCTTAATGCAGTCCCAGAAATGCCTGCAACTGTATCCACAGAAACCATCAATTCTTTAAAAGAAACAAAAGGGAGAGTTTGTGGTATACCAAGATTATGGCACAGGCTTTTACAAACGGGCCTTTGGCCTAGGTTTCTGATTCCAGGTATGAGCGGCAGAGCTTCTGTGTTTGAATATCTAGCATAGCCCTGAGTGCAGCTAACACTACTGGTTGTAAGATCAGACTTGCATGGGAGCCATGTCTTTTGGAATACATCCATTCCCAACCTCATCACCTAGTTCTTACGATGTTAAAAATGTGGACACCATATAGGTGCTCCTTCAGAGCACATCTGCTTCCTTCCCTGTATTGAATAAAAAGGTAACCCCAAGTCAGGACTAAAAGTAGCTGTTGGTAATAGTAAGTGAATAAATAAATTGGGGATAAAGAGGACATTTAGAATTATGCCAACACAGTGTAACAAAACACTGAAGTATCAGGATTATTACCCAACCCTGAATGTATCTCACCCTAGGACAAACAAAGAAGCCAGGCTCCCAGCATACCCTTTGGGCCACAGAGAGGAAATCTGAAGCATATTTTACAGAACCTCAGTTTCACTACTAGGAAACTACTATGAAGGCCTAAATGGTAGCACATGCCTCCCAGTATGTTTCTCACAACAGTAAATTACTTTGACAATTTATGTATATACAACAAATCCTTAAAACAGAAGCCTTTTTACTTGAACAAAACTAATCTCTCCCTCCTAGAACCTGGTGCGTCACCTGTTCATAGACTGTGAGATAGAAACGAAAGATCCGAAGGTATTCTGGAAGATGGAAGGTGAGAGCTGGGGCCTGGGTGTCTGCAGAAATAAGGCTACAAGCATCCTTACTGAATGAACAGGGGACAGGCTGAAGGCCCAGGGTCTATCGTTCTAGACACTTCGACCCCATGAAAAGGGAAGTGAATTTGAAACGGAAATTGAAAGCTGAGTATACTGAGTTTGACTTTCTATCAGACATTCTCTATCCCCTTTCTATAGATTTATATTTAAGATCCACCATACACTGTATATTTTATTACTATATTTATAGATATTGATGTATACCTTATATTTATGTTAATATTATATTTATATTAATCTGCATCTATGTGTGTCTGCACACCTGCATTTAAGGACATACACATACATGAGGATGTGCTTGTCCAGGCCAGAGATCAATTTCAGGAATTATTCCTCAGAAATCATCTTCTGTTTTGCATCTTTCAGAATCTTGTGGACCTATAGTTTCTGTGCTTTAGTTGACAATCAGGATTATGCATCATATTGTTATGCCCAGATCATGAGATCCCCAAAAACCACCAGGACTTGACTTTGATGCAATTCACATGAGGTTTATTCAGCACAAGCTGGAGCTTGGGACGAAAACCTACCCTGACCCAGCTAAGTGCAGAAAGGAATGTGGTAGGACCAGTGACTCCCAGCAGCTGTAGCTGACCAAATGTGCTTCACGCTGGGACCTGGTCCTCTGCTTCTGCTTAGGTCTCTCAATACCAGCCTTCTTTACAGGAGTTCTGAGGACTGAACACAGGTCTTCATGTTTGCATGGTGAACATGTTACTGACTGAGTTATTTCTGCAGGATCTATTTACTTATTGTCTAGTGGCATTTTTTTAAGTGCATTTTGCAGTTTTCCTCTTAACCCAGCTAGCTCCCAAATAATTGAGACTAAACTATTATATTTATTTAACAAGCTTTAAGAGCACAGCTGATCAGTATTTCTCTATTTTAATCATCTAAACTAATTCGGCTACCTCCCAGTAAAAATCCCCACGATACTTGCATTTTAGTATTGATCTGGCTTTCTAGGCTCCATGTGTGTTCTCATGATGTCTCCTGGACCCTCTCCCTATGGCTAATCCCCACCCTACTCCCCCCCCCTCTCTTGTCCTTTCCCCAGCTGGGAGGAAGTCCAGCCCTGTTCTCTCCCATGCTCTGTGATTGGTGATCAGGTAGTTTGTGATCATTGAGGGAATGATTGGGGAGCCATGTTTATACACCATTGAGACAGAAGATTCTTAGAATAAGGATTACAACCAGATATGGGGGCACATAAATTAGCATTTGAATAATACAAAGATATTCTTTACCTAGTACACAATAACATTATGCCTACACTTAGTTTTATTTACTTATTAAATTTGCTCTTTAATGGTTTCAAAAAAAAGCATAGTGAATTCTTATTCCTGTTACTCCTCACACTCTGTTATCTTCCTCCTATTCCTTTTGTATTTTCCAGCAAATCTAATTCCATTCCATATTCCTATTCTTTGCTTATGCTTTGGTATCTACTAAGTTCAACCAAAGTTGCTTGTGTGATCATGGGTAGGGAGATCACTGACATGTGTCAGGTTAACCAGTCAAGTTGCAATTAAGATGATGGTTGTGCCACCCCAACCCATGATTGGCAGTGTCAGTATAAGCAGCTTCTTGAGACCATAACTGCACTGCTGAATCATGCCTAGAAGGTAACATATTCTAGACCTTTTTCCTCCCCATCTTCCAGTTTTTACATTCTTTTCTCTCCTCCGATGTTCCCTGAACTTTAGATTGAGTAGAATAAATGCCTTGTTTATGACTGATTATTCGACTGTTTTTTATTCTCGGTGCATTGAACAGCCATTCGTTCCTGCATTTGCTGCCTTTGGGAGTGAAGTGTCTTGTGAGTTCTTGGTCTCAGAGGCTCTAGACACCTCCCACCCCCAATATCTTGCAGTCTCCTGCCATTCCTCTGGGTTAACCATCAGAACAAGTTTATAAGACCATATTGCTGAAGACACCATACAACTGGGTTATAAAATACAGAGAAATTAAGGTAGAATTTCAGCCTGGGAGTGTGGGTATCCTTACTACTGTCACTTAGCTAAATTGACATGTTACCAAGCTACCTTCTAAATATTTGACTTATACTCATAGACAAAAGTTACTATTTACTTTTGAAAGCAACTTAGTCAGGGTTTCTATTCCTGCACAAAGATCATGACCAAGAAGCAAGCTGGGGAGGAAAGGGTTTATTCAGCCTACATATCCACATTGCTGTTCATCATCAAAGGAAGTCAGGACTGGAACTCAAACAGGTCAGGAAGCAGGAGCTGATGCAGAGGCCATGGAGGGATGTTACTTACTGGCTTGCTTCCCATGGCTTGCTCTTTTGTAGAACCCAAGGCCACCAGCCCAGGGATGGCACCACTCACAATGGGCCCTCCCACCCTTGATCACTAATTGAGAAAATGCCTTACAGCTGGATCTCATGGAGGCATTTCCTCAAGGGAGGCTCCTTTCTCTGTGATAACTCCAGCTTGTGTCAAGTTGACACACAAAACCAGCCAGTACAATTGGCCCCTTGTCAACTTGACACACAAGCACACCACTATTAAGCCTCAATCCTTACTTTCTTATTCATCCCCAAGATCTAAATAAGTTTAGATCCCACGGTCTTTACAAATTCTTACATACTAAAATTTCAGTCCCTTTAAAACATCCAATCTCTTTTAAAATTCAAAGTCTTTTTACAATTCAAAGCCTCTTAACTGTGGGCTCCACTAAAATACTTTCTTCCTTCAAGAGGGAAAAATATCAGGGCACAGTCACAATCAAAAGTGAAATCAAATTCTAACTGTCCAATGTCTGGGATCCACTCACTATCTTCTGGGCTCCTCCAAGGGCTTGGGTGACTTCTCAGGCAATGCCCTTTGTAGCCCACACCTCGTCTTCCAGACTCCAGATACCTGTACTCCACTGCTGCTGCTGCTGTTCTTGGTGGTCATCCCACGGTACAAAGCATCCACAGAAAGCCAGTGACCACCCAGCTCAGTCTCAAGCACATCTCCTGAGGTTGTCTTCCACAAAATTACTAGACAGGCCAAATCGTGCCTGGTTTTGAGTTTAAGAAACAAAGCCATATCTATGCACAGAGCTAGTCCAAGTCACCCAAATGTGTAACCAAAGCACCCGAGATTCTGCAGGCTAATGTGAACCATCAGAATTACAGTAGAAATGGCAAGCAAGCATCTTTATTTCTTATAAAGTATAAGTAATAGAACAGACAGACAGAAGTCAAACAGTCAGAAACAATTTAAAGGAAAAAATGTACTGAGGCTCATCAGTAGGCACTACTGGAATTCTTGCATAAAATAACCAACAGCCTCCTGGGCTGCTCCAAGGCAGAGCCAAAATTCTTTTGTGTCAGACAATGAACTGCTCAAACTCTGCTTCTGCCTCTCCACTGCTTGATTCCAGGCCACTGGCCCTACAGTCTCCATTCTACCCGGTATAGAGCGAGCTTTACCATGGTTGCTTTAGGAAACATCCCTATAGCTATTATCCAGCAGTTTCCATCATCTGCAAAGTACGAATCCCCCTCTATAATATGGCCCAGTGGGGTCTCATGGTCAGGATTTCCTGTCCAGCTTGATCCTCTTCCACCATGTTTCTCCATTCTTAGCTCCCTATTCCACCCATAGCAATATTTTCCAGTCCTTGCACGGCATCTGGCTATCTAAGGTTCCTGGGATTTTTGGACATATTGCCTCTTTTTGCTCTTGATGACTTTGGCCTTTGAAACTCATCTCACATCATCCAGACCCTGGAATTGCTCATTTTTCAATAAAAAATTCATATTTATATGTATAATTAATTACTATTAATTTCTAGGTGCATAACAATACAACAGGTGTTGTGCTTATGTAACTGCCTTTGATCAAATAAGCAGAACCCTGTTGCAAGGCGTAAACAAATGCAGTCATTTATTCAGCCACATAGATACACCAAAGGGGTAAGATTGGAATGTCACGGGGCTGGGGATTTAGCTCAGCGGTAGAGCCCTTACCTAGGAAGCGCAAGGCCCTGGGTTCGGTCCCCAGCTCTGAAAAACAGAACCAAAAAAAAAAAAAAAAAAGATTGGAATGTCAGGTAATCTTTTTCCCCCCACAGTTTTGTTATGTTTTTACTTAGCACTGTGAACTGTTTACATGAACGAGTGATAATTAACCCCTTGACAGGGAGGATCCCTATTTAGCTTCATGGTGTGGTGGTGTGAGATCTACCTCATATAGCATAGGGGCTACCTTATAAAAAGTAGTCAGCAAACATTTGTCAAGTGAGCACTGAAGGACAGATCATCCTACGTGTTCATCATCATCTACATGCGGGTACTAAGCTACTGTGAGTTGCTTGAATAAATGAATGTGTTATGTTCCCTCTTCCCTGCCCCTCGATTTTACTTGAAATCACACTCTGTTGGGATTGTAAATGTAATACTACCCTAGCAGACGTCAAACCTTTAAAGGGTGAGAGCTGTGACTTGACAGGCAGTAGACCTAAAATTAAAAACACAACAACAACAACAACAACAACAAAAGCTGTTTTTGTCGCTCCTTTTACTGACTCAACATGAAAAGGTGTGAATCCTTTATGTGGACTGTCCAGAGAGCTTGGAGCCATTCTTTTTTTTAAGTACCTGCAGTCTAGTCTAGCCCTTCAAAGGAAGCACATGTTTGGCTTTGGAGATTTGAAACCCATCCCATACGGACCAGCATACATTAGATGCCAGGGACACAGCTATTCTGCCAGGTTGCAGCCGCTGTGTTTTCCTGCAGTGACTGTTCCAGAATAAAAGGGCATACCAGTTCCACCGAAGCTGGTGGGGACCAGGATGCTGGGGAGTCAAGAGAACTGACATTTTCCGTCTGGAAATTAGAGGTTCTGGCATCCTTGGGAAAGAAATGATGTGGCCTTTTAGCGTCCGTAAGAACTGCTGCCAAATGTCTTTCCCCTTGAAACAGAATCCATGTTCAAGTCTAGATAATTACCACTGAGCTGTGCCAAGCCCACAAATCCTTCTCAGCCAAGCAGCCCCGTGGGGAGTTGAAATTTACATTTATAATCATTTACCTTCGAAAACCACTAGTTTCCTGAAGCCAGCTTCATGCATATAACCTTGGGGTTACACCGTATTGAGGCTCCACCTAGCAATGTGGGCTTAGGAAACATGCATAAAAGAGGCAAATGTTCCCTGCTGTACTTTAACAAAGGATGCTTGGAGAGGAAACAGGGAAAGAGGAGACTGGCTGAATATTGGAAGTAAGTCGGCCTTTGGAGGACCATGCAACCTTTCTATCTGGGACGCCCTAGATCCCAAAATGAGCAAAGTATTTTTCATTGGATCTCCAGAGACTCTCAAATTTGGGGGCAGGGGATGGTTCTAGAATCCATTTACTTTTCATTGCCTATCTAGGCAGAATCCAAACATACCAATGCCAAAATATTTAGTCACACAACAGAAGTAGCCAGGAACAATAAATCAAGTAAAATAATAACCTACTAAAAATGCAGATTAAGTTGCCTGACTTGTCATCTGATAGTCTAACCAGTTATCAAAAACATTCTGTAGTATTATTCATGTCTGATTAATTCAGCATAAGTTCTCTGCTGTTTCAGAATGGCTTATGAATTCAGAATCATTAATAAACTATGTCCATGTTTCTATTTCTTTTGCTTCCTGGGGAAATTCATGTCATTATTTGTTGGTTTATCCAATCTTCATTCAACAGGCCAAGAAGCTTCACATTAGGGATAACAGATAAGCATTGTGTATGGCGGAGGAGCGAATGCTGGCAAATTAGGTGGAGACAGAGAAATACTTGAATTTCTGACACTACATGAGGAAGCTAATTGCCCCTCCCCCCTTCCTTGAGTGCTACAAGGTTAATGCATTACTGCCAAAGCTTTCTGAGGACATTAGGAAACAGCCTTCCAGCTGCTCTAGTCAGGAAGGAAAGTCATGAGTCTTGTCAAGTCCTTTTGCTACTTCACAGCATAAAGCTGTCACTTCATTAATTAGATGAATGCGTTGCCACGCGACTCTTTTGCGTTCACTCTTCATCACTGATCTTTGTCAATTTGGGCAATAAAACAGCAATTTAATAATCCCCCCTTACACATTAGTAACTGTTTTATGATGGGATTTCAGTTTCCTAGTGGCATTTGATTAATCAGTCTGGGGAGGCCTTAAATAGATATATTAGAAGCTTAATTAAAAGGCAGTCTGCGAAGAAACTAACAGTAAGGAGGACAGCGCTGAAAGAAAACAAGTTCACATGACTGTGGGATAGAATTGAACAGACTATAGTCTTGTTAGGCAGCAATGGAAGGAGGGGCCCTTGATTCTACCAAGGCTGGACTCCCCCCAGTGTAAGGGGATGTCAGGGTGGGGAGGCAGGAAGGGGTGGTTAGATGGGTGGAGGAACACCTTTATAGAAGAAGGGGGAGGAGGGATGGGATGGGGGTTCATGCACAGGAAACTGAGAAAGAAGATATCATTTGGAATGTAAATTTAAAAGTATCCAATGAAAAAAAGAGGATTGAACAGACTAGGTCAGTGGTAGATGTAAGGCAGTGGGCAGACTTCCTCTGGGCACTAAAGAGTTCATGCCCTAGTTTTTATGTTTGCTTTTCCTCTATGTCCCACTTACCAGAATCCCTCTCTCCATCAAAAACAGTGACCCCAATAACTCAGGTGCATTCCTTGGTGTTCCTACATAGGGTACCTGTTGAGAGCCATTCTTGTGTCTCTTGGAAGTGAGGTTTTTCACTAAAGAGATTTGAAAGTAACCTGGGGTCTTTCTTGTGGATGCATTAAGTGAGCACATATAGGAACATGCAGGTATTAAGAGAATAGCAGTCATTGCTGACTCCCTTTCAGACTTAGGCAGTAGGTAAGAGTAGCAAGGCGAAAAGGGGAAGAAGCCAGTTCTAGATCTGCTCTGAGGCTTGATTGTAAGTACCAGCCACATCACTGGACAGTCATTTTTTTCCACTCTTCTTCAGTTTTCTCATTTTCAAGAATATCTTTTCTATTTCACTTTTTACCTTCCATCCTGGGGCTTGAATTCCTCTGTCCTTAATTTGATACAAGTTGACAAGGGCTTTGAGATCCTCAGAGGGAAAGGAGATGTTCCTCCTTGTCTAAGAAAATATTTAGCCCAAGCATGGCAGTGTAGATGTGTAATCCCAGTCCTTGGGAAGCAGAGATAAGAGGATCAGAATTCAAGGCGAGCCCCAGCCACTTGGCGAGTTGCAGGTAACACAGCTATACAAGTCTCTGTCTCCAAGGAAAATAGGATATACAAGGTTATAGTCTTTATGGGGGAAAGTACTTAAGGTTCTTAAATTAAATTGTATATCTTCAAAAGATTAAATTCCTAGGGTAGGAGTGAGAGAATCTTTCAAATCATGAAATAGAGGTTACAGAAAACAAAGCCCATGAATTTGGCATATGGGAGGGTTTGGAGGAATAAAATAGAAGGAGGAAAGGTTGACACTAGATTACAATCTCAAAAACATAAAAGAAATAGTTTTTAGAATGGTAAGGGCTATACTGACAGGCAAATCTGATAGCCACTAGATGGGAAATAAATCATTCCTCTTAAACTTCTTCCTACAGTGACCGAATTGACACATCTCCCAGTGAACACAAACCTTCTACTTGTCTAGACATACGTGTCCTTCCATGGTAGTTCTTGCTAAAGTGGTTGGTTTTCTTGCCGTTTCACATGCTACTTCAAGTTTAAGAAATATTGTGAACATCAACGCTTCTTTGTGAAATGAGTGCTTTTCACATTCCAATGGCATATTTAACAGTCTCTTATCCCCCAAAGAGCCAGTTACTGACTATTCTTTACAATAGTCAGTGCATGTATGTATTATAGTTGAAACTTTTCCATTTACAGCTTATATTTTCATTTTCCCCATTTTCTTTGAGCATTATTTTCTACCAAGGGCTTTCCTTTTTAATACAAGTAAATTTGGGTAGCTTTTTCCTTTTGGTTCCCACTTTCGTACTTTGCTTTAGAAAAAGTTGCATGCCCCTATATCACTCCTATGGCCTATCAAAATTTTAAATTTTTACTTTTGCTGTTGAGTATCAGTGCCTCCGAGATTGTTTTCCTAATGTGACACACGCCTCTGATTACGTAGTCAGAGGAAAAAGGTAAGAAAGCCCAAGACGAGGCTTGAAAACCAAGAAATAAAAGCATCATTATTTGTAGATGATGTGATTGTTTACTTAAAGAGAGTTCTAGGCCATCAACGGAGAACTTACATAAAATGTATTACAGAATGCATTACATAAATTATACATACAGATACTAGAGCTGAAGCATTTGAAATGAATAGTACATAAAGATCTTTTGTGTTCTTATAGATCAATAATAAATAATAAGAAAATATAAATGTTCAAATAAAGTCACCCAGCAAAGAAAACTGCAAAATACTGAAGAGTAAATCTTACCAGTGGTGTTTAAGGACCCAAGAGAGGCTGCTAAAAAATATCACCAAGATATCTTAGAAAGAGCACAAATAACTGGAGGGAAAATTATGTCCGTAATAGAATTATACCACGGAGGAGATGTCAAATCAATTCAAGGTGCTCCACAAATACAATTCAACTCTAATCAAAGACTATGCAGGGCATCTTTAGAAACAGGAAATGGAAGAGATGTGCCTTGTTCTATATTAGGATTTATAAAAAGACTACGTTTTTAACATCACTACTTCATAAAGTCCTAATTCACAATAATGTGTACTATATGTAACACATGTAAATAATGGTGTCTGAATTAACATGACCACAGAAACAAACCCGCTGACAAATGTCATAGACTAGAGAGCACATACAGAGGGTTCTGGAGAGATAACTCAATGGTTAAGAACACTCACTGGCTACTTCTGCCGATGCTGATGATTCAGAACCTCCTTTAACTCCATCTCCAGGAGTCCTGATGCCCTCTTCAGGCATCTAAGGGTTCTAGGCATGTACACAGACACACACACAGACACACACAGACACATAAACACACACACACACACACACAGACTAACACACACAGACACACAAACACACACACACACACACACACACACACACACAGACACACACACAGACACACACACAGACACACACAGATACACACACACGGACACACATACAGACACACACACACAGACACACACACACACACACACACACACACAGAGTACTTATATAATGTATGCAGAACACTTAGCATAGAAAACATTTTTTACAGAAGGGAATCCACAAAAACACATAGGATTTTGAAAGAAGACAAAAGTGGAGTAGAGGATCAGTGGAAAAGACTAACTGTAATGAAAACAAAACTGGGCAAAGTTATAGTGTTCAGAGGTGGAAATCAGTGTAATGTCATTTGTTTGGGGTTATGAACATAATCTTTAATATCTGAGCCATCTCTCAAGGCCTCATTTACTATCATTTATATAATCAGTTGTAATTTATTAATGGCATATATGCAAGCACTGTGGTTTACCTTCATGAAGAATATGCTCCAAAAAGTCTATTTAGAATCTATATAGAATCTATTGCCTAGATTCTAAATGCTAGAAGGAGGCTAGATTAAGATCTTCCTGGGACACATTCTTTAGTAAGAATACGTGAGACAGTGACCACGGTGCTTTTGAAAAGGATGACTCTGGTAAAATGGAAGCTGTTATGTTGGTAAGTGTGATATGTAGTTTGAGATCGAAGTTGATCTCTGAAAGAAACAACAATAAAAACAACAAAACAAAACAAAAAACCCAAAACAAACAAACACAAAAGTTGCATTCCCATTAAAGTTCTATCTTCCCCCAAGATATGTCAAGCAAGCTTTGCAAGGTCCATCATGGTTGGCTTAGCTAAGGCAGCCATTGCCTTGCTGTGGTTAATAGAATCATGGCTCATTTGCTTGGTCTACATTGAAGTGCATTTCCAACAGACCCATTCATCACTGACATGGTGGTCTCTCCCTTCACCTGTGAAAATTAACTCCTGTAGTCTCAAACCTGAAAGCCAGCTCCCGCTCATTTATTTCAGGTTGTACTGTTGTCTACACAGAAGTTTCTGTATTACCTATGGAAACACTCACTTTAACATTCCTTCACAGGTATTTATGAAGGTGTCACCCCAAGGCTTCCTAGAGAGAACCCCAGATGCGGTAAGTGTCCCCAAAATTTTCTGTTCTCATCACCTGTTCCAAATTCACTTGGTTTATTTCATAAGCTACTGCACTTCTTTAGACCCCTATTTATTGCTTTGTCTCCTGCTTCTTGACCCAAACTCTCATGTTTCATTTGAAGTTCATATCATAGCTTCAACATTTCACTGTTTGCATTAAATGACACTGAAATCCCTCTTTGTTCCTATCCTGTGCTGTAGGCTAATTTGTATATGACTCCTTAAAAAAAAGACCCTCACCATCCCACCATAGGAGGTCCTCATGCATCTGAATTTACTCTGACAGATCACAGGCCTCTCCCTGTCAGGAAGCTTCAACTTTGGGAGGGAAAGCTTTTCACACTGAGAACTTATAACGTATCTTAAGTAGGGTTTCTTGAGAAAGTGTCTCGTGGCATAGTCCTGGCTGTTCTAGAACTCACTAGATAGATCAGGCTCTCTTTGAACTCAAATGTGCCTGGTTCTGCCTCCCAAGTGCTGGCTGTGTGCTACCACACCCAGCTTAATTAGGGTTGCCAGGATAAAACGCTTTACCAAAAGCAACTTGAGAAGGAAAGGATTCATTTCAGTTTACAACTTCCAGATCCTATTCTATCAGTCAGGCTGGGAGTTTAGTGCAGGAACCTGGAAGCCAGGACTGAAGCAGAAACTATGGAAGAATGTTACTTATTCGCTTACTCTCCTTGGCTTGCTCAGTCTGCTTTCTTAGAGTACCCAGGACTCCCAGCCCCAGGATGGCACTGCCCATAGTGAGCTGGGCCCTCCCACAGCAGGAATCAATCAATCCAAAAAAAGAAACTGCAGCATACTCCACAAGACAATCTGGTGGGGACAAGGCATTTTCTCAATGGAAGTTTCCTTTTTCCCAAATAACTCTAGCTTGTGTCAAGTTGACATAATACTAACCAGAACAGAAAGCAATCCAAGTTAGCAAGTGCCACATGTCAGCCTGTTCAAACATATTCGATTAGATTCTCCTTCAATTACTTGGTTTCCTGCCACTTCTTATGAGATGCCATAATTTAACTCACATATTGGATAAGATTTCAGCATCTGTCGTGGAATTATGGGAAAGTCATTTTGAGTCCTTTCCCTCACGCTGGAATCCATACAGTGATTAATACTTGTTTCATGAGTGTGACATTTGCAGAGACTTTAAAGAAAATCAACATTAGAGTCTAGCCTGCATGTTTCTGCTATTAGGTTGGGACGCCATAAGAGCACATCTACCCCCTTTCGATTATCGTTTCTGCGTCAGTCTGGGTCCCAGGATGAAGACAGAATGGTTCAACTGAAACACCTTAATAAAGAAATCATTTGGAAACACTAAAGAAAACTGTAGTGTGAAGAGACAAGCTAACCCTTACAGGGCTAATTCCCCTAGAAGTCCTAAAAGGACGATAAAGGAAAGCAGTCACAAAAACTTAGAGTGGCAAGCTTAATGCTATATGTCTACTCATCTCTATTGAAGACAAAAACCCAGTAGCAGGGTCATTATGAGAAGTTGTTATTCTTGCCACAAATACCTTCCATCCCTTCTATCCTCTGGCTCCCTGAAAATGCTTCCCATTGGAAAACCAATAGCATACCCAAAAGAAAAAAGAACCTCTCTTTGCCAACAACAGGCAGTGTCCCAAGGTGAGCAGTGGGGATGACAGGGGACAGGAGTGGGGACAGATCTACATGAATGAAATAAAGACACTCAGCACATGGTTTGAGGCTCATCTCTCTTGTTTAGGGAAACAGACCCAACAAAATAAGCCTGCACTAGGAACAATAGCACAAAAGATGTAATTCATATGTGGAGTTCTTAAAATATGTTTTAAACATTAAGGAAAAATGGAGGCAGAGAGGCCATCTTGGTGAAACTGATATTTCTATGAAGAAAGAGAGAGAGAGAGAGATAGATCATTGACACATAGGTGCATAATTTACCACAAGACACAAGTGTTTTAAGCCAAACCAAATAAACAGACAGTATGGAAAAGAACACATAGGTGAGAGAGGAGCTCTTTCAGAGAGCAGAGTCAGAAAAGTTTTGGAGGGAGTAGCAGATGGCCAGATACAAGAAGCAGAACTGGAGGAATACACCCCACAGAGCAGAGATGAACACCGTCCCAAGCAGAGAAGGCTGCAAGTGCAAGGGAGCAGATTCAGGGTGAGGACTGAGATAGTTATTGATCAGGCAGGTGGGAAGGGGCTGAGTCAATAAAGTGGGGCTTGTATGTGGGTTTAGGGGTGATACTTGGGACTGGATAACCTATCAGGGAGCTCAACCCTGGAGAAATCTGATTCTACCTCTCTCAGCAGCTATTATCGCCTGTAATAGTTCTCCACCTATGCATGGAGCTCTGTGAGATTCCCTTCATCCACATTGGTATGTCAATTGGGGTTATAGTTGTGCTGGTCTTACTTAGTAAAAACATATTGTCTTAATGTATAGAGATCATTAATTTGGTAATTTATGAGTGAAGCTTCCCTGTCACATAAAAGACACAGCCGAGTTTGTTTATACCTGAGTCCTTAGTATCTAGAACAATTTCTGTCTTATAGTACATGTTCAGTGAATATATTAAAAATGAAATATTGAGCATATTTTGCCCAGTCACTATACTCAGTTACAATCAAACTATGATGAGGCCTGCTTACTTCTTTATGTTCCATTCATGACATAAAATAGTAACTTTAATAAAACAAAAAATTCAAGGCAAGTGTGAATTTAAGTATTAAAAACACCAATCATAATAATTTCCCAATATTTCAATATCACTGATTACTTGGCTCATTCTTTTATGTTGTCCACTTTAATCCTTATAACAATCCTTTACATGAGCTTTGCTTTGCAAATGAAAAATGGAAACTAAATGACTTGACCAAGTTCAAGCATCTAAGGAATGTCAGAAGTAAGGTTAGAATCTATGTTTATAAGAGGTTCATCTGGGTATGCTCATTAGATCTCACTCCTGATGCTCACCTGCATCTTTCCCACCCTTACTGAGCCAGGCCAGCATTTTAAAAAAAGGTGAAGCTTGCATACCATGGCTTATATTATGAAAATACATGTTCTCTTTAAAAATCAAACTATAATTTGAAAAAAAAACATTTTTCAGACCCTAGAATTCTGAAAATGAGCAAGAAGGGCAGTTTGGCTCTGCAGATACAGGGCTTAAACCCATTGGTACAGGAAACAAATTCTTGACCACAGCACCAATGGCTCTGGCATTAAAATCAATAATAAATGGGACCCCAAGAAATGGAAAAGCTTCTTCAAGACAAAAGACACACTCCATAGGACAATACAACAGCCTACAGATTGGGAAAAGATCTTTACTAACCGACACAGGGCTAATATCCGAAATATATAAAGAACTCAAGAAGTTAGACAGCAACAACCCCAATCACCCAATAAAATGGGGTATGGAGCTAAACAGAATTCTCAACAGAGGAATGTCGAATGGCTAAGAAACACTTAAAGAAATGATCAAAGGGAAATGCGAATCAAAATGACTTTGAGATTCCACCTTACACTCATCAGAATTGATAAGATAAAAAAGAATCAAGAGATAGCACATACAGGAAAGGATTTGGAGCAAGGGAAACCCTCCTCCATGCTGGTGGGAGTGCAAACTTGTACACCAACTCTGGAAATCAATTTGGTGTTTCCTCAAAAGATTGTGAATCGTTCTATCTCAAGACTCAGCTATTCCACTTTTGGGCACATGCCCAAAAGATGCTCTCCCACCCCACAAGGACACTAGCTTAACTATGTTCACAAAAGCTTTATTCATAGTAGCCAGAAACTGGAAGGAACCCAGATGTCCCTCAACTGAAGAGTGCATAAAGAAAACATGATTCATTTACACAGTTCATTGCTACTTAAAAATGAGGACATCATGAATTTTGCAGGCAAATGGATGGAATAGAAACTATACTTTGCGAGGTAACTGAGACCCAAAAGGATATGCATGGTATGTACTTTCTTATAAGTGGATATTAGCCATAAAAATACAGGATAACCATGCTACGGTTCACAGAACTAAAGGAACCAAATAACAAGTAATGTCCAATGGAGGATGGTTGAACCTTTCCAGAGGGGATAATAAAAGAGATATCACAGGTGGATGGAGGAAGGGAACTGGGTGGGAGATGAGATGATGGAAAGGGGTTTTGGTGGGGAGTGGGTGGTATCTCATGTAGGGAGAACAGGGGAAAGAGAACATAAATCCTGGGGAGATATCTCTAGGACATACCAGAGACCTGAGACAGGAGGAGGCTCAAGAATGTCTTTAGGGGTGACTCTTGATGAAATTCCTAGCAATGGGGGATATGTATCTTGAAGTAGCCACTTCCTGTGTGGTCAGGCAGGAGTCTCAGTGGAAGGATAAGGACATAAACACACACACAAAACCTTTCATCCAAAATGTGTCCTGCCTGCAAGATGTGCAGGGACAGACAGAGCAGAGAGGGAGGGAATGACTAACCAATGACAGGCCCAAATCGCGACCAATCTCATGGGCAAGAAACAATTCCTAACACTATTAATGATAGTCTGTTATGCTTGTAGACAGGATCCTAGCATAATTGTCCTTTAATAAGCTCCACTCAATAGCTAACGGAAGCCAATGCAGAGAACCACAGCCAAACATTAGATGGAACTCTGGGAGTCTTGTGGAAGAGTTTGGAGAAGGATTGGGGGACTTGAAATCGATAGGGACTCTACAGGAAGACCAGAAGAATCAACTAACCTGGACCCTTGGGGGCTCCCAGAGACTGAACCACCAACCAAAGACTGAGCATGGGCTGGAACTAGGTCCCCTGTACATAAGTAGCAGATGTGAACTTTCATCTTCTTACAGATACCCCAACAACTGAAGTGGGGTTATCTCTAAATCTTTTGCCTACCCGTGGATCCAGTTTTATTACTTGGCCATCTTGTCTGATCTCCATTAGAGAGTATACACCTAGTCCTATAGTGACTTGATGTGCAGGAGGTTGGGGGGGGGAGTCTACCCAGGAAGGGGCTAGCTCTTCTTAGAAAAGAAAGGGAGGGAGCATGGGGGAAGGAGCTGTAAGACAAGGAGAATAGGAGGATAGAGGCTGGTACTGGGATATAAAGTGAATAAATAAATAAATTTGAAGCCGGACAAACCACTAGCTGACCATGTAAACTTGGGAAACACAGGACTGCACTGTTGATTTGCCATATAGCCTGAAATTTTCCCACAAACACTTCTTCTGCTTCACTTCTTTACATTGTTTTCTTGATTTCAAGGTGGATTTGAACCATGAGGTTAGACTTTGCTATGCCCAGGAACCTGAAACAAGTGTGGCAGAGCAGTGCGTCATCATGGAGATGAAGTGGTAGGGGTAGGTTGTCAAACCTGTAGACACGAATCATAAATCACTTGCTCTAGAGATAAAAATGTTTCCTTGAAAAGTAAAGAGTGCTGTTGATAACCGTATCGCATAGGTTAGATTGGTGATCTCAGAGGGGTTTCTATCACTCAACCCTTATCAGAGATTCAGTTTACAGCAAGTGAAAGTTGACAGAGACCAATTTTGGGGGGTTGAGACTTCATCTTAGAGAACCTTACCTCAGGCTGAACTCCAGGTAACTAGCAGACTGGTACCTCACAGTAGTTTCCAGGTCCCCACCTCTCAACAAAACCTGAATCTCCAGGTTGCACTCCAACAAAACCTGCATCTAGCACCCATCTCCTGGTTATTCCCCAACAAATCTGCACTTCCAGGTTACAAGCCCACCCCTGGCACTTGACTTCCTAACAACCACCAATCAAGAAGAAAGCAGAAGTTAAGTTTATGGTTTATTTCCTAGCACCAGCCAATTATGTTAAAGGCCACAGTAGCCCCCACAACCCCAATTAGATGTCAGACTAGAAACAATCATCCCTTGCTTGCCATTTCCTATAAAACCTTGTCCCAATGAAAGGTTGGGCTTCTTCACCAAAACTGTCCTGTGGGTTGGCAGTGAGTTAAGTCCAAGCTTGAGTTTATGAATAAAGACTTTATAGTATGATTGCATCTGATCAACTCCTGATTGGTCTTTTGGGGTCCACAAATGCTTCTTGGCACTACACCAACAATTAGTCACTATACAGGGAATAGAGACCACAGAGTGGTCAGCCTTAAATGGGAGAGCTACATCAGTCTGTTCCCTACAAGGTTCAGGGATCATTGTAGAAGAGGGGGCAGAATGATTGTAAAAGTAGAGGTTGACCATAATGAAACAGTGTTTTCTGCCCTCAACATGGCAGTTACACAAATGAATTCACAGTGGCGGTGACATTATATACAAAACCTGGAAAAAAAAATCAGTCGAAAATTCAAGCTGACACAATCCCAGCACAAAGCGGCAGGAGGGCACAAAAATCCCACCCTTATCTGTGAGGCTATTGGCAATTGATAATTTATGGGAAAGGGAAAAGAAATTTCCTTTAAAGGTATGTCCCACAGCAGGTCAATCAAACTGCAGAACAGGTTCTACACCAGTGATTATTTGAGCAGCACAAATTGTACTTGATGCGGGGACAAGAAGAGGACACAAAGTTATTTTCTAAGCTTGTTTCTACACTAGAAATTCATTTCTTCTCATGTAATTTTTATCCTGGCTATTTCTACCACAATGAAAGGTAAGGTCATCTTCAGATTGATCTTTTTAGGGGGGAGGAGGAATCTATTCAGCTAATCAGTGATAAGACTTTATAGATTGCAACAACAATGTGCCTCAAATCAGTTTCCTATGCTCACTCAGAATTGTAGTCTTGGAGAGAAACTCTTGTTCTTCTGTGCACAGGCTCTCCCTCCCTCTCCGACACTAATGACTGCCTAGATGACTTTCTTCCGACTTGATTTTGCCATTCTTGTTTCAGGCCGTTCAACAGTTCCAATTCATCTTTAGAGTAAGTCCAAACATTAGCATTATTTAAAATACCAATTAACGATATTGTATGTTTTCTCAAATTTGTGGCTCTAAGACATCATAGAGACACATAGGACCTTTTCATGCATATAGGACATAAAAGTATACGTGTAGGAAGATGAAGTAAAAATGAAATGCAAGCATGTGTCATGGAGGACATGATGACCCTAATCTGATTCCCAGAGTTCACAGAAGGAAGAGAGAACAAACTACCAAGTATGTACACGCACACATCACACACACACACACACACACACACACACACACACACACACACACACACGCACCCCATCATCATCATCATAAGTAGTATGAATAATCTTTTAATATAGAAGTAAGTTCACCTCATTAGTACAGTAAATAGGTAGCACATCTATTAAAAATGTAAAAGTGAAATTGTCTAAGGGAACAATAGGAACTAACAAGAGTGGATATCTTTTTAAATTATAATAATACATGAAAGTAAAGTGACATTTTAAGGTAAATAGCTCTTAAATTATCATGCTAGTTCCCCACTTGCATCATAAGTAACACTGAATATCTAGACTATCAATATTTTCAGAGTATACTGTCACATATGTGGCCATTTTTGTGCCTGAATCTCTTACACATATCTGTTCAAGTAAGTGACCCATGTTAAAGATAATGTTAATGTGTTGGACCTTCTCTGATGCTTCTTCCTCCAACATGTAGGATTGGGTGCCTCTTTTCCAAGTTTTAGATTTTATATATGCGTTCATAACCAATCACAGGGAATCAAGTGTTGTTGTTCTTATGGCTGTGAATCACTGGCCAGTTCTGGTGATTCTGGGCACATATGACAGCCATTCATAGCAAACACGTTTCTGAGATTAGGTATGAGTTGCTCTTATTAAAGTTTTCTGCTGCTCCTGGGCACCGAATTCTTTATTTCAGCAGGCAGGGAGCATTATCTAGTGTGGGTGTATTTCCTTTAAAACTAATACTTAAGAATTGTTTTATAATTCGGAAACATGACACCATAAAACAATTTATTAAAAATAACTGAGCTCTTTTTCTGGAAAGAGATCGCATAAAAACAAATTACTTTTCTATAACTACTTTAAAAATGATTGTGGTTTTTGTGATCAGCTTCTAATAAAACACTTGATTTAATGTACCTAATAGCCTTAGGAATCGCTCTCTGGTGGGGCCATTCCTGCATGACCTTCCATCATCTCATCCCAACAAACTTGGTCTTCTCAGGAGTATTGCTTCTTCTTTCAAGACTCTTCTAACCACTTTAAGAGTTTTTTTCCCCTTTACTGAAAGGGGAAAAAATCTTGAAGTGGCCAGCCACCCTGCAGAACTTACCCCAGCCTTTGCTGCAATATGGCTCTCCTTCCAGGACTAGAATTCTTTCATCCTGCCTTTTGTATTTTACTATCTCTACTTTGATTTACACGGTATGCTGTTAAGATGCGGTTTTAAGCCTTTGTAAAGATCTATTTTTCCTCACCTACTAGAAATGGGAACTGAAAATTGATCTCTCTTCCTATTTACAGCCCATGAAGTTTCTTGCGTTCTATCATAAAAATAGTGACTCAGAAAATTACTTCTTAATCATGGCATGCTTAGTTCAGTGGCTTCCAAATACCTTCATGTGATGAAGCGTAGCAGACTTGTCTAGGAACTATGTGAAAATTAAGATTCCTGAGCCTCAACTCAGCCATTCCAAGCATCTCCAAGATTGATGCCCTGCATTCTGTGCTTCGTAAGGGAATGAAGGCAGCCCTGACTCCAACCTGGTATGAGAATTTGTAAATGCAGAATACACATATAGACCTAATATCAATAGTCACTATTTTCTGAACTTCCAAATAATGAACAGTTATCAATATAAAATGAGAAACAAAGGCACTTCGAAATTTTTGGAAATCTTACTACATACACGGGGGAGGCAGGGGGGCGAGGCAATATTGCCACCTGAAGACCCACCCTGCCAGACAGGACTCATGCAATAGTTGACTGTAGTGAACAAGGGCAAGCCAGCACATTTGTTGGACCACCAAGAAAAAAGTCTGACATATTTTAAAACTTCGAATATTTTAAGGGAAGAAAGGGCATGGAAACAGCTAAGACTGCATGATTTGAAACTCCAGAAGGAGTCCACTATTTGCCAGAGGATATGACCACATTGGAATATCACACCTAGGAACCTTTGCCAATCATGGGTATGAGCTAAGGTTGAGAACCTCCTTGAGGGGGGGAATTAGAAGCCAGTAAAATTTTAGAGATTTGCTTTATAGGATGATTGTATTAGCTAGTTATTAGTCCTGGTGTCAAAAATAATATGTAAACAGAGATAGAAGAAGGAAACTAAAGAAAAGGAGGCTAAGAGACTTAATTTGCTACAAACACTACTAGATGTATAGGCTTGGGCTTCACCTGAGGAAGCAAAGCCATGTTCAAACAGGATCATTGCCTAGCATTTTCCTTCCAGAGGTGAATGACATGTATTAACTATCCAAAGTGTAACTAAATGACTTTATTTTAACTTAGGTTAAGAAAAAAAAAACTTCATGAATTATTTTTTCTTCTTTAGTTCCAACTTAAAAACTTCAAATCACTGCTTGCTCAGGGTCATGGTTTCTGAGTCACTGATTATTTTTCTTAGCGTGGGAAGGATGTTCTTGGCCCCTTCTACTTGAGAAGCTGACCCTGGATAGGAAGCTTCTAGCCTAACTGCCAGATTTCTTTAATTCTTTAAGCAACAAATGATGAGTTTCCTGTAGCATTTTCAGATCATTACACTTTGTTCAAGTTCATCATCTTTCTTTCTTCCATTTCCTGTTCCTACTGCCTGCATCCTGCTGTGCTCTTACCTCTTCCCCAGGTCAAATACCAAATTTAAAGTCAGGGAACCAGAAGGACACATACACACACACACACACACACACACACACACACACACACACAGTAAGAGTTTTGGTTTCTTTAAAAATATAGTTATAATATGTGAATATGTTTATGTTTTAATCAAATGTGCCGGATAAGAGGCTCCTGCACAGAAGGTGATTATGATTTCCCTCCTGCTCTAGTAGAGGCATGTTTTTGCCAGCTGCAGAGAGTTTACACTTAGAATTCTGAGTATTTGAAAGAGGTATAAATGTAAGCACCCAAAGAAAGGCCAGGGGCACCCGCAAAAAGGTAATGGCTTCTACTTGCTGCTGTTGCAGTGTGTCAAGTATTTGTGAGCAAGGAGACAAGAAGTTTGAAGATTGGACTTGCCCCAAGGAACTTAACATTCCTAATCTACAGGAAGTAGTCTAAAGAGGTCTATACTCTCCCTCCCCCACCTTTCTTTTTCCCCTGCCTAGTGTTGGGGGTGGGGGTTGGAAGGGATTCGGGTGGACAAGGGTTGGAAGGGAGGTAGAGGTATAAGATTCCAATAAAATAGCTTTTAAAAAGTATGCCAACACACATACATACACACCACTCACACCCAGAGAGACTTACTACACACACACACACACACCTCTATGTAAATTAAGATACTTCTGAAAACCTCAGGCTGTGAGAAAAACTAAAAAGTACTGAAATAAAAGATCTTAAAAGACTTATTACATCAAAAGAATAATAATCAAGGTGATAGCCTGACTTTTTGAAATAAGTTAAACCAAAACCAATTAATATATTCATATATATTTTATACACATATTATATATTAATTATTTCTTGAGACGTTAATATATAATTATGGTATTTACATTACTTCCCACTTTTATTCTTCCAACCCTTCCAATGCTCTTTGTTAAATACATGACCTCTTAGTTTTTATTTTTTTTTGTATTAATAGGTATGCATACTGATACATGTATGTGTGCACACACATGGATGTGTGTGTGTGTGTGTGTATGTATGTATGTGTATGTGTGTGTGTTTGTGTGTTTGTAAGTGAATTCAGGGCTTATTACGTAGGACTGATAACCTATCAGGGGATTCATCCTTGGAACAAACTGATTCTCCATTTCTCAGAAGTCATTAATTGCCTGGAGATTTTCTCTCTCCATATTGGCATGAAAACTAATGCTTTCAATTTTTATGTCATCTTTAGTTAACTACATTTATTAGACTTCATGGGTAAAGTGTAATATATAGAATATGCTGTCTCGAATTAGATGCATTGGTCTGCTAGCATGTACAATATTTCTGTCTACCTGATCTGTGATATTCTCTGAGCCTTTCATGCAGGGATTGTGTCATAGATGTATCAGTTGGTGTTGGACATCCCCATGGACAGTTGTACTCTGCATTTTGATGAATTGTGGATTTCTTTTTGGCCTTCACCTAATACAATAAGAAGTTTCTTTGATGAGGGGTGACATATTAATTACCTGTGGATACAAGGCTATGTATTTAGAATACAGTTAGAAATTATGCTGGCTTAGGGGAGTAGCGGTAGTAGGCTGTACTCTAGGATCCATAATATCATCATCCATGGGGAGTGGGCCAAGTCTACATGCCAGACAAGACATGTTCCTATTGAGTAGGCTGTTGGTTGCCCTCAGGACATAGGTGCCAGTATTGCATCTTTCAGAATATCTTGTCACCTGGCCATTGTGGATCATAGGTATTACAAGTTGGTAGAACTATTGATTGCTTTTCTCCCTTGGCAGTTTACATAGCTTTTTCCAGTACAATGAGAGCTACTCTTCCCTGTCAATTCCAGTTCAATTCCTTCAAGGCCTGAGGCCTAAGTGTATGGGGCCATTAGCAATACAATTTTAGTTATAATTTCTGATAGGTGCCCAAGGGTCATGACAATACCATATATTGTATCGGGGGACAATTGGATTCCTCTGATCAACAACTCAAAAAACATTCTCCGTGCCAGGCAATCCACCAACTAGACTTAGTGTGTGATAAATAAATAAATAAATAAATAAATAAATAAATAAATAAATAAATAAGCAAATGGCATGAAGTTGGAAAGATGGTATATTTGAGGGATGGAGAAGGAATTATAAAGTAAAAATAAGGATTGGGCATAATCATATTTCATATATATATATACATACATATGTACATGTACACACAAATACACATGCATGTTATAAATAAACAAAACCAATATGGTTCCTACATCTTTTTCAACCATCCTTGGAGTCATTTATTCTTCCTCCAGTCCTCTTCCTTTTTAATGTCATGATATATGATATAAAATGTTACTACAGAGTAGGATTCTGTTATTGAAGACACCCCACACTTTAGCTGCAGGACAGAGAGAAATCAATATAAAACAGAGCAGAAAAACTTCCTCACTGCTTTTATAGTGCCAGAAGGGGCCATGCATGTTGCTGCAAGAGAAGAGATCAATTGTTTTACCCAGTGATAGACCCTGCATGTTGCAATACCCATCTACCAGGCAAGATGTATCCGTTTTTACAATAGTGGCATAACTCTTGTGGGATAAGCAACAGCTTTCTAATTGGGCTTAAAACCTACTTCATAGGAAGTAATTTCAGCTTACTGCTGCAATCGTGGCCAAAAACTTGTAGCTGAGAAGGTCATAGGTATTAGAGTAAAACCTGCAAAATAATGTCATTTTGATAAGTGATTGGGTTTTCCAGTTCCCTTCCCAATATTATACCCATTGGCCTGTGTCAACTTTGGTCAGAGTAGCTTCTGGGTTTTTTTCGCAGTAGGAAATCAAAGTACAAACACCTGGCTGGGCAAAGTGATAAAAAGAAGAAACTGAGTCCACAGCCTAATAATATATCTTTATTAATCCCATTGCCACCAAGGTTCAGGGGACATCACAGAAGAGGAAGCTGGAAAAGATATTAAAGAAGCCAGAGAACAGGGAGGAATCATGTGGTGTGCTCTCTTCTTGACATGACATGGCTATGGCATTCACCAACACCTGTTGTTACACACGGATTACTGTACACTATCAAGCAAGCATCAATAGAGTAGATGACCTCTAGGCTCACTCATTACTGAGGAGCTACTGACAATTGATAAGGGCTAAGGGAGAGAGAACCATTCCTTTATAGGATCCAGCCACCCATCTTGTATTCCTGAGAGTATGGTTAGATTAGATATTGAGTAAATACTATTAATCTTTTTGCCTTGCAAATACTTACTTGTTGGAAAGCCATGACTATCCTCCTGTCAGCTTTTTGACTGCAAATTACATGTCAATGTTGGCTACTTCATTGCTATACTTGTCAAAAGATTTGCCTCAGCGGATAACTCCATACCCATACACATAGGGGTAGCACTAACTTTATTAAAGAGTTATCAAAAATTAACTAATTAAAAAGAGGAGGGCAAACTGTGGGAATATGGAAGGAATTGGAAGGTGGAAATAAAGGTAGACACGATCATATTTCAAGGTATACATGTGTGAAATTCTCAGAAAGTCAGAGATTTTTAAAATGTTACTAGAGTAGAATATAGCAGCATTATTCTTTTAAAGACTAGAGTAAAAATATTTTCAGACAAGGTATTTTTGTTAAGAACAAACCTAACACAAATGAAAAAGAATACAGGGAACTTTTCTAGTGTTCAATAACTGATCCCAGGTGTAAAAGTTACCATACAAGAAGAAATGAAGAATAAGGGGACTCATAAATGCAAAGAAATATTACTCTCACAAATCAATAATTTAATGTTTAATGGGGTTTAAAATGAAAGTGAAATTAAAATATACTAGCATAAAATAGCATTGCAAATTTGAAAAAAAGAAAAACCATGGTTTGCGTTAGGCTGTAATCCCTCAGAGATATGCAAACCTCTAGGAGATTGATGAAAAGATGTGTAGCTGACAAGAGAACAAAAATCACAAAATATTTGGGTTCATTAAAATACACAAGGAGGGTTGAAGACATTACTCACTGAGTAAGAAGGCTTACATAGAAAATGATACATAAAAATATATAGGCTAGGGAAACAGCTCAGCTGGTACAGTGTATGTGGTGCAAATGTAAGGATCTCTTTTTGGGTCCCCAACAACCACATCAAAAGCAAGGTGAGCAGCATATTATTGTAACCATGGAGTTGGACATGTGGCAAAGAGGGATAGTTAGAATTAATTAGCTAGCCAGCCCACCTTCCCTTATGTGTTTCTGGTCCAATGAGCGCCACTGCCCCCAAAAATCCAAGGTAAAAAATTGCTTAAGAAAAGTATGCTTTTCGGGGTTGGGGATTTAGCTCAGTGGTAGGCGCTTGCCTAGGAAGCGCAAGGCCCTGGGTTCGGTCCCCAGCTCCGGAAAAAAAAAAAAAAAAAAAAAAAAGTATGCTTTCTAAAACGTGTTGGATGTATATCCAAAGCAGCACTATTTATAAAGAATAAAATGTGAAAACAACCCAAGGGTACACTATAAAATGTATACACTATAAAATGTATTTCAAATTATCACTGATTTGAAATAGAGATAAAAATAATATCAAAGTAAATATCTGAGTGATGCCATCAACATACTGAACTGTCACTCCACTTTCACCAATGACAGTTTCTTCAAGTAGGCATAAAATCATGGAGCTTTATGAGAACAAAGTTAAAAGTAGTAACATAATCGAAAATGTTACTGTTCTTTCTATATTCTAATGGTTGAAATGTAGTCTCAGAAATCTTATTTCATGGCAATTAAGGAACATGTTGCTATTTTCAAAATTACCAAAAGAAAAACTGGAACAAGAAGTAGAAAGTATGTTGAAAAGAATAGCAATGACAACGCCAACATTCACAATGTGAGTTGCAGTCAAAAGGCTGAGAGGAGGTTACTCATTTTTTTTTTTTACCAAGGCTAAAAACTGAATGAGTTTTGATGAAGACAAAACAGAGCCAATCCAGCCATACTCAGGAATACAAAAGAAAGGAAGGCAATCCGCAGAGGAGAAGCTGACGGGAGACAAAGATATGTCAAAGCAAGGCCTCAAAGCACAAATGAGTCCTTTCAAATAAATCCAAAGTAGATAAAATTCTAAAAGCAGTAAATCAAAAACATCTAGGGGCACAATAATAAGTCTGGAGAAGCGGTCACTACTTCAGTGACTTGCTTCAGCAGTGGATACAACATCATGACAGAAAATCAGTAAAGAAACTTGAGCAACACTGTAGACCAAGGGGACCAGCATGTCTGATTGGTTTTTTTTTTTCTTTAAGTAAACAAAACTGGTGAACCATTACATAAACTAAGAAAGCAAAAGTAAGGAAGAAATGAGGAGGGATACTTTTCCTTAATAAAAGACTAGGAAATTTAATTCAATAGCACATTGGAATTGCAGGGTCTGACCTGCAGGATTTTTCCCAGGGAGTTTTGGATTACTCAGAATGTGCAAATAGGATTAGTATGTTGTCATATGTCAACAAACCCCAGAAACATCATGATCATTACAATGGATGCCTTTACAGAGTGTTTAAACAAGGGTCAATATCCTTTCATGAAAAATATAAGAGTCAACAAATTACATGTACAAGGAACTTATCACACTAAAGGCTGTGTAGAGAAAACATTGCGTCAATACCATCATCAGTGGGAGAACATGGACATTTTTTCCTCTAGTGTGAGGCACTCACTCCCACCTCTTACAGACTCCACTATCAGTCCTAGCCTGAGCATTTGAACAACAAACTAAGAAAGGGTATCCGAATTGGGCAAAAGAAGTAAAATTAGGGGCCAGAGAGAAGGCTTGGTACTTGAGAGAACTTGATGCTCTTCCAGGGGACCCCAATTAACTTTAAACACCAACTTCCGAAAGCTTAAAGTAGTTTGAAACTCTATGTTCAGGGTTCTCATGCCTATGACTTCCACAAACATTAACACACATATTTAGCTATACAGATGCAGATACACACACACAATACACATATACAAATATATAATTAAGAATAATGAAAATAAGTCTTTTTTTAAAGAAAAGGTGGAAAATTACCTCTATTTACATATAACAGGATGATACACGTGAAAATTACAAAGGATTAAAACAAATTTAGTAATAGAGCAGACATCTCAGCTGAAGGGGATAGGGGTCTGGATGGGGCGTGGGGATGGGAACGGGAGGGATCAGATGAGAGGAAGATGGAAGAAAAGAGCACTGGGAGAAATAACTGGAACCCTCAAATTTGTGAACATCTCTGAGACTCGGCAGAAACCTAGTGCAATGGAAACTCCCAGTAATCTATGAGGGTGACCTTAGCTAAGACACCCAGCAATGGGTGATATGGAGCCTGAACCAGCCATCTCCTACAACCAGGCAAGACTTCAGTAGAGGGACTGAGACACCAACCCAGCCACAAAACCTTCTATCTACAATTTGTCCAGCCTGCAAGATATGCTGGGGTAAAAGTGGCACAGAAATTATGAGAAGCTAAACAATGACTGGTCCAACTTGAAACCCATGTTAGGAGCAGGAGTCCACCCCTGACACTGCCTGGAGGGCCAGGAACCAGAGGCAGGATAGCCCAGAGACCTAAAATAGAACCAAAACATGAGTGGAAAAAAGCACTCAATGAAGTGACTCTTCATGATTCTCTGCTTTACTCAGACTGGTACCTAGTCCAATTGTCATCACAGAGACTTTACCTAGCAACTGGTAGAAACAGATGTCGAGACCCACAGCCAAACTTTAGATGGATCTTGAGGAATCCTGCAGAAGAGCTGGTGAAAGGATGATAGGATCCAGAGGAGTCAAGGAAACCATAAGAAAACTCCAAATTCCAGAGACATTCCAACTGCTCTCACAAAGTTTGTGGATTACAACTTTGCCTATCTTAAAATTAACAGTTCTCTAAAAATAACACTATTTGCTAATCTTCAATGGTCCCATACATTCTTGGCTTTGTTTTGTGAAACCTAGAAAGAAGTAATAAATGAAGGAGTCATGAGACCAGTCTCCCAAAGGCTTAGTACATCCGGCATAGGGCTGGTCCTTGATCTTTCTAAGCCTTGACAACTAAACACCTAGAAAGATTAAAGACAAGATTATTCCCCACTGGCCAATTTGATCTGGGCACTCTCTCAATTGATACTACCTCTTCCTGATTCTTGTTCAAGAGAACAAGAAATTCTCCTAGTGAAATTCCCATAGGAAAAGGATCCTTGAAAGATAAGATCATAAAGGCTTTTCAGAGGATGGTCCTTGCTCTAATCATAGAGAAACTTCTAGTACTGCTGCAGGTGTTGAAATAAAATGATCAGATGAATGAAAAAGAAAGGCCATCCCAGGAAGAGAGAAGAGTTGCCATTTCTCAGAAATGTCAGCATGCTTGCTCCATGATATAGGGGATAAAAAGGCTATAAACACCCAAGTTAGGAGCATGACTCAAATCACAGGTTGGACAAGGGAAGACAAGACTCCTCCAAGATGATGGTTCAAAGCAAAGCAGTATTCTAAGTTGAGACGTCCTTCCATCATGCACCCATACACTAAAGTTGGACACTAAAGACTCTGAAGGCCTTCTGCCTCTCTTATGGAGTGGAAACTTTGTAGAGAAAAAATGATGAGTGTTTAGTGGTTCCAGGCTTAAGGAATGTAGCTCTACAATTTCAACCATATTCTAGACCTCTGTAAAGACCACAACCTTGGCTGTGCTGGCTCCATTCTTCATGGATACATGAGATTACTGCTAATAGTCCCCAAATAGAAGAAGTAGGCACCTAAAAGCCATTTACCCAAAATTAGAGTAGATATTATAACAACAGTCTAGGCATGGGGGTGGGGAATGGGTTCTCTATTAACTGGCAACTGGCTCCAGGAACTGAGGTATGAGGTACTAGAAATCTATTCCATTCCCAGCTAACACTCATGTTCTTTTATGAAAACAGTCACATTGGGTTCAAGGGGCTAGACCCTGTCTCTATCTTATTCTCAATCCTGTCTAACACACCCTTACAGGTAGTGCAACTCAGTAATTTAGGCTTTTCCTTTCAGTTCTTACTTTCGTATTTATTTTTATTATTATATAGTTGACAGCATAACATTTCTTTCACTTTGAATGTCACCCTCATATCCCCATCTAATTTTTACATGTTTCAGATTTATAATGCCTCCTATTGGGCCTCCATAGTTGTGTACACAATCTAGAACTTTCTTTCTAGAATCTCCTTCCTAGTATATTTAAAGTCATGTTGAATTCTTCCTTGTCCTTCAGAATCTAGCACTTGTCCAAATTTATATGAAGTCAACAAGATGGTACATACCATAACATACCAAGTTCTATATCTTGAACCCTTTAAGTGATTAGCCATAGTAAGTGATTGAGCTGAAATCACAAATATCCAACAATTTGATCCCTATAGCTGTCAAAATGGATTATACATTAAGGTTCATATATTTTGATTACCTGGCCTTGATATATGGTATAATTACAATAAAAATAATTTAGGAATACAGACTCTATTGTTCCACTTAAGGAAATATTCATTCTCTATGAGTTTCTTGTGTGCTGGGATCCTTCTCTCTGTGTGTCAGATAATTGATGAGCCATAATGATGGGGATGCTGGTCCTTTCTGATCTTCTGTGCATTGTTTGTATCTGCTCTGCTTCACTTATATTGCAAAGAACAAAGAAGCTGAGAGATGCTGGGGGATGGTTAAATGGTAGGAAGAGGATGATATTCAGGTTGTTTCTCTTCCCTTTCTCCTTAAGGCAGCATATTCTGAGTGGCCGTATTACTCACTAGTGCATCTTCCAGGGAGAGACAGCCTATCCAACATGGCTTTATACTAGGACTACCTGATTCCTGCCTCTGGTGATGACATCAACTTCCTTTATTCTTGTTGATTTGTTCTGAATGGACTTACACTCTTTGGATATCTGTCATCTTAGGCATGGTTAGAATGTACACTCTCCTATACTAGCTCACATGCATAAATCTTTGGGCCTCAGCTGGTGTGTTTTTCAGAGAAGGTGTAGAATCTTTTGGATATGGAAATAGATGCCTGATGTAGCCATCGAAAGATGATCCATGGAAATTGTATTGTTCTGCTTCTAGCCTACATGCTCTGATCCATGAATCCACAGGATATGAAGACCAAAGCAATCAACTCCAATCACTACAGCCTGGGCTGCATCAACTACCATGTCTTCCTATCTTGATAGACCGCATGTCCTAAACTGTGATCCAAATAAATCTTTCCCCCCTAAATTGTTTCTGTCAGGTATTCCATCACAAGAGTGGGAATAGTAAATGTATTCCATATAACCAAACTTCTGCTTTTTAATCTTTCTAGTCTAAATATTTTAAATACCCCTTCTCCAATAGATCCTAACTCACGTAGCACACCAGGCTAAAATTACAAATCTTTTACTCAAACAAGCATGAGTTGACCATTTCATTAATGTCATAAGGAATGAGAGGCCAAGCTTTATATTCAGTGCAATTAACAGCTGGTGCCTCAGAAATGACTCAGAAATGAAATTAGCCATTGAGGCTCTGCTTGGTATGACTAGCATGTCCTTATAAATCTATCACATTTGCTGCAAGATAAAGGAAAGCACAAACCAACAATTCCCTCTCAATAGACACAAAGGCTGAGTCACAATGAGGTATCAGATTCATAGCCCGCTGTGGTTGAGTGGATGTGGGAAGAGGCTGTGTGCTTGAGCAGCACTCTCAGCTCAGAAAGGCTGCCAGTGTTTAATCCAAAATACTTTGAAAAGGGATGCTTGGGGAGAGAATTTGCTTGGCATGCACAGGGTCCCATATTTGATCTTCAGCACTGCCAAAGTTACGATACAACAAAATATTTGCCAAAATATTCTAAGAACTCTCCTTGAAATATCATATTTTATAAATCCATAAACAGAGAACCAGAAAGATGAGGTTTTTCCACAGCCAATGGTAGGCTCAAAATACCATGATGGCTCTTGACTCTCAAAACCATACTCCCCTAAAACTAACCGTTCAAATCTGCTCCTGTGATTTTCTTTCTAATCCTTCCCATTCTTACCCTGAGAGGAAAGAATTATGGAGCTGGGATCATTCATTTCAGGTTTTTATTTAATAATAAAAAACACCTTTGTGCAATATAATTCATCAACCTCATAGATCACTGAAAAATTCTTTTAGTGTCAGTCAACATATGCTGTGACAAGTAAGTTTTAAATCACGCTTCCTTCTGCAGCTTGTATGACATAAGCTGGACCTAATTGAAGCAGGTATGATCATTGACTTTTATAATTTATCCAGTCGCTTAAAAATATATTTTGAGAATCCTCCGTGATATTATAGTTTGAGTTTCGGTTGTAAAACAGTGAGCAAGAAAGCTATTCTCAGCCTCCTGCAGATTCAAAACCATACAGGGAGGTCAGGGACAAGACATAAATAATTGAGAAAAAAAATCTCCTGCAATGATTACTGTAAATGGAACCAACGAAATGCTGTGGTGAGTGTTAACATGAAAGAATGCTGTGTATAATCATGTGTAATTCGTACAACACAACTCCAGGAAGAGTCACGCAAAACTCAATTTGTGGCAGATGACAGCAAAATATCTTTCTCCAACAACCTTTTCCTATGGCTATTTTTCTTAAAGATGGAAGAGGAGCGTCTCAAGAAAGGGATTTTTGTTGTTGTTTTGTTTGTTTTTGCTTTTGTGAGTTAGTTTGTTTTATTTGCAATTATCCCAAATGTAGCATGGGAAATGGGTAACAGAAGGAAACATTTCAGAAACCTGGTAGGTGAGACCATTTGCATGAAGCAACCTGTCAACGAACAACAGATCAGGTGGTCATCTGGAGAAAAAAATGAGAACACCGCCTTGTCTTGCCTTCTGTTCTGTTATGTGACATTATGTTCTGCTGATGACAAGCCATGAAGTCGCATTCATAAAGGGATGTGACTTCTATCAGCATTTTGTGCTGCTTTGAGTCCTTTTTGATCCTTCTGAGAATCACCCTTTCCCCTCCAGCACACAGTTACAGGGGTTTCCATCAAGGTCAGGAATGTAACCTTGGGCTGTAGTAATTTTATAACTAGCCTCATTAAGAAGAAGGTCTGAGCATCCTGTAATTTGACCTAAATGGGGGACTAAGAGAACCACCACTTGGTGCATTCATTCCTTCCACTTTCCTTTCTCCTGTTTATCAGGTACTCTACATTGAATTATCAAATAGTTCACACACCTTATTCTTAATGTCATTATGAAAATGCTAACTACTAACATTTGTAAATATTGATGAAAATGTCAAGGACTGTGTGAAGAGATTTTATAGCCCTATCTGCTTACATTTTAAATTAATAGAGACTTGGTGTCTTACAAAGGAATCTGAGGCTTGGCACATTGGTACTTGTTTACTTGACCCAAGTAGAGTCATCTGGGAAGAAAGAACCTCAATTGAGAAAAATGCCTCCCTTAGATTACGAGTCTGTAGGGCATTCCCTTAATCCTTTATTGCCAGGGCCCAGTCCACTATGAAAAGTGCCATCCCTGGGTCCTGAGTTGTATGAGTAATGAAGCAGAATAACCATGAGGAATAATCCAGGAAGCAACTGTCCTCCACAGACTCTGCTTCGATTCCTATTCTTAGGTTACTGCCTTGAGTTTCTGCCTTGGCTTCCCTAGATGACCTGTAACCCATAAGCTAAATAAACCATTTCATCCCCTCGTGGCATTTGGTCACTGTGTTTTGTCACAGCAACAGAAACCTCATCAATAGAGATATCACAGATTTGTTAGATTCACAACTCAATTAGCCAGGCTCTGGAAGCCATACTCCAAACTTTTAGTGCTGTACGGTCCATTAAAAGACTTCACGGAGTGTTCTCCATTGTTAGAATCATCTTGGTGGACTGATGATAGAATTTGATACTCAAAGATTCCCACTCTTTCAGGCTCCCTTAAGAATAGTAAGAGAAAATATTCTAACCATTTGGAGGTACCGCGTGCATGGGTTACTCACCTTCTTTTTTAAAAAAAATATTGTTTATTTTATTTATTTACATTTGAAATGTTATCTATACTCTTTCCCAGTTTCCCTTCTGCCAACTCCCTTTCATACTACCCACCCTGCTTCTATGAGGATGCTCACCCACTCACCCACCCATCCCATCTCACTGCCTTAGCATTCCCCTATGTTGGGCATCAAGTCTTCACAGGACCAAGGGCCTCTGCTCCCATTGATGCCAGGTAAGGCCATCCTCTGGTACATATGCAGTTGGAGCCATGGTTCCTACATGTGTAGTCTTTGGTTGGTGGTTTCATTCCTGGGAGCTCTGGGGAGTCTGGTTGGTTGATATTGTTGTTCTTCCTATGGAGTTGCCAACCCCTTCAGCTCCTTCAGTTCTTCCCCTAACTCCTCCATTAGGGTCTCTGTGCTCAATCCCATGGTTGGCTGCAAGCATCTGCATTTATATTTGTAAGGCTCTAGCAGAGCCTCTCAGGAGACACCAATATGAGGCTCCTGTCAGCAAGCACTTCTTGGCATCAGCAATAATGACTGGGCTTGGAGACTGCATAAGGGATGGATCCCCCAGGTGGGGCCATTGTTCTTAATTGTAGAAAGTCCACATGTTCTCATATTCCTTGAAATGAAACATTCTTCAAAATCTCCTCAGAGAGTCTAAGCCCAAGGAAAGTGATCCCCAGCCTATGCCTAAAAGTTTCTTCATGCATCTAGGACTGCACTCCCTATAGAACTCTCATGTAGTTCTTTAACTGTCTGAAGCATAAGAGGGGAAAAAAAACCATCATTTAACTAGAGTGCAATTTGCCCTTCTCATATATTGCAAGGAAATTGCTAGAATATCTAAAGTATTTTGTGGCTGATAATTACTGAAATTTGCAACCCTCGAGTAAAAGGAAAACCTACATCATGATATTAATTTGATAAAAAGACAATTTCAAGCCAAGAGAGTCTTTAGACAAGTCATTTTATTAAACATCGTAAACTACTGTGTTATAGGCACGGCGGAACCAATAAAGCATTAATATAGCATCACACAATAGCCAAGAGCAGAATCACAACCAGGTTTGATCAAGAACAGGTGTGAGCACAAAGCAAAAAGCAAATTGTTCAATTAATGGGAACAGAGTTAAACACTCTTGTCTATCAGTAGGTAATAAATCATTGTATCCCAGTAGGGAAAGCTACAGTAATTTCATAAAACAAAACAAGCTGAGCGATTGCACAACCCCTGTAGTAACTCTTTTATCAGCCTCCTCTTGGCACCTTTGTCCCCAAGTTAACCACAATTCTGTGTGTCCAGCTTCAAGCAATGCCCTGTAAGGAGCATTTCAGCGAGGAGGCCAACGCATCAGACTGTCTGGCATTGGAAGTCCGTGGCTCATGCTGGCTGGTGTAATGGGGCAAGCACAGGAAATTACAGTGAAACCAGAGAGATGCTCAAGGGAAGCCGGAGAAAATTAATAGTCACTCAAGAAAATATGCAACAAGACACTCGGTCTTTGAAATTAACGCCGAGATTTATTTTCCCAGACAAATGTGTTTGCGGAGTCTCTACGGCTGAAGCCTCCTCTCCATCTCAACTCAACTTTAAAACCAGCAAGCACAGCAAAATCGAACTTGAAAATCTAGAATGGGAAATACGAAAATTGAGCATGGTCTCTATGCTCAAAATCAGTACTCAGAAGGTACTGCTGAGTAGTGGACAGTTCAGTTGTAATCATTGGGCTGGCACCATGAACTCCTCAATAACCATGCTTTGATCACTGTCTCTGAGCTTTGATTTCCTCAATATTTATCTTAAATTTCTACCTATGCCACCAGCTTCTTTGAAGATACCTATTTATGCCAGAAGAAGCCTTTTTTTTTTTCCGAAGACTAGAGATAACAGAGAAGGGTGTGGTTTCTTCTTATCTCTCCTTCCTGATATGAGACTCCTTCCTGAAAACTATGTGAAGACAAGACTAAAACCGAGAAGTACCTGGAATCTTACAAGTCGGACCAGTCTATTGAATAGTTTAGTCCTCCTTGCCTGCCTCCATTCACTAAGGCCTTATTAAATCCAATAATAAAACCTCAGTAGTAGCCCTTTCAGGGATTCATCAATAGTAAACACATATGTAATATTAGACAACTTTCATCCTACTGAAGAGAAACCAAATCTCTCATGTCAACAGGAGTGTGTTTGGGGGTGGGGAGGGAGCAAAAAGAGGGAAAAGGGGAGAGAGAGAGAGAGAGAGAGAGAGAGAGAGAGAGAATTTATTAGGAAGCCAAATATAAGTGTCTATATTTAGGTTACCTGAAATATCATGTTCCAGCTAGGTAATAGTGTCATAAAGTCTTTACAGTAACAGAATAACGAAAGTCATAAATCAAGACACTTAAAAATACACTATTGGAAATTTCAGATTATAGCTAAGTAGAAAATAGCTACTAAGTGTCATAGATCTGAAATGATAAGTGATGATATTCTTAGCCTTTGGATTGGTGGAAGTTAAGGGTTCATGTGTGCATCCCCCAAAGCATATACTGTCTTACTTTCTGTTAAGACCCTATTTATGAATCTATTGCAAATATTCTTTCTAAAACCCAGCCTCTTTTTTAAATTATTTTCTTTTCTTAAAATTCGTGATACAAGAACCTAGAAGCCACTGTGATGGTGGATGTCTTGTGTGCTATGAGCATCAGGCAGCCTTACCGCCTAGGTTAAGCCCATCAGAGGAGAAAGACAGCGTTGGCCAAACTCAAATATTCCTGAACCTTGGTTGTACACCAGTTGCCGGGGCTGCTGAGTGGAGAGCTGAAGTACTGACATATACTGGTATGGCGGGTTTGTATAGAATACCAAGAATACAAAGCGCAGGTCCTCATGCTTCTGTAGGGAACACTTTACCCACTGAACCATCTCTCCAGCCTCTTGGGTGGTTCTTTATTTCAATTAGAATATATTTACTTTGAGGTTTGCCATGTCCTTTGTTAAGTGAAACTGAACATTTTCACAGAGCCTTTCAAGTGCTTTTACTCAGTAGCCCAGCAATACGAAATAGGGTTTTTTTTTTTTCCTGATTAACAGCACATAAATTACAGTTAAACTGAGAAAATGTGCTCCCTCTTAACAGAAACATAAGTACCACTCAATTCCTTAGTTTTCTTCCTTGCCATAAGTATTTGTCAGCATTACATACTATAGCCTATGTAAACAAAGTCTCAAATTAAAAAAAAAACAACCCCAGGGTAATATATAATGTATAATGTATGATACATGCACGTGTGCGTGCACACACACACACACACACACACACAGAGAGACAGAGACAGAGACACAGAGACAGACAGAGACAGAGAGAGACAGAGACAGAGAGAGACAGAGAGAGACAGAGACACACACAGACATATATTGCATATATATGTGCATATAACCTAGAAAACACCTGTAATTTGTACAGTGAAGGGGAGATATTCAGAAGTGCAGATCTTAATATAGAATATTATCAAGGTGTGAGCAGGAAGCTAACATCACTGTGTAATGAGAAACACATAGCGTGCTTCAAATCATTAGTAGTTACCTTTGAGGATTATGGATTTTACCAATTAGCAAGTTCTTGACAAACATATTACATATTCATGGACTGGATTTTATTTATTTCCTCTAACCATCAACTCTCCCTTTCAGTGACCTTAAGAATGATGAATCTGGGATTATTCAATGCCCTGGAGTAGATTTATAAGATGTTTTGTATTTCTAGAAAATAAACTAATTTTTTTTATTAGAAGCCATGGGTTTGAAGTTTAGTCCTTATTCCCATTAACTGTGTACTATTGTGTAAGATATTAACCTGTCTGGGGCTTAGCATTTTTATCCATTTAGATGGTATTAGCAATATTAATAATAACTGCCCTCAATTTGATAAAGCTTTTGTGAATGAACTTTTTAGTATTTATTTAGTATGTAAAATCCATATATAAAAAGTATGAGTTACTTATTTTTAATGCAAAGTATTAGGGCATTGAGTGAGTATACATATGCTATTGAACAATTGAATAGTTTTCATCCCATTCAAGAGAAAGCAAACCTCTCACTTCAACAGGAGAGAGAGAGAGAGAGAGAGAGAGAGAGAGAGAGAGAGAGAGAGAGAGAGAGAGAGAGAGCTTATTAAGAAGCCAAACATACATGTCCATGCCTTAGGAACATAGATTCATGATATTGCAAATACCATATTCCAACTAGGCAGTGCTTCCACAAAGGTTTTACAGAAATAGAACAATGAAAGTCATAAAGCAAGATGCTTAAAAATACACTGGTGGAAACATCAGGGAGAGGGGCATGGTTATAGAAAAGTAGAGAATTCTTTGTCATGGGCTTTAAGGGATATCTGGTGATATTCTTAGCCTAAAGGATGGTGGGAACAGGGTGCCCATTTATACATCCCAAAACATATTTTACTACATAGTCATAAGGCTTTCGTGTCACACGTAGAGGTAGTCAATAAACATACTCAGTAATAAAATTACTTGAGGCAAATTTTAGAAAATAAAATTGTCTGCATAGAAAATCCCACAGAATCCACTAAAAAAAGTTCTAGATACCCATATTAAAAGATATGAGATAAACTTACACAATCTAATTGTATTTTTTATCACAAGTAAAACACATGGGGACTAAAAATTAAAATATAACACCCTTTATAATTGCTTGTAAAAATGAAATGTGTAGCTGTAATTCTAACAAAACATGTGAAGGAGAACTCGCAGTGAAATAACTTCACAGTGCTATGGGAAAAGTAAAAGACAAAAAACAAGTGGAAGGAAGTATGTACAAAGTTCATTGCCCAGAAAGGTCTCCATGATGGAGGTATCATTTCCCTCCGGCAATGACATACAGATTTGCTGCAATTTCTATCAAAATCTCAGCAGCTCTACTTTTACATGCGAGGCTACTCTGAAATTTAAATGAAAAGCAAAGAGACTAAAATAGCTAAAGCAGTTTTGAAAATGAAAATTAAAGTGGGAACAGTCAGTCTAGTTTCAGGATTAATTATATAAGTGCCATATCACGATTGTGTGATATGACACAGTTTTTTGTTGTTGGTTTTGGTTCTGGCTTTTGGGGGGTTGTTGTTGGCTTGTATGTTTGTTTTGAGACATGTCCTCACTCCGTAGCTCTGACTAACCCAAAACTTACTATGTAGAGTAGGTTGGCCTTGAACATGACCGAGATCTGCCTGGCTCTGCCTCCAGATGCTAGGATTAAAGACCATGTGTGAAATTCTAAATGGAGATTGTTTTTAGAGTAATACACTTTTATGACTTTAGCATAATCACATTACTTTATCCTGAATGAATACATTTTAATAAAGATCCTCAACAAATTGTTAGATACAACCAGAATATTCAGTCTTGACTCAGAGCAGACTCTGTGTGTGTCTGTGTTTCTCTCTGTGTGTATTTGTGTATGGGTACGTATCTGTATGTGTTTGTGTGAGTGCATGTGTGTGTGTGTGTGTGTGTGTGATTGTGTGCATGTATGTGTGTTTGTCTATGTATGTTTGCTTTTGTAAGCATTGTGGATAAATTAGAAGTGTCAACAATTAAGTATATATCACATAGTGATGCTTAAACATTATTTATTAAATTAACTCCACATAGCTCAAATAACTAGTCTTCTAAGCTCTCTAAACAATGCATCATTTATTGATTTCACAAAGTGTATTGAATAGAAATTTTTGTAGATACTATCCTAAATATTAACAAGTGGGAGAGTAGACATGCCTAAATTAAAAATGCTTACCCAAGAGAGTGGGCACAGTGAAGACTTGCTGGTTCTCTTTATACTCGACTTCTTTAACTTGGTGTAATTGTAATTCATGAAATGAATGATCAATTGTAAAATGTCAAGAAAAGATAATTTGACATGTACACAGATGATAGAATTGAATAATCTTTAAAAAAAAAAAGCATACACGTGTATGACATGCTGACATGGACAAAGCTACCAATGATTCAGGGGAACACGAAGAGCCTTGTCACCAAGTTGTGCTGGACCCTCCCAACTGAATATCTCAACATCAGCAGTAAGAATCCCTTCTAAGTATCCCTCAGGGGGTGGTTAGGTTTTGCACTGTGCTAGAGTCATCTGGGAGCAGAGCTTCAGTTGAAAAACATAATCTCCATCAGATTCGACTGGAGGCAAGCCTTCGTGGGATTTTCTTGATTTATGATTGACATAGGAGAGCCAAGCCCACTGTAAGCAGAAGGATTTGGGTTGTATAATGAAGCAGAATAAGCAGTCTCTGGAGAGAGAGCCTGTTAGAAATGTTTCTCCATGACTTCTACATCAGTCGGCTCCCCCACATTCCTATTGCTAGTTCCTGCACTGACTTCATGCAGGCCAATAGCTGTGAGTTTAAGGATGTCCTTCCTTCCTGCGGTTGCTTTTGGTTATGGTTTGGTTTATTACAGCAATAGAAGGCATACTTCTGCTTCTGGCAAAACTTAAATTATTGGGGTGGTTGCTCAATGTTTGAATATTTGCCTTATGGATACGAAGCCCTAAATTCAACCCATATATTCCTAGAAATAATTGGGTTGAAATAGATTGCAAAAAGGTAAAACAAAGACTATGTAGACAGTTATTCTCAGTATTTCAGCTGAACAAAATGATCTTGACCTTCACATTAAAAGGATGAATGAAACAAGGAAATAATATGAGGCAAATTTCTTTATTAATGACCTGGAGAAGATACTCATTGTTACTGACAGTCAACCGGTATCTAGAACTTATTTTAAAATTACAAACATTGTGATGACATAAATATCCCATTCAGAAAATGAGCAAAAGATGGGAATCTATATTCTAACAATGAAGATAATACAGATAACAAATGTAAACATAAGCTGAAAATCTTTTAGTTATCAAAGAATTTGAATTAAAATGAATAACATTACACACCTCCCAGAAGACTTAAACAACACTTATGACTTTGACTTTACCAAGTGTTAAATCAGGTGGTAAGAAACTGGCTCATTTGTATGCTGTGGCTATCAGCATGAAGCATTTTGGACATTCTGGAAACAATCAGCAGTTTCTTTAAATACTTTGTCTTTCAGTTTTATTGTCCTGTACAGCAGTTGGCTTTTCTTAGTTGAGCAGAGCTGCTGAATTAACACCATAGACCAAGTAACACAGCTACAGAATTCATTTTCTCACAGGCATGGAGACTGAAATTTCAAGATCAAAGTCCCAGCCAGTGGTGTGATTTGCTTTCGCTCCCACTATACTTGGCATTCACGTGGCTTCCTCTATCTGCCTTGTGCGCGTCCTCAGCTCAAAAACCACCCATCTTAGTCATCCTTAGGAGCCCATGTGAACTTATTGAACACTTTAAACGCAGTCACATTTTAATGTACTATGGGTTAGAATTTCAATTAAGATTTTTAAGGGAGAGAAATAGAACATAACAAAGTTGTGTTTTCTCAAAATATTCTTCCTGCAATTATCTCGATTTCTCCCTAAGGCTAATACAGTACCTGTGAAAAGAGGGGAAAAAAGATTACTATCTACTTAGAAATCAACTGGTAAAGTACTTACCATTTTTCTAGAAAAATAAAAATGCATTATTCTACAAACCTGTGCATAAACATTGAAGTCCTCTTGAATTGTAATAATCAAGATGTCCTTCAACAAATGAACAGATATATCCTGAGACAGTTGTACCAGAAAATACTTCCCATACATAAGAGGAAACAAATTGATTGTATAATGACATAGATAACTCTTCACAGAGTTATGCTGAGTCAAAAATAATCCAATTTCAAATAATTAAATGTTCTTTGAATTCACTATATCAGTCTTAAAAATGAAGAGCAGACCCAGTGGTTGACACTAGGCCAGGATGGGTAGTATTATAAAGTTCTGCACCTTGCCAGACTCAAAGTCTCTGTCTTGGTTGTCATTTACTAATGTGTTTAAGTAAATTATTAGTGTGGGGGGGGGCAAGAAGCAACTGGATAAAGAATACATGCCACATGTCTTTGTATTTGTTACAGATGCACTTTGATCTATGATTTTCTCAAAGAACAAGGTTAGTTTAAAAAGTAACCATAGAAAACACTGAAAACCACATTATGCAAGCTCCTACACGTATAGGATGCCAAGTCAGTCATACTGCAAAATCACTGCCTGGGACGGGGATTAGAATCACAAAAGCAAGAGTTAGCAAGAGTTACAGAACTGGAGACAAAACTGCAAGGATGTAGATGAGGTTGGAAGGAAGAACAGAGTGTAGGAGCAAAGGCAGAGAGGACATCAAGCTGCTCTCACAAATCATCGAAGTCATGTTCCCTCTGTGACAGTCACTGGAGCATGTGTACTGAACAGACCCAAGGCAAAAGGTAGGAAATATTATTCTTTAAAATTCAACTTATGGCTGATATTTGGGGAAACGGGACGTGGCATAATCTAGAATCAAAAGCATCCGCCACCATTACTCTCTGCAAATAGAAAAATTCAACCAAGTGCCTCCGTGAGGAGGGGACAAGATTCAGCATGTGGTGTGGCTAAGAATAAAAAATAAAGGCTGGTGTCTCTGTAATGATTTCCCTGAAACGTCACTGCAAAATCGGAGCAGAAATAAAGTTCTATTTTGGACTCCTGGAGTATGAATTTAGATCTCATGTAGAAAACACCATTTAAAAAGAAACAAATGAGACAGAAGCTCACATCGAATCTTTTTCTCTTTTACAAGGAGCGTAATTTGATTCTAAATACACTCCGAGAGCCTCTGTGGAAACGCACACTGCGGATCTAGAAAACTGCTTTAGTGTTTGCATGATGTCTTGGCGTTTTCTGACCAGAATATGATAATCCGAGTGTCGTGTTCTTTCGGAGAGAAGCCTCTTAGATGTTCAGTTCTGTGTACGAATTTGGTAGAGCCATAGGACACAGATATTTGGACAAACATTCTGGATTTTTCCGCGAAGACATTTTTACACAAGATTAATATTTGAATCAATAAATTTTGAGTAAAGAAGATTATCATCCCATATATGCCCAAGGCTTCAGCCAATCAACTAAAGCTGTGAGCAAAACAGAAACAGAAAAGTTGTCTCCCCTGGGGACAGGGAATTCTACTTCTGTCCTGCCTTGAGACTCAAGCAATGTCAAACCCTCCTTGATCCCAGCTCGCTGTTCTTTACTTATGGGAATCATGCATTCAGTGAGGTATGTTCTGAGAAATGCATCATTTAGAAATTCCATCATTGTGTGAACATCAGCATGGACTTTTCCACAGCCAAGGTAGTTTATACCCCATCACACACCTGGTTACCAACCTCCACAACATGTATCTATACTAGGTGCTGTAGACAACATAATTCACCGATAACATGTCTAAATAGAGTTATAGTAAAAAAAATATTGTTTACAAGAGAACATCTATAAACAGAGCTGGTAAGGCACACCGCTCTAATACTCAGGAGAGCCAAGAAGCCAATAGTAGGTGACATCACTGCTCTGCTCCGGGCTCTGCAGACACTGGATACTTAGGGTGGACCATGTTCATAATTAATATCACCTCAATTCTAAGTTAATTGTAGTTAGTGTTCTAGTTTCTTTTCTGTTGCTGTGACAAGAAGCAACTTAGAAAGAATGTGTTTATCCAGTTTACACTTTAGAGACCATCAAGGTAAGCTAAGGAACCAAGATGGCAGGAACCAAAGCAGAGACCATGGAGTCTTGGTACTGGTGTGCTCCCAGGCCCACAGTCAGCTACCTTTCTTATATGAGCTAACCTGCCTAGAAGCGGTATCTTCCACAGTGAGCTGACCATTCCACATGAATTACCAAGAAAGAAAGTGCCTCACAGGCATACTCACCAGCCATTCTGATTGAGGTAAATCCTCAACTAATGTCCTCCCTAGTTGTCTCTAGTCTGTGTCCATTTAACAAAAACTAAATAGCGTGTCACATTTAATATATTTTACTTTTTATGTACTTCCGTTCTTAATTTTTGCCCTTTTAAACAATCAGTTCAAAACAAACACATTTACACTTTAACAAACTTTTATGTAATTTTCCTATGAATGTTTTGTTTTGAGTTTTAATTACTTTTAATTTTTTGGAAAGAATAGTAAGACAAGAATACATATAATAACCTTGTCACATCGATAGAGTCATAATTTTCAATGTCACCAGTCCCTGCCTCTGTGTTTTCTATTGGCAAATATTCAGAGACAGTAACACACATGGAGCTGTCATCTTCTACATTAACAAAGCTTGCTTCTGGATTGTAGCTTACTATATCTGTGGGAAGTTATTTGAAAGTTAATATGTTTTAAGAAATTTAAAACAATGCTGAAATACGGTGAAATTCAAAAATCAGGAACATAACTTGTCGACATCAGTATTACAGCTTCCCAATGATAAATGGGCAAAGGAAATATGGCATGTGTATACAATTGAATACTCTCTACCCACAACAACGACAACAACAAAAAAATAGAAGTCCTGTCATTTGCAAAGACGTAAGTGGAACTGTGGTTCATTACCCTTAGCTAAATAAGAAAGGCACAAAAAGAAAGGGTTTCATTATGTCACTTAAAAAAGGACTCAGAGGGGTTGGGGATTTAGCTCAGTGGTAGAGCGCTTGCCTAGGAAGCGCAAGGCCCTGGGTTCGGGTCCCCAGCTCCGGAAAAAAAGAAAAAAAAAAAAAAAAAAAAAAAAAAAAAAAGGACTCAGAAGCAAGCCAATCTCATAGAAATTGAGAGTATGATGAAGTTGAAAATATAATGGTGGTTACCAGTGGATGGTAAGTGTTGGCTGAAGAGAATCATGGGAAAACATTAAGTTACAATTACATACAATCAAAATATTCTTCAGTGCTAAGCCTAGATGGGTGATTATAGGAGATGACAGTAGACTATACAATTCAAAATGTTAGAGACTTTGAAAGTCTTTACCACAATTAATAGCACAGTTTTGAGGCAAGAGATAGGTTTAACCTTATTGAACACTATAGCCTACTATCAGAACAACATCAATAGGAAATGTGAAACATACAGTTTCAATTTTAGCTAGATTTCTCTTGTGGCATTAGCTTATGAGGCACAAGGGTCAGCAAGGCAATATGCCTGTTGGCATGAGGAACTCTCTCTAAGGAGTTCTAAAGGAGAAAATGGCAGTGGTTGACCTGGCCCTACAGAAGAATGTAAGCTGGGAATAGCTCATTGTTGTCACCATTTAGAGCACCAGGAGATTTAGAGACAAGGTTTTGGTAAGTGATTAGATTAGGCAATTATTATGAGGACCATGTCTCTGTGATTTAATTCAAGTAAGCAAGGAAGGGATAGACTAGAGGAAACAGACACATGCACCCAAGTTATTTCCCTGTCTCTGGTCATGTGATGTTCTGCATATGTTTAGAACTCTACCCACTGGATGTGGCTACTTTAGACCAGACCCATGCATGAGCCATAATAAACTTTAGTAACGTTTTCTGTCTTTGTAAAAAACAATAAGATAAATAGAAAATTTATAACAGACTAACACAGGTAACTTTATTTTCAAGACCTAAGCACCAATTGAACTTCGCAATAGGCAGTTTGCGAAAATAATAAAAAGATCAGTCGAGTCTGTCAGAGTTCACATAACTAAATAACGGAGTGTAGCCAGGGGACAACAAATTATCAATGATGGCATATGAATGACATTTTGCTGGCAGCTCAGCACCTCTCACACACATGAGTGGCAGCATTATAAAGGCTGCATCACCAGTTCTAGGACTGACGTCATATACACAGCACATTTCTGGCAAAGACATCACTATGTATGCATGACTGCACGTCCATATATTCATATGCAAGAACACACTCACACAAATGGTTCTTTCTCTGGAATAGAGCTTTTCACGTCGAGACTTAATAATAGAGTCTGTCAGTCAGAAGGGTCTTAGGGAAACAGAATGTTAATGATGAGTTGTGTGAATTGGTTCTGGGGTTTCTGGGATCTCAATGGAAGTAGAATACATTGATTTTCTGATCTAATTAGATTTAAATGTACCAGTTACTATTTCCAGCAGTAATGGAAGTGCACAGAGAATATTTTAGGATGTGGCAAAAGGGATACGGGACATAGAATCACTAGATACTCCTATTCGATGACTTACAAACTTACAAGCAGGTTCTGGGATTCTATAAACATGATCACTTTGAATGGATGTGTCAAAGTAAGGAGTATAATGTGAAATTGGCTGGTAGCTTTTAATTTCACTGAGCAAACATGGAGAGATGGGAATGAGTCTAGGGATTCAGAGTTATGGCCGTGTACTCTATAAATGACTTGCAAAGAAACTCAGATCTGTAACCACTGGAGCTGAGACTAAAACAAACAAACAAACAAACAAGCAAACAAGCAAACAAATGGAATTTCATCATCCACATAGTTGAATTACAGCACAAATTGAACTCCTAGGCCTTCAGTGTTCCTGCTATTTAAGTGAAGACTTGGATTAAGAATAGATGGCGATGGAGGCATAAGGGAAGAAGATACAATGAGCTTAGAGACATTGAACGTTATTAGGAATACCCTATGAGGTTATAACTTGAGTGGGGAGAGGGAGAGGGAAAGGGAGAAGGAGGGGGGAAAGAAGAGGAAGAGGGAGAAAGAAGGTAGGAGTGGAATTCTGTATGGGTAAACCACTTTCCCCTATGACTTCCTATGCCGTTAGCAGCAGCATGACCTTGTCTTACATATACCACTCTGATTGGATAATGTACCGCTGCTATGTATGCCAGAGCTTTGTCTCTGGGCAAGCTTTATCCTGCTGATGATTGACAGCCCCAGTAGCTAGGTAATTTCATGACCTGTGGCTTAACAGTGATCTACACTAAGTCCCAGTAGTAGTTCAAGTCTGCTTCTCAAATGAAAAGCAGTTGTCCACAAAGGGTAGAAGGGCTTTGCTCCAGAATCCCAAGGGAGTCTGTGATGCTGACAGGCAAGTCCATTGAGGTTTTTACACTCTGCACCTATGTGGAAGAATAACTTGTGTGACAACTGGGACTTAACTTTTTAGGTGGTAGCCAGGGGACAGTTATAAATTTCACTTCATTTATTTCTCGGTTAATGGTCATTGTTATTTATTACTTTCATGTTCATAATCTATCATTTACATCTTCTTTTTGCCTAGCATTTAGTTGTCTCAGAAAGAAACTGAATCCAGTGGCTGTTACTCCACAGTGGTTAGAATCGAAAGGAGAGATCTATGTTATTTTGAAGATTGTCAATAGGGTTAGGGGATGGCTTTGGACTTGGGAGAAAGGCATTAGGCATTTCCTACACTGTAAGAGAGAAAGAAAAGCAGACTTGAGGACTCAGTGTGGCTGGATATGACCTCCCAGTCTGTCCATCAAGCACAGCAGCCTGTCTCATCAGAGATCCTGTTGGAAGTTCAGTCTTCACACAATGTAGGGAGCGTGCACACCTGCTTGCTGTTAACTTTGAAACTTTGCAAGTTTGCTCTATTAGATTCTGAATCTCCAAATTCCAGAGACATTCCAACTGCTCTCACAAAGTTTGCGGATTACAACTTTGCCTATCTTCAAATTAACAGTTCTCTAAAAATAACACTATTTGCTAATCTTCAATGGTCCCATACATTCTTGGCTTTGTTTTGTGAAACCAAGAGAGAAGTAATAAATGAAGGAGTCATGAGACCAGTCTCCCAAAGGCTTAGTACATCCGGCATAGGGCTGGTCCTTGATCTTTCTGAGCCTTGACAAGTAAATAGCTAGAAAGGTTAAAGACAAGATTATTCCCCACTGGCCAATCTGATCTGGGCACTCTCTCAACTGAGACCTCTTCCTAAGTGAGTCTTGGTTGTATCAAGTTATAATACAACTAAGGAGGACATCCTCCAGATTGTGCAGAGAGCAATCACATGGCTTCAACAAGGCTCTGTTGAAGAAATAAACGCACAACTCTTGGAGTCACTCGGGTTTGGTAGGATGTTATTATATTTGTCAGGGTTTAGAAAAGTTTAATTAGTAACAGAAAAGAAGGTGAACTCATAAAAAAAAAATCGAGCTGAGCTGAAAAGAGCAGCAAATCACATCGGCGCTGACAGGAGTCACAGACAGAGCAGCAGGAGCAAACGCGGAAGGAAACTACCCACCATCTGAAATTCGCAATGCACACTGGTTGTCACATAGAAGCTGAGAAAGAAAAAAATAACTTGGCCGAGGCACACACGCTAGTCAGTAAAGGGTTTTTGGAAAGGGATCTGTTTCATTTACTAGGAAAGAAAATGGAAGCGCAAGCAAACAAGGGATTAAGCAGGATGAATGTAGAACTGGCAGATACATTCTTAGAACGTAAATGAGTGCCAGTCAGTCACAATGTTACTAATGATGAACTTTGTTGTACCTAGCAACAAGATGGGGCTAAAATAGCACAAGCAATGATATTTGAAATGAACTTACAGTAGAGTTCGCAAATTCCAAAGGTTACATGCCACTCACAGATACCTAAGCTGACTACTCTTGGACTTTTACGACAGAAGACTGTTGAAAGACATTAAGCGAAGACCTACGGTAGAAAATAAAATGGGTATGACTTCCAGAAGACTGAATGAAAAGAATCAATAGTTTAAAATGGGTAGAAATGAAAGTGAAAAAAACATAACCCGATTACATTAATTTCCAATATAATTGTGAGAAAGAAACTAAGTACTTGCTGAGAGCCAGGATCTGATCTGGCCATCAGCAACAGGCCACAGTGTTAGAGTATGCCTGGCCCAGAGCAAGGCTTTGATGGTTTCATGTTGGGCAAAAATAATAGCACAGAATGCAAGCATTGGTTATAACCACAGTGAGCCTATGATAAAGAGCCATAGAAACCAGGCAAATAAGTACCAATCACCCCCCCCCCGGCACATAGGAGGGGATGCCAATTCCTTAAAATCTTTAAATCAATCATAGCTTTTGTTTTATTCCACTGTCCTTACTAAGGCTACCATTTGTCAAACACTCAGTTATAAAAACTAAGTTTCATATCAGTTTTCATATAACACTACAATCTGGAATAAACTTCAATCCTTACCATCTTCCCAGGAAAAGCACAAGGTCTTTAAAAGGGCCACTGTACAAAGATGTACCTTAGTCCTCATGGGGTACACCTGCTTGATGTCCCACTGTAGGTACACTGAGGAACATTGTGTGAGAGCACTGACTTCCAAAATCACAGAAACTGGAATAAAACTAGTTTACTACCCCACATATTTGCTCTTGGGTCAGTTCAAAACATAACCTCACAAAATAATTCCCAGTTCCTTATAATTCTGGATGATTCCATTTCCTTTTCAGAAGTATAGAATGTTGTAATAAAAATTTCCAAGAGTGAGTTTCCTCTCCCATGAATGTGATGCCTCTGTCCTTTCCCACAAACCATGTAACATAATTTAGTAGCTCTCTTTAGATTGATAATGCATGTAGTTTGTTAGGTGTCTTTCTGAGTAGTACACAAAAAACTAGTCTTCATTATATATTTTAAATGGATATTTATTATATATGTGATTTTTATGTAGGTATCTATGTGCATATAAAAGCCAATCTATGTGTAAGCATGTGCATTGACTTTTCATATGTGAATTTAATATTAGCACATATATGTTGTACTAATATACACAGTTATTGGATTTTTGTATATAATTTACTATTTTTATTTTTATTCTTGAGATTATGATACTATGATATAATTAAATTATTTTTCTTTTCCCTTTATTGCACATGAACTATCCCACATACCCTTCCATGTTCTTTTAAATTCTTGGCTTCTTTATTTATTAATTGTTCCTATATGCATTTATGGTTGTACATATGTATCCTAAATTACACACACACACACACACACAAATGTATATTTTTACAATCCTAAATACAACCCAATCTGTCCATACAATGTTAGTTGCATGTATATATTGGGTAACCCGGTGGGTGGTATGATCTTCTCTGGTGAATAGTATTTCTCCCACTCCCAATATTTCTTGCTTAGCTGCAGTGTTTGTTTGTTTGTTTGTTTGTTTGTTTTTGTAAAATTGAGGCCTCATGAGATTTCCACCATCCATTTGTTTTGGGAGCCAGACTAGGTCTATTGGGCTAAGGAGACGTGGTGGATGGAAAAGTCAGAAAGACTCACCAGGCTTGACACTGGAAAAATAGGTGGGAAGTCTCATATTTTAGGTTAACAGAATTCTATATATCATCTTTCTTTCTTGATTTTATTCTAATATTTAGAACAAATAAATGGTTCTTTCTTACACTGAGAATTTGACCTTATTGTATATTGTCATATAGAAAATACTGCCTGTGTCCTTACCACCTAAATAGCATGAGTTTCCAGTTACTTCATATCATTTTAGTTGTTTATTAACGTTGTTTCTCTTAAATAAGGCTTTCTGTAATCATTCACTATTTTCAGAACTTGTACTGAAAATGAGTTACCTGGGTGATGGCGAACATTTGTTTTTCTCGTTTTTCTTCATTTTAAATAATTTCCCCAAGCTTCTTTGAAGTCAGTACATCTTCCAAAATGCACTAATGCATGCTCTTCATATACTTTTTCTCCCTCATGTCTATGAGTGTTTTGCCTGTGTGACCGTCTGATGCCACGGAGGTCAGAAGAGGGCAGCAAATCTCCTGTAATTGGGGTTATGGATGTCGTGAGCCTCCATATTGGCACTGGAAATCCATTCATTATTTTTTTTGAGAGCAGTAGTGCTCCTAACCACTGAGCAATCTCTCCAGCCTCCAAACTCCTTAATACCTATCAATCATTATGAATGTGCTTTGCTGTGTATATATACTAAGTGCACAAGACTTCCCACTATTGCCACACAATGCCAAGCATAGTTAAGAATGAATTGTAGTAGATTGACTCATTACCTTCATTTATTACTTTTCCCTACACACTGTCAAAACAAAAAGATGTGTTAAATATCCCTTACTGCTATTGTTCTGTCCAATTTTCTCGGCACACTTAAAAGCACTTTTGAGGGAGTGCTTATTTTACATTAATCTGGTGCACGGAGGTTCATAACTGTTACATCTTCATTGAGAACTTTTAAATCAAAATGAAATCACCATCTTTGTCCATTTGCTGCTTGGGGAAATTGATTTTATTTTGATGCATAGGGCCACTTTGCTATTCTTTGCTGTTGGCCTTGTGTGATTAATCTTTGTCTGAATTTTTAACTTTTTATTGAAATTCCTTTACAGTTGTTTCTTGTAGAAAAAAACATATGGCTTTTGTATTTTGGTTATAATAACTCATTTAAGATTTTTCAGCCATACACAGTGACATATAAATATTTCTTATGCTTTGGATTTTTTGTGCTCTATTTTCTTTACTATAAGATTACCTGTTTTCTAAATTTCCTTCATTTCCTTCTTTGAGTTTCCTAATATGTTGCTAGGGCAGTATACAAATTAGGTTAGTTGTGCATGCTTTCAAATATCATGCATTCAAAAATCATAAACATTTTCTTCAACACATCAGTGTGATAAAGGAAACATCTTAGATTTCTCCCTGAGAATGAGTAAGCAAATAAGAAGTAGAAAACATTTTACAGTCTCTGTACCCTGGACTCCTATCCCTTACATATACTTTTAAGGAAATATGACATAGAACAATGATGTAACTTACTTCATAAATCTTCTCTACTAGAAATTACTTCTGATATTTTAACTTTGATGTTATTTGAATTATATTTTTCTAGTATTAACTCTATCTTTAATTGGTTTCAAGTTTTGCCCCAGTATTTGTACCATAACTCACTCTCTCTGTCTCTCTCTGTCTCTCTCTGTCTCTGTCTCTCTCTCTCTCTCTCTCTCTCTCTCTCTCCTCTCCCTCTCTCTCTCATTCATTCTTTTGTTTTTCTTTTTGTTTTTGAGTGCTTTGTTTCCCCTTATTTCTACGACATTCAGGTGTGTTTGAAGATCGTTCTCCACAGGACCATAATATGTATGTGTAGCACACGGTCCTGAAGGATCGAATCTTTTGGGTTCAGACTCCGTCTTAGAGAACCAGACCTAAAGTTGAACTAAAGTTAACTAAGAAGACTGGTGTCTAGAACCAGTTTCCAGGAAGCCCCTCAACAAGACCTGTGTCTATCATCAGTTTCCAGGTCATTGCCCAACAAATCTACGCCTGTAGGTTAAAAGCCCGCCCCTGACACTTCACTTCCTAACAACCACCAATCAGGAAAAAAGCATTAGTTTATGGTTTGGCTCCCAGCACCAGCCAATTATGTTAAAGGCCATGATGCGCCCCTCCCCCCCCAATCGGATATGTATCAGGCTAGATACCTCCTTCTTGCCTCTATAAATGCTTGTTTAAAACTAGGCTTAGTCTCTGCTCCAAACTTTGTCTCCATATCTCCTCCTATGAATAGTTTTGTTCCCTTTTTAAGAAGGACTGAAGCATCCGCACTTTGGTTGTCCTTCTTCTTGAGCTTCATATGGTCTGTGGATTGTATCTTGGGTATTCTAAGCCTTTGTGCTAATATCCACTTATCATTGAGCACATATCATGTGTGTTTTTGTGTGATTGGGTTACCTCACTCAGGATGATATTTTCTAGTTCCACCTGTCCCACCTGGGTATCCAGCCCATATACATACAGCCACCAAAGCCAGACAGTATTGCTGATGCCTGATATAGCTGTCTCCTGAGAGGCTCTGCCAGAGCCTGACAGATACGAGATGGGTGCTGGCAGCCAACCATTGAACTGAGAATGGGTCCTCAATGGAGGAATTAGAAAAAAAAAAATTGAAGGAGCTGAAGGGGTTTGTAACCCCATAAGAACAACAATACCAACCAACCAGAGCTCCCAGGGACTAAACCACCACCCAAAGAGCATATATGGACAGACCCATGGCTCCAGATGCATATGTAGCAGAGGATGGCCTTGTTGGGCACCAATAGGAGGAGAAGCCCTTGGTCCTGCCAAGGTTTGATGCCCCAAATGTAGGAGAAAGTCAAGGCAGGGAGGCGGGAAGGGGTGGTTGGTTGGGGGGAGGAGCACCCTCATTGAAGAAGGGGGAGGGGAGATGGGTTAGGGGGTTTATGGATGGGAAACCAGGAAAGTGGATAACATTTAAAAATGTAAATTTTAAAAGTGCAATAAAAATTAAAACAAAAACCAAGACAAAAATCTAGACTCAGGGTTGCACTTTCCTGCTCTGTCAGGGTTGGTGGGGAACCCACTCTTGAGCTTGAATAATGAGCCCCAAATGTGATTGCATTGGATTCGGCTCCTTAGTGGTCTTTTGGGGGTTCACGAAAATTTTCTGGCACAGCAGCATCACTAGGTTCAAATGCCTCCTTCCTCTTGGGCTTTTAGGGCTATACCTAAGTTTTCAGGTCTTTAGGTCTATACCTAACACATCTAATGTTTAGGGCTGGAAGACCAAGGCCAAGGTGGACTTTGTTTCTTTGTACTCACTTGTAGTGTTTGTATGTATGTGGAATTAGAGGCCTGGTACGATCTAGGAACAGAGATCTACAGAAAGTGTTTGTGTGCACCCCCTAGCGTAGTTACAGTCATGATTGGTCAATTAAAATGTGGCTGCAGGGGTTGGGGATTTAGCTCAGTGGTAGAGCGCTTGCCTAGCTAGCGCCAAGGCCCAAGGTTCGGTCCCCAGCTCGAAAAAAAAAAAAAAAAAAAAAAAAAAAAAAAAAAAAAAATAAAATGTGGCTGCAGACAATCGGTTTTTGTTTGCCTTAATTCATTGATTTAAACTACAACATTTTTATGTGGTGGCAGCTACCATATTAGAAACAAGTCTTCAAAGTTTCAAGGTAACAAAGGGTAAATGTATACAGAGTTGTATCTTGTCTATCCCCCCTCACACACACACACACACACACACACACACACACACACACACACACACACACACACACACACACACACACACACACATTTTTTAAATCCCTTCTTAATAAATTCTTTCCACTCTGAGCAACTGGATTTTTCCCAAGCTCATTTAACAACTGGAATACAGTTGTGGAATCTCATTGATTTGTGACCCTTTTCCCCCTTAGGTCGCTGCTGGTTGCCCCTCCCCTTGATCGCTAGTGGAATTCCCAGTTTTATTTCGTCCTCTGTCTTCTCCTCTCCTGGCTGTTTCTTTCTCACACCAAACAACCAGAGCTATTTCTCTGTCACCTCTATTCACAAATAGAGGGAAGAGCTTAGAGCTTTGCTTTTCTCTGACATTCTCTTTGCTGAATAGTCGGTACCTTTTAAAAGATGGGTTGTGTTGGTCTCAGCTACTTACAAGATCCTTATAGTGTTTCCAAGTTTCATTCCTCATGATTCCCTCTCTCCTGTTGGTGTCCTTAACTCTGGCTGAGTTGATGATCTGCCATGCTTAATTCCCAGGTCATTCTCATTCCTTTCCTTGTGTTTTATACTCTGCCAACTTGAGAGACTCAATACACCAACCTATCTGGTTTGACCTACAGCAGCAGATGCTAACACTTCTCCAGTTCCTTATTTTTTTTTCTTTTCTTTCACCTGTGTTTAAACCTCTTGCATCTTAGCAGCTAAGTTTCTGCTTCACATCCCTTCTCAGGACAGTGATTTTAAGACATAAGAAGCTCAGATGGACAAGAAGGATCTAAAAAGTACACCAATCTACTCTGAATGACGTAGTCCAGGTATAAGATTCACTTTGTGTCATAAATATGGGTGGAGACCTTCCCAGCAAGCTAAATATTGCCCAGGAATGACTGAGTTCCATGGTAAATCTTTCCATTTATGATCCTTTCCATTTATGATTTGCTTTTATGACGTGTATATCATTTTTGGTTTTGATGTTTTTGTTCTTGTTTTAGTTTTTTGTTTTGTTTTGTTTTGTTTTTCAAGACAGAGGCTCCATTTGCCCAAAGCTGATCTTGAGTTCCAGAGCTCTGATGCCTTGTCTGCATAGCTGGGATAGCTAGTAGTCATCATCATTCAGGTGTCTGCAGACTACATCTTGATAGTAGCTACTAGAAGTGTTACTCTCCCGACTTATTGATCGGATGGTTTGATTTTCTTTCATCCTTTTTGTTGCATATTCTATGTAACCATCATCTATCAGATGCATGGCTAGGAAGATATTTTCCCCATCATGTAAGCCATCTCTTCAGCTGCTAAGAAGTGTCTCTTAATTCCATGAAGCCCAATTTGTCAACTAAATTTATTTCCAAAGCGACTGAAGTCCTATTCAAAAAGTTATTGCATTTGGTGACATTGTGAAGCATTCACCTTATTTTTTTCCCTCAATCAGTCTTATAGTTTTGTATCTTACATTCAGTACTTTGATCCATTTGAAATTAATTTTCACACAGGTTCAAAAGATAGAGATCTAACCTTTCTTCTCCATAAAGATATCCAGTTGTGCCAGCATCATTTGTTGAAAGAGCTGTCTTTTCTCCAATGTGTATTTTTAGAACCTTTACAAAAATCAGGTATCTGTGGCTGCAGGAGTTTATTTCTGAGTCTTCTCTGTTGCACAGATCTGTTTTTGTGGTGGTACCATCCATGCTGATTTTGATACCATGGCTCTGCTTGCTATACTTGAAATCAGGGGTGGTATTACATCTAGCGCTGCTCTTTTCCCCGGGATCGCTTGGATTATGTAACCATCTCTAATGCTTCCATAAGAATTTGGAGATTTTGTTTTTCTAATTATATAAATAATGACATTGAAATTTTGATGGGAATTACATGGAATTCAAAGATCGTTCTTGGTTGTATTTGTAGAATACTGATTCTTCTACTTCTTATGCATGGAAACTGCATCTTGTAGGATCTTTGATTTCTTTCTTTAATGTTTTAATGTTATTGATATAGAGATCGTCCATGTTCTTTCTATTGAAAAGTTTGCTATAATTCTGATGTGCTTGCTTTTGTATGAGGCATGGTGCTTCTCTCAAAGCTTTCAATATTTTTTATTTGTTTTCTATGCTTAGTGTTTTGATTATAGCAAGAGAGGTTTCTTTTGGATAGTGTCCATTTTAAGTTCTGTATGCATCTTGAATATAGAGTTTCACCTCATTCTCTAGATTTGGGAGCTTTTCTAGGATGAAACTATTAAATTTATTTATTTATTTATTTATTTAGCTTGATAGTCTTCTATCTACAGAATTTGTAATTGTCTTTTAATGGTGTCCCAGTGAACTCATATGTGTTGTTCATATGCTCATATTTTCTTATTTTTGTCTTTGTTGGTGCCTAAATGTTCTACCGTATCTGCTTTGCCTTCCATCCTTGGTCTTATGTCTTCCACTTGATCTGTCTGTGGGTAAAGCAGCCTTCATTCATCACTTTTAGCTCTTCTTCTGTCTGTGTGCGACTTGAGTCACTACCTCTTAAGGGTCCATGCTTTGCAGTTCTAAAATATTTATCTCTTATTTTTGAAGCCAGTTTTGTGAACTTTCTTCAGATTATAAACTTACACCAGTATCCTTTTCTTAATAGTTTATTTTTTTTTTAGAAACTACTTTCTGATTTTTTTATGTTTGTGTGAGCAAATAAATAAATTTAATTTGTATGGGGTATAAGTGCGTGTGTGTGTGTGTGTGTGTGTGTGTGTGTGTGTGTGTGTGTGTGTGTGTGTACAGAGAGACAAAGGAACCATCTGCTGTCCCCCTCTCCCACTTTCTGCTTTATTCTTTGAAGCAGGATCTCTGTATAAACCTAAGGCTTGTACTTTTCTTTCATGTTGGAAGTCAGCAAGCCTGGTTCTACTTCTCAAGAGTTGGCATTATAGGCATACTTAAGACTATGGCCACACAACTTGTTATTTGAGTACTGAGATCTGAATTCAGATCCTCATGGTGAGTATAGAGCAAACCATTGAACCACTCTAACCACGGAACCTCTCCTCTATCCACCATTGTGAATATTTTTTAAATACTTTTATTTGTCTTTTACAGCTTTGGTTTTCATTTGTTATTTTATAGATTACTGTCATAGACTCCATCTTTGTTTTTTTCCTTAATTGTCTTTTGTTTCTTTGATACATTATCCTTATAGGAAAGGTAGATCAGATCCATTCACCTAAATACAAGAGTGTATATTGGCTATTGTGATTACTGAACACTTTCTGATTCATTGCAAACACTAGAAAGAGAGCTGAACAAGGTATATATGTCTATATTCAACGTCTAGTGCGCTATAACCTTCTCTTTATCTTGACTGTTTTGAACAGTCCTTCCTACCTGAATTGGGTAGCTTGCTATTAAGAGCCTTTTAATGTGTACAGTTTGAAGCAATAAATACTTGTTCATTTACTAAATATGAGGGGAAATTTCTCTAAGTGCAATTCTCCTGAAAGTTTCAGCCTTTTCTTTTGAAAAATATGAAATTGAACTTAGGAAACACCACCCTCCTTTTTTTCTTAAAAACTATCAATTATACTCTACATTTGAAATTATTTGGTAGAATCATATCAGATGATGAGGAAAAGAATGATTGATTTAGAACTCATAAACAGAAGTTAGCTTTCTCCCTTATGAAAATTGAAATGGAAGGTTTCCCTTCTGTGAGATGTGCATGTACAAATATTTGATGGACTGAACGCCATAAGGACTTCCTCTGTGTGGCCGTGTCATCTGCCTTAAGAACTGCCTTATTAAATGATCCATGTCTTAGTGTTGAGGACCTAAAATGTTGTGCAGTGTGTTGTGCTTTCTCAGTGATACAGTAAACAAAAGACACATTAGTCAAGTACCTGAGCTACTCTCCTTTCCATTCTGATAAAATACATAAAAGAAGTCATTTTGGTGAGGAAAAAATTTTTTTTGTCTCATGGTTTGAGAAACTGTCACCTATTCTGATGAGGCAGCGCCCTGATGGTTGAGGCAGGACTAATATAAAATCCATGGCATCGTGTCACAGGAAAAAGCTTCAGCCACAAACATGGTTCCACCTGTCACCAAGAAGGCCTGTCTCTAGCCAGTGGCTTCCTCTGTCTAGAACCCGACTCCTAACATTCCACTACCTTCTGAAACATCTAGTAGCTCAGAAGCAAGTGTCCAAACACATGAGACGACGAAGGATATTCACACTCAGAACTATGTAGGCTTCACCACACTAACGGAAGTCAGACATCAGGTCTTCACCCTAGAGACGCACCCTCTTTTCAAAGGAAACCAGGTCTGTCAGAATTGTAAATCACAGTTGAGCTTTGCCTCCACAGCTCTGAGGAACTCAAAGAAAGTTTCCTTCTTTATTAACCAAATCCCCTTTTACCTGACTGATTTGCTTCCTTAAGCATTGAAGTGTTTCCTATGTCCTTAGGTAATAATAATTATTACATTATCAAACACTTTTTTTTATAATTTCTATGTTAGGTCCTGGAGATACGGATGATTGCTACCAGATGGTCCTCATTGTCATGGTAAATGTATGGTCTAATGAACAGGACAACTAGCAAACAAGTAAATGAGGAGAAGAAGAAATATTGGTAGTCGTCTTAATGAGAACAGTGAAGTGTGCCTCATGATTCAGAATACATGTTGAGATGACTTAAAGGTGGGCGAGACCAATTCTGTTCACACTGAGGAAAATGAGGCCAGTTTGGCAGCATGGTACAAGAATGACAAGTCTTCGTCTTAGGCTTCTGATGGTAGAAAGACTCTAACGTGGAAATTCAGAAAGCAGTTGGAGGGGTGTGGCAACAGTCAAGGCATCAGGTGTCAGGAGTTAAGCATAGACCAATGCACACATGTTTTCCTTCTTTGTGATATAGGGTGTTACTATGTAGTTCAGTTTGTCCTCAAATGTGTGACTCTGCTACTTCAACTACCTGAGGCCTGGAATTATAACCTATATATCTTGAGGTTAAAAAATATGAAGTGAATTCTCAATAACAATTTTTTACTATTAAAGCACTTTGGATAGGAAACAATTGATATATTTAAATAGGGATTAATATGGTATACTTTAAAAGAATATTACTAAAATGAACATTAGTTTGGATATATGTAGCAAGAATGGAAACAGAACGTTCAGGGTTTTGCCACAGCAAAAAGTGACACATTTAAATTTCTTTCAGGGGGAAGATGGATAGCTTCAGAGGTAGGATTGATAATTTTCTAATAGTGATATAAATAGTATATTAAGCACCAGAAATGTTCTTAGTATTCTTATAGACTCAAGCAATTGACAATGTCATTTACTAAGATGTGGGAGACAAAGAAGAGAGAAGAGAGAAAAACCAAGTGGCCCTGTTTGGACATGACTCTTAGAAGTCTTTAATTCTAATGTATAGTTGAATATATGTGCCTAGTATTTGCTCTAGACATTTGCATTTCTAAAGGTCATGAGTAAAGGCACAAGGGAAATACGGCCTCTAAGGTGTAGTAATACAGAAGTCAAGAGAGCCCTCATCAAGCTCAATATTTAGACTCCAGAAGGAAGAGAAAGAGTCTACAGAGGAGATAATAAAAGGGAAAGAATTCCAAAGCAAAAGGAAAATTAATCTAGTTATACGGAAGTCAAGAAGATGAAGATTTCAGAAAGGAGGGCACAGCTCCTATGTTACAGCTGCTGAGAGGCTAAGAGAGACGATGAGTCCACAACCTGCAATTACGCGAGCCAATTGTGACCTTGGCAAGTGCAATTGCATTTAAATCATGGACCTGAAGAATAAAGAAAAGAAGTTGAAAAACTAACTTAAAATGAAGAAAGCTAGTCAAAAGCTAACTTAAAACAAAGAAAGATTAAGATAATTGACTAAGTAGAGACAATATATGTAGAGGTGATTCCACAATTTGTGGGCAAGGCAGACTAGGAAAGGGAGACGGCTTTAGCTGCTGCTAACAAAGATGGAAAACAAAATTGGTTGCATAGATGTTTATAGCCCCACAAAGAGATTTCAGACCACCAGCTTATCTTCCCATTAGCAGTGGGAATAAAGACAATTCTATGCACAGGTCAGCCACCAGAACTATCATAACTATATAAAAACAAAGTAAGAACATCATAGAATGACTGAAGCAGTTAGATCTATTCCATGCTCCTTGGTTGACAAGACTGTGGATTGCAAGGTTTCTTTCGGGCTATTTTCTGCAGGGCAGATGCCAGACTTCAGATAACAGGACAATAAGGAGTGAAGCACTGTCAGCAGCTGAAATGTGTTTATCTCTAATCAGCCACAGAGTATACAGCAGCTACTCCCTCATTTCTTACCAGTATTAGAAAAGCTCATTTGCTTTTGTTGAAAAGAATTTGAGATTGGCCCTCTTCTGTTTTAAATGCCTAAAAGAAAGGAAACCCACACATGCCATGACAGAATACAATGTCATTTGAATACAGACTAACAGAGAATAATTATCCCACCACGCCAAAGAACCAGAAAACAGTGTGGCTCAGGATGCCATATTTTGATATATATTTTTCAAAATATACATTCTGTGTTTTTTTTCAGAGCACTTCCTTGGATTTAAGTCAGGCTGGCCTAGCTGTCTGACACTGACATATCCCCGTAGATACAGCTGACAACCCTTAGTCGACCAGTCACCAGCTTAGAGTATTATTTATGGACATTTTTGAACTCAATCACATAGCAAGCAAGACATACAGAAAGAGGAAAAGCAATATCAGCTGGGAAATAACACTCTATTTTTTTTCTCCATGTTTCTTCAATGTAAAATCAAAAACTAAGTGCACATATTAAAGGGAGGAAGTGACTACTGCTAGGGAAGAATGAACCGTGTTATATTTAAGGAAGACTTCAAGAAGCATCACAGGGGAGAGGATTTTCTGTCATTAAAATGAAGTGTCATTTTAGGTTTCCTCCTACATATGTCAATTTAATTATAAAACAGATTTTATACATCAGAAGCAATAATGGGGTACTGGATGAGTGGGTGTGGGTGTGTGTGTGTGCATGCATGTGTAATTTTTAAATATTCAACATGAAGATTTCTGCACTCCAGAGAATTAATCAAACTGTCAGCTCCAAGACCAAAAACTGAGAAGTGCACCCAGTGGTGTGTCATGGTAACTTAGCAACCAGAGCTGAAGAGGTTAAGACAGAAATTACTGTCATTTCCTAATATTTAAGAATATCCACCTTATACTAGCCTTGCTCTCTCCCATATCCACATCCTGATCCCCCTTGATTGTAGTTCACTAAATCACATCTTTTATATATTTTAAAGATACTATATATGACAATTTCCTTTTGTGGGTAGTGAAAATCACTTCCAGGAGACTGAACTTGAGAGCAGCTCTTGATCTTCCATTGGCCAATACTAAGGTCTTTTACACATCACAGGTGTTGGCAACTGGATTCGTAACCACATAAGATGCTAAGCACCTCCTTGGTACCTACTGAGGGCTTTAGCCAGTTCCATGACCGACTCTAAACAGCAAGTCCTTCTGTCAAAATTACAGTTTTGCAGCAGTCCAGGTATGGGCAGCCACACAGGATCTTCACATAGCTTGGTTTTCTATTCAGGGCAAAGAAATCATTCCCTAAAATATACAAAATAGTTGTTCACCTTGATGCCTGGGAAAGAAGTACAACTGAATTGCTTAGCAACAAAAGGAAAGAGGGGCATTATTTGAGTCGTTGATATTATATACACTATCCTAAATAGCCTTGAGTTTATAAGAAGATAGGGACATTGCTCCCATATTTGTCAATAGTGGCCAGCCATGTTGAGAATTCTTCAATCCAGCTCTTACAAAGCATGAGGTTTGTTGGTGAACAGCAGTGGTTGGACGTAGAACAACACCAGCTCTTCCCAGCATGCCCCTCTGTGTTGCTTACCCGAACGTGTGTTTCCTGGAAATAGATGTAGTTGGCAGCCATTTTTTTCTCCCATATGAATTGTTAATAGTCACACCGTATAGTTGCTATGCTTTTTGGAGCTCTTTTTGTCCCATTGTCACTAGGACAGTGAATCAACTTTAAACCTCTCATCTCAGTGTAGACACATGCTTCTTCATTTAGGAAGCATTACCTGCACTCCCTTTTGAGCAATTCTCAATGCTCAGGAAGGAATAGGTAATACTCAATACTCATCACCATCAGAGACCTCAAGTATGTCACCTTAATAATACAAAATACTGCACTTCAACACAGGACTATACTTTCTCTACATCTCTTTACCTTTAATCTTCAAATATTTATCATAGGACACAGCAGTAATTCTGCCTGGCCTCTGTGTTAGAGGTATCCAAATGAGAGGTGTTAAAACCTAGACTATGAACTGTTAACAATCTTTGAGAATGGAGAAAGACTATAACTGTCTCTATTCCAAATAAACTTCTTTTATTTTTGATCCAGAGAATGAAAAGAAATCATAGATATGATGGTATTTCAGCATCCTCATCCCTAATTTATGTTACAGAGAGATCAATGTGCGTATGTGTGTATCTGTGTGTGTGTGTGTGTGTGTGTGTGTGTGTGTGTGTGTGTGAATGTGTAAATAGGCTAAAAGAGTTGCAGGAGTCTACATACACATTAACTGTAACATCCTTCTTGCTTCTGGGTTGTTACAATCTAACACAGATGACATTTGGGCACATAAGTATATTTATAAACTGTGTATCTAGATTCAACTAACCCTCAGAATTGGACTACTTAATATATTCATAAAAATCAACATTGATCAAAGACCACAGTGCAGCAAGTAAACACCAAGTATCTGATAGAGAAGACAACTCCCTCCCTACCTCTCAACGAGCTTTACAAGGGGGAAATAAAGGCAATCTAAGGAGTCTACAAGAAATACCAGGAATTGCATATTTGGGAATATGTAAATATATATGTATATATATGTATATATATTATCAATTAATATAAGTTGTGCTATTAATTTCCAGCCTAAGTGATTTTCATTCTTATTGTATAAGCTAATGCCTTGATTATCTGGGTATTTAGTGAGCTGCATACTTAGAAATATGATGATATGTCAATGAGAACGTTTGGAGGCTACAACTTTAAGTCAGGTTTCCTGTTTTAGCCTGAAGTGGACGCTTCCTTTCAGATGCACTGGCTCCACCCCACCACACTCATCTAGGAGGCCCCAACTCTGCCTTTAGTTAATATTAATCTGTCTGTTGCTTTGTCTCCTGATCTTTGAACAAAGGACGTTATTTACCAAATCTGGATGGAAAACTCCGGATTATAAAACTCATAAGCAACTCATGGATTATTCTAGTCTGTTAAACTGGCAGTGTGACACATCTTCTATAGGATTTCTCAGAATTTTACATTAAAAGCCTCACAGCTATTGCACACAAAGCTGGGACCATTCCTTCATTCCGTTGTTCTCTGATCCACTGTAGCCTTATGTGCTGGGCTCCGTCTGCTGCCAAAGAAGCTTCCTCGAGGAGAGGCAAAAGCTACTTTTTTTTTTTATTAACTTGAGTATTTCTTATATACATTTCGAGTGTTATTCCCTTTCCGGTTTCCGGCAAACATCCCTTCCCTCCCCCTTCCTTATGGGTGTTCCCCTCCCCACCTCCCCCATTGCCGCCCTCCCCCACAGTCTAGTTCACTGGGGTTCAGTCTTAGCAGGACTCAGGGCTTCCCCTTCCACTGGTGCTCTTACTAGGATATTCATTGCTACCTATGAGGTCAGAGTCCAGGGTCAGTCCATGTATAGTCTTTAGGTAGTGGCTTAGTCCCTGGAAGCTCTGGTGGCTTGGCATTGTTGTACATATGGGGTCTCAAGCCCCTTCAAGCTCTTACCTGCTTATACAGATAAGTATTTAGCATATAAAAGTGGCAGTGGTAGGTTTTCCTCTGGGTTTCAGGACCTTACTTAGAAGCCATGGGTAGTTGGTTGGGTCATACTTCCAGGTATGAATTCCCTCCTACGGAGAGGGCCTTACGTCCAGCTATAGAGCTGTTGATTACTGCCAGGATATAGATGCCACCATTACATCTTTTGGAGTATCTTGACGTTCTGTTCCTCTGTTCCTTGTTTTAAGGTGTGTGTGTGTGTGTGTGTGTGTGTGTGTGTGTGTGTGTGTATGTGTGTTTAAATGTATATGTGTATATGTGTGTGTGTAGGTGTCCATGACTGTGTGACATGCTTTAAGTAGATCTTAAGTAGTATAATTTCCTATGACCTTTTCCAAACCCTTGTGTTACTTACACCTCTCTTGTCTCCCTCTGTGTTCTCTTCCTTCTTCTGTCCCTCCCCAGGAAAATTGTGCCCCCCCATTGTTTCCATTTCCCTGTCATAGTACCTGTGTCCTAATACTCTGCTTTAAAGAATCTCTCAACCCCTCTGTGGTCCCCTTTCTATTTCCTGGTATTTGCTGTAATTCCAGTTATTATACTCACAACTGAAGCTTTAAAGCTAGAAGCCAAAAATGAGAGTGAGCACACTCTAATTTTCTTCTGAATCTGGATTCCCTCGCTCAATATAGTATGTTCTCTGATAGACGATTAATATGCAAAACATATAAGGAACTCACAAAATAGCATTAAAAATAATTTTAAGACCAGGCTTAGATCTGAACAGAGAATTCTCAAAAGAAGAAATAAAGAAAATGGCTAAGGAATCTCTTACAATTCAACATTCTTAGCAATTGGAGAACTGTAAATTGAAATGACTTTAATATCTCATCTTACTCCATTCACAGAGACTAAGGTCAATCAAATGACCCACAACAAACGCTGGTGGGGGGCTGCTCGTTCACTGTTGGTGAGATTGCAAACTCATGTAGCCTCTGTGGAAATCAGTGTGGAGAAGTCTCCAAAAGTTCAAACTAGTCCTGCATGACTCAGTTATACTACTCCTTACTATAGACCCAAAGGACTCAAAGGATAATGAAAATGTGATACACACACACACACAAACACACACACACACACACCACACACATACACACACACCACATACACACAGACACACACCACACACACACACAGACACACACACACACACACGCACACACACACACACACACACACATTTTGGAAGATTATTCATCTGTAAGAAAAAATAAAACCATGAAAGTAAATTTTGTAAAGTGTTTGAAGACATGATAGGCAGAGATCCTAAGTGATTTTTTTTTCAAATAATTTAGTGAACTTTAGTGCAGTTACAATGCCACTTGATACATGTAATTTGGTTTCTGCTGTAACTAGATCATTAGTTAATTTTAGAGTTAGATGCTGGTATCAATAAGAATGTGTGTGTTATTACTAGAAATGAAAACACTGAGGGAAGGAGATGGTTCTAGTGCTCGTGATGTCGCTGCTGCTTAGCTATGGCCATGGTGAACTCTCTAAGACTATGCTTGAGCAAAATAAGCCCCTGTGGTCCCAGTGTTGTAGGGAACCCCAGACAACTCAAACCACTACGTCTATCAGCATCCTAGAGGAAACTACTTGCTTTTACCTTACACTGTCTGGACCCAAGTTGCTTATTTGTGAATTTTAAAGCAGAATCGACTCATTATTGTGAATGCTTTACTCCTTTAAATTCTTTGCATAGCTTATTCCTTTAGACGGAACATTTCATTTGCAGTGAAGCCCTCCTTGCCGTGCAGACTTATTGGATAAAATGATCCCGTTGCACATCACTTAGATACACATTTTAGACAAGATCTAGCATTGCTTTCTCATCTCTATAACTTGGTTACTTTACCTAAACCTGAAATTGTCAAGTGTCCTTTCTCCTGTATCCAGCAGAGACAGATCCAAGAGCAATTTGCTGTGATAAATAAGAAACCATCTCTCCTGCCAAACTTTCTTAAGCCTGCTGCTCTTGCAAGCAGAAAAAATATACTCTACATATACAGATATAAAAAGTAACAGCTGCCTTTGTCCAAGTTCCTATCATATGTGACCTGGTTTTCTAAGGCTCTGTGATGTCTGGACCCTTGTTTCCCAGCAAGAGCCAAAACTAACTGCTTTCAAGAGACTCCAACTAGGTCTGTTTGCAAACCGTGCCCAGTTTGCCCATTAGATGAGCATCTGGCCTGGGGACCACAGAACAGCATCCTCTGGACCTTCGAGCCGAGGAAGGAACTAAACTGTCTTTTGTCAGAATTCATCTGAAGACACAGAGGTCAGTGTCAGGTTGCATAAATGGATTCCTTTTTGACACGAGAACTATACAGAAAATGTTCTAGGGGCTGTGGGTAGCCTGAGATTGATCCGGTTTTCTGGAGAAAGTCAGAGAGTACAGCAGTGTGTTGATTGTCCTTGGAAAAGTACTACGAGAGGTGGGGCATGATTGTGTGTGACTGTATGGGGGTGGGGATGGGGCAGGCAAACAAGTAATTAATAACCAAAATCTACACTACCACTAATTTATTCTTTCAATGGTTTCCATGTTACTTCTCCATTTTAGTGTCTTTTACACAGAGGGATTTCCCCCCCAAGAAACAACATAAACTTCCAGTCTATTTCACCATCATTTGTACTTTCTCTTTGCTACAGTCATTTATTGAAGCTACTTCCTGACCTTTTGAGTAAAATCAATACTCTCAGTGCTAAATTAGAAATATTGAGTAAGGATGCTTCTGTAACTCAAAAAGAAAATCTGCAGCTATTCTTTGTGTGTTTTGGAGAAATTATAAAGCCTCTGATTAAATTTTATGGTTCTTAAAAGTTAAAATACTGTAAGAAAAATTATTATTTAAACGGTGTATATTGTTATATAATTGGTGATCCCCAACTTAGCATTTAAAACAATATCCATTGATTAAATTTATGTCTCTGAGGGTTGGAAATGTAGACTGATTTCATTATTTAGGTCTTTTGGCTATGGTTGGAAAACCACATACAGCCAAATGCATGCCATCTAGGGTCTACTACTACATGACCACTGCCTGTCACTTATAGTGATTGTAAGACCAGGCTACATTTCTTTCATCCTCTAGCAAACTTGTCTAAATATGTGCATGTGCTTCCAAAGTGAAAGGTATCAAATAGTGGCCTTGACTTTGGACAAACAGGCAGGGTTCCGTTTTCAAGGCAAGGAATCTCACTCCATGTATTCACAAGAGGTGCTCCCTATTGACCTAGAATGGGTATTATTACAAATGTGTGTCATTTTGCAATCCAACTTACCAATCACAATACATACCACATGTTTGATAACTTGTGCACATTTTGCCAACTTTCACGAGTGCTCAATAGTGGAATCATTATATTCCGGTTTCAGAGATGAGAATAGTGAAATTTAGGGATACTAAGTGACTTGTCCACCATTGTATTTTAGAAGATGACCACCTGGCCCTGAACCAGGATTTGTGTGACCCAAATGTTTTTATTTAATGCTTTTCTAGTTTCATACTTTTCAATTCTTTTTACTATTAATTATTTTATTTATTTACATTTTAAATGTTATCCCTCTTCCCAGTTTCCCTGCATAAGCCCTCTATCCTCTCCTCCTCCCCTACCTCTAAAAGGGTGCTCCACACCTGCCCACCCCCTCCTGCCCAGTCCCTTAGCATTCTCCTATCTTGGGGCATCGAGCCTTCACAGGACTAAGGGCCTCCCTTCCCATTGATGCCAGATAAGGCCATCCTCTGTTACATATTCAGATAAAGCCATGGGTCCCTCTATGTGTACTCTTTGGTTGGTGGTTTAGTACCCAGGATCTCTGGGGCATCTGGTAGTTGATATTGTTCTTCTTCCTTAGGAGTTGCAAGACCCTTCAGCTCCTTCAGTCTTTCCCCTCACTCCTGCATTGAAGCCCCTATGCTCAGCCCAACGATTGGCTGCAAGCATCTGTATCTGTATTGGTCAGGCTCTGGCAGAGCCTCTCAGTAAACAGCTATACTGCTCCTGTCAGCAAGCACTTCTTGGCATCCTCAATCATGTCTGGGTTTTGTGTCTGCATATGGAATGGATCCACAGGTGGGGCAGTCTCTGGATGGCCTTTCCTTTTGTCTCTGCTCCACTCTTTGTCTCTGTATTTCCTTTAGAAAGGAGCAATTCTGGATTAAAATTTTTGAGATTGATATGGATGGTCATATCCCTCAACTGGGGGCTGTGCCTAACCTCTGGATATGGTCTCTACAGGTTCTCTCTGCCCTTTATTGGGTATTTCATCAAATGTCATCCCTGTTGAGTCCTGGGAGCCTCTTGGTTTCCTGGCATCAGGGACTTGCTGGTGTCTACTCCCAGTTCCCCACCTCCCACTGCTACACACCTCTGTTCAAATTCCTGACCCTCACCCTCAATTCTTCAACAATAGTATTCCTTTTCCTCTTGGTTCATAGCCTCTTAAGATCTTATTAACCAAGTCTGTTTAATTCCAGTTTTTCAAATAAAAGGAAACGGAGGTGGCTGGATATATATATATATATATATATATATATATATATATATATCCCAGAATAAAACACATTTAGCTTTCCTAAGTTAAAATCAAATATTCGCTAATATTGATTTAGTTAATATTAAAAACATTTATTGGGCTGGAAATGAAAGTCAATGTTGGAATCTATTCTTTTTTAAAAAATATTGATTGCTATTTACTTTACATCCCAATTGCAACTTTCCATCTCTCTTCTCCTCCCAATCTCTCCCTCACCCCATCCTCCAATATACCTCCTCAGGAAAGGTCAGGTCTCCCAATATCAACCTTCCTTAGCATATCTAGTTGCAATAAGACTAGGAGCATCTTCTTCTATTGAGGCTAGACAAGGCCACCCAATTAAGGGAAATGGATTCAAAGGTAGGCAATGCAGTGAGAGATAGACCCTGCTCCCATTTTATGAATCCCACATTAAGGCTAAGCTGCACAATTGTTACATAGGTGAAGGAAATAAATAAAACTGTTCAAGACCTGAAAATGGAAATAGAAGTAATACAGAAAGCACAAACTAAGGGAACCCTGGAAATAGGAACCATAGGAAGGAGAACAGGAACTACAGAGGCAAGCATCACCAACAGAATACAGGAGATGGAAGAAAGAACATCCAGCACAGAAAATATGATAGAAGAAATTGATACATCTGTCAAAGAGTGGTAAATCTCAAAAGTTCTGACACAGAACATCTGGGAAATTTTGGGACTCCATGAAAAGACCAAACCTAAGAATAATAAGAATAGAAGAAGAAGATTCCCAGCTCAAAGGACCAGAAAGTATTTTCAACAAAATCATAGAAAAATCTTCCATAACCTAAAGAGGTGCCCATGGCATACAAGAAGCTTACAGAACACCAAATAGATTGGACCAGAATTGAAAATCCTCCCACCACATAATAATCAAAACACTAAATGTACAGAACAAAGAAAGGATATTAAAAGCCACCAGGGGAAAAGGCTAAGTAACATAGAAGGGCAGACCTATCAGAATCACATCCCAATTTTCAACACAGCCTTTGAAAGCCAAACAAGCCTGCGAAGATGTCCTACAGTCTCTTAGAGATGACAGATGCCAGCCCAAACTACCATACCTAGAACTGATTCTTAATGACAGTGAAAATCACCTCCATAAAACAAAGTAAGGGATCTAAGAAGATAATTCAGTTGGCAGAGTGTACACTCATGTACAATCACGAGGACTTGAAGTGGAATCCTTAGCACTCATATAAAAAACTGGGCACAGCACTACACAGCTGAAATCTTAGCATGTGTGTGGAGGCAAAAAGCTGGGCTTTCTGCCCATCCGGTCTATCCCACCAACATGAGTTAATGGTTTGATAAGGAACTCTTTCTCAAAACACAAAGGCAGAGGGGCTAGTGCTGTGGCTCAGTGATTAAGAGCATTTCCTGCTCTTACAGGAAACACAATATCAGTTCTTTGAAGCCTTGTTGAATGTCTCACAGCTGCTGTTTTTTTTTCCTTCAGAGCTGAGGACTGAACCCAGGGCCTGTGCTTGCTAGTCAAGTGCTCTACCACTGAGCTAAATCCCCAACCCCACACTGCCCACAAGTCAAAGGAAGTTCTAGTTTGGGGATTGCATTTAAGGAAGCACTGGTTCATCTCTAGGGAAGCTCATGCCCTCCCCCTCTGTCTTCTGGGCACATTCATGTACCTGTGGCACACATTCATACACACACAAACACACACACATACACACACACACACACACACACACACACAGAGTAAATGTTTAAACAATAGAGTTGATTGGGTAAAGACACTTAACATCGATCATCTCTGGCTTCTACATGCATGTACACATATGTGTATATGAATGTTCACTCACACATGTGCATACACTCATGTGAAAACAAACAATCAAATTAAAAATAAAATAGCACACTGATTATTTTCTAATCATAAGTGTAGTATAAATGGAGGGAGGAGGTCATGCACAAGAGCGGTACTCAGAGGCATTAAGACATGAACAGGAGGAACAAAAGCAATGACAGTGAATGTAATAGAATCAATGCACAATTTTTGATAGCTTCTTGCACCTTGATGGTTGCTGGGTAGATGCTGCAGGGTCTTAAAATAAGAGTGTGCATGTCCCAGAGTCCTGGTGGCTGATTAGTTTGCTGCTGGGCTATCACTTTACTTTTTGATTCCTAGATTTCTGCATTTATAAGCTAAGAATGTTGCAGTTGAAAACACTGTATATAGAGTAATAATATCATTTTAAATTACTGCACAATGCCATCTGAAGCAGGGGTTTAAGGCTGAGATTTGAATAGCCCATAGTGCTGGGTCCTGCCTATTGGTACAAAATTAATACTCTTTCCAGTTTTTGACGTGCTAGCCCTAATAAGAATATGAATATTCCACATGGCAGCAAAAGGGAATGCCTGTCTTCATGTTCTGGAACTCCCTTAGGAGCGGCCATGAAGTTTCCTGAAATGGTCAGTCCTTGTCTCTAGTAAAATGTAGAAGAGACCTGCACATGTGTTCTATTCTCTTCTCTAAGCATGGATTACCATGATTTTCACTTATTCTTAATGAGTTAACAGTCTTGGAGACAGAAGCATGTCTCAGCCTCATGAAACCATCACCTGACGTTCACGCATTGTGAAGGACATTTTCTCCCCATGTACAAAGGAACAAGTCAAAGGAAGTTCTAGTTTGGGGATTGCATTTAAGGAAGCACTGGTTCAACAGCTTTGGGAGAGGTCTCAAGACATATACTTCATGCCTAGGCATGGTTCTTCTTGCCATTTTTTTTTTTAGAAGAATGGAGTTTGTGCATTCCAGATGAATTTGTAAGCCTAGGGTAAGGGCACAAAGAGGTTATTTTTGATGAGTTGCTATGCAAGGTGCAAGGCACAAAGAATTGTCATACTCAGGAGATACTGATTTGACACCATACCATTGATGTTGTGGATAATAGTCAGCACCAGCAATTTTTTAATATCTCTCTGCTGGATTTGTGCTTGAAGCAGATCTTAGCCAGGAATGAGTGCCTTATGAGAGTCCTAGAACATTCACAGTGTCATAAGGAATATTAAAAAGTACTCAAAAAGCATAAACTTTCTCAGGTCTGTTTCTCTGAGTTCTTACTACTTCAATCCCTACTAATGCTGAGCTTATGATCAACTATGGATTAAGTATTTCAAATATATAACTTTTTTATACCAACTGCTACTCCCCTTCTAACCCAGCATGAGGCTACTAGCATAGTGGTAAACAATTGCTATGTTCATTCTAAGATTTGTAGTAATGCTTCCCCAAACCAAATGCTTAGTTGTTAATGATAGTAATGATAAAACTGTGACTATACTATTTTGCTAAATCTGCTGTAAGAAAGAACAGATCCAGCACCTGTATAAACTGCTAGAAGCTAGAATTTGAAAATCAGGGCATATATGATTGATCTTATTTAGGTTTGTCTCTCTATCTTGACTGGATTTGGCTGTACCCTCAGAAGTCCTTGCTTCATAAGCAAATACCACTTCCATCTCTATCCATGTTTCAGTTTACTCTTCTAAAGGATGAAGTCACTCAGCCCATCCTTGAAGGTTCATTTTAACATAAACATCCCCCATAAAGACATCTGCAAATATTGTTGTATTCTGAGGGACTTGGGGTACAGTTCAGTGCATAACATTCACCTGTCTTCTTGTCTGTCACATGTGACACTAATTATTTTATATGAATTAAGTTCAGGGTTTCTAAAACGCAACACTATGGACATTTGTACCAGGTAATTCCTTGGGAACAGAGGATGTGAAAGCAGATCAGAAACCATCTAGTGTCCTTAATATGTTTGATATCATCCCTATTTTTTCACCTGTTAGAAGCCAGAAGTACCTGTTCCCTAAGTATGGCAATGGAAATTGTCTGAAGACATTAACATATTACCATACTCCCCTTAAGGGTCAAAAGTTCCCTATTAAGAAACATTGGTTAAGCGTAGTCTTAGAGTATTTCAGGGTAACTTAGTATCACCACTTTGTACAGGAAGTCACCCTAATTAAGAAAGGTTTAAGGACTGACCAAGGTCACATGCAGACTGGGTGAATTTAAAACTAGTTATGTCTTGTGACATTAGGCTAGTTTTAGTGTTTATCCCCCAAAGACTTCAACTCCATCATTATCTCTAGCCTAGTTACATGAAATGGAAATGATGTCCTAAAAATAATCAACTCAAATTTTGATTATACTTTCCTCAAATAAGTCACTCTCCTAGCCCTGCTTTCTAAGAGTACCACCAATAAAAAGCCTTGGTTGCAAGATAAATGAAAACAGTTAGTTGATATAGCGTAAGATATCTTACCATGTATCCACTATGGAAATGCATGGCACTCACTTTTCAAAATGGAAGGCCAAGAAGATAATTAGAGATACCACCTTTAGAATTTAGGATCAAATTCTGCCTTTTAAGAGACTCTTAAAACCTAAAAACAGTTTCAGTCATGCATCCATGTGACATCTGCAGACTAATCTGATAAGTTTTTCTTATGAGTATATGTACTCATCAAACATAACGTGCTCTTTCAACAACCTCCAGAAAGGAGAGGAAGCTGAGAGAAGTGTGAGTACATGGTAGTGGGGGTGAGATCCTCTCCTAGCTCTGAGAGAAAAATCTTTGCTTCTCCACATGAAGCCCAAGACTTGATTAACTTTATCCTCGCATACCAATATGTTGCATTGCCCATAAAAACAGTCAGCCCCAGTATAAATCCAGCACCAGTATTTAATTCCTTGACCTTCCATGTCAGAGATTCCCAGAAGCAAGCTACCTGCTCTGCAAAGTGTCTCTTTTTTATTGGCTCTAAATTTACCATCTGATCACTTTGCAGCTCCTATGCTCATCCTGTCAGGAGACCACATAAAAAAGGGGCCGTTCCAGAGACCTTCGTGTTGTGGAACATCTTGATCTATCCAATTCACACTTTTCCCTCTGCCCCAATTCTTTTCTGCATGGTAATGAATCTCCTGGTGAAGGTACAGTTTTTTTTTCTTTTGAAATTCAGACTAAAAAATAACAAAATAAAATCTCCCACTTCAAATGAGAATGTCTCTTCAAGAAAACTGCTTCATCATTTTCCATTATTTTATTTAGAATGTAATACCTTACAAAATGTCTAATCCCATTGTTCTTGTAGAGCTTTTTGAAGATGTTATAAAAAAAAAACATGAATTTTGAAGAACTTTTTTTTAGTTCCACATGAGACTCCAAATAGATTCACTCTTTATTTATAAGTATATATTTTAAACTGCGTCCAAGAGCAGCTTCTCCCTTCTCCTTCTTTCTTCCAGGGATGTGAAATGTTTATTTCTGTTTCCTTACAGTGTAGTTTTATTATAAATTTAACAGAGAAGGAAAGATATAATGGCCAGCGTGCCCTAGCAGCATCTATGCCTGCATTGTATACACTAAAGGCTGTGATGTTTCTTTCTGCTGAGATGCAGATAGGCTCTGGTGTACTACAAATCTGAGTCATTATTACCAGGGAGCCACCAGTCCTCGTCTCAGATGGGTATGGAATACAAAATAATACTGTGAACCTCTGGTCTGTGTTTACGAAAACCCATTTTGTTACATGGGTTTCTTAGAAGGTCAGGATTTAGCTTTCTTCTTTGGGGACCTTACACCTTGCCCTTATATGCATATCCATGTAAGTCGCTCACGCCACATGCCCTTCTCTGTGACATTTTTAGGCCATGCACAGGTGCCTCCACTCTGGCTGAGGAAGCCATGTCAGTTTTCCAATCAGTGTTCTCTCTCAATACCTCAGCATTTTCTCCTGATGCTTGGCTCACAATGATTCCAGAAACTGCTGCTTTTCTCACAGGACATCGACCTTCACAGCTGGGGCTAGGGCTCAATCATCTTCATGCCCCCATGGTCAAAGGAAAAATGTCAGACATAGCATGGCATGTCACCTGAATTTCTCAGTGTCTGGGGGTGGGCTCTCTTGCTCATTTCACTTAGTGCCCATATCATAAAACAGCACCATGCATAGAAGCGGTGATGCCTCCCTTGTTCTCCTGTGAACCTGCCATGTCAGGCACGTCACGAGGACAGGCTGCAAATAGTGAGATTGCCCTGAAAATTATGGATGCTTCAGAGCAAAGCTGGCTTTAACATCCAAGGCCATAGCAAGAAGAACACTGAGTCATTACAAGTTATAAAAAACAAAATAAAATGATTTGAAATAATGTGTTCTTGATGCCAGTTATGATAAGGAATGTGGTCCTCTAACTCAATCAATAGGGAAAGAGTCTAACAGCCCTCATAAAAAGCAAAATCCCAAAAGCAAATAGAAGTTCTTTCTTTTTTGTTTTGTACAGGGGAACAGGGGGTGTGTGCGTGTGCGTGTGCGTGTGCGTGCGCGCGCGCGCGCGAGTGTGTGTGTGTGTGTGTGTGTGTGTGTGTTTATGAAAGAGAGAGAGAGAGAGAGACAGAGAGAGAGAGAGAGAGAGAGATTAGAGATCAACTTTGTTTGACGTTACTTAGACATCATCCTTCCTGTTTCTCAAAGCAAGGTGAGAAATATCTAACCTGTTTTCTGCCCAGAAGGCTGGTAATCAGCCTGGTGACCTTTGTAATATCTGTGTGTGCGAGACCACATCAGATCCTCCCTAAGACTCTTATCATGAACTTGTTTTTCTCAGTCAATCTACAGAAGCTATCATTATTGAAGGTATCACAAGTACTTTACAGAGTTTCAATATAGTTATATCTTAAGCTTTATTGTTCACATAGAGTTTAATTACTCATCACCAGGGAAAAAAATTCGCCAAATTGTGCTGTGCTTAAATATGCCTAAGGTAAACTGCTCAAGGTCAGACTGTCAAAGTTTGAGCCAACATTGACTACAAAGTTGTGTTGAAAGCACCACCTTCTTACTTCCCATGAATTGTTCCTCTGCTGGCAATGTTGATACCAGAGACATTGCATTCATGAAAGAGCTCAAGAAAGAAATATTGTAGGCCTAGAGAAGTACAGGGTATGTGCTGGTCTTTGTAGATTCCTAATTTGTCCCTGGCCTAGTAAGTTGGACTGAACTGTCAAAATACGTTTTCATTCTTTCTTTTTTTCCCCCACCTATATACCTTCTATCTAGAATCAAAGGACTGAGTAAAATACCTTGCTAGAATTTGTGTTAAGTCACTGTCACCAAATTTAATAGAGTAATGACAAACTCATGGCACTGAGATGTTCCTGTCAGCACTCAAATTCCCAGATACGATCAAAACTCATTTTGCCTCTCTGTTATCTGCCTGTTCTCTAAATCCTTTTGAGAGAAGCTGTGACTTTTAGAATAACTTGGTGGTTGGTGAAATAAATAGAATTTATGAATGTACCCTATCTTTGAGGAATACCCCTTATCCTTAGAAACTGAACAAATTAAATCTAAACTCGGGGTTAGGTAAAGCTGCTAGCGAAAATTGATGTAGCTTAAAGCGAGGTGATGTGGATGGTGCTAGCAGTTTTAGCATTCGGGGGATCTGAGAGAGGAGGATTACTTAGTGTTCCGGACTTGCCTAGGCTAGTGAGCTTTAAGCATTTCTAGAAAACAGAATGAGACCCTGACTAACACAACGAAGCCAACAGAAAGAACAGTGAAGTGACAGCATGCCCCGTGATTCTGCCAATGATAGCTAGGTAAGTGCCAGAATTGGTCTCAGTCTTGTCCAGGGTAAAACCAAAACAATATTTGTCACATTTGTAGGTTAACTGCGCTGGTGCCCCTGAGTGCTAGCCAGTAGAATAGGAGTGAATAAGAATATTTCACTGCTAAGCCTGGGCCACAAAACTGAGCTATCCTGTTCCCAATCTACTGGCCAGAAGAAGACAACATTGTGGAACCATCTGGGAGGTAGGGGGGCCTGAAGGGTTGCAGAGACTTTCTCCCTTATCCCCACTTACTACAAACATATGTAGTGGAATGTTGAATGTGAAAAATTGTTAAGCTATGTGGAGTCAGGAGTTAAATAACCTTAGAACAGGCTATTTCATGCATCCTGACCAGTTTGAGAACTCTTAGATAGGTTGAACCTGATGGCTCCAGTGTTTTCATCTATGAAATAGGGTAGAGGTGCCTACTATCTGTATATAATTCTCTTTAGCAGGTTTGAGAGCTATGAGGTAATATGAGCAGTCAATAATCTGAAACCTCCAAGGTCAGCAATGGACATTCATACTTTATGCTTGTTGAGTTCTACCACAACTGTTCAATATCTCAAACAACCCTGCCTCATCTCATCAAAACACACTCCAGCTACCTCTTCCTCACAGTAGAAACACTTGGATCCCCAATGTAGTTAGGAGACAGGCACCTGTCCCTAGCCTTTTTTCAGAAGACCTGAGTACGAACTACCAGTTTCTTGCCTCTTCATGCTTTTCTACTTTGATTTTCCATTTTTGAAGGGGAGATGGAAAGAAACTAGATCGATTCTGATAAAAACAAAAGACAGAGAGGAAAAGGGCTTTTTCTATACCCAATCTTCACCAGGAAGAGCACCAGACTGTGCTACAGATACTAAGTAGAACCCTCTGTGATTGAACTGGAAGAAAGTAAACATGTCCACCTAATTCTACATGTTTGCACATGACAATGTCCAGTGCTGTCGCTAACAAATAAGTACACTTTAGCCATATGCATCTCTTTTCAAGAAACATACACTTGCTTGGTAAAAATCAAAGTGCAGTCATAGATCAGATTACTAAGACTAAAGAATTTTACAGTTACTCTGTTTTTCCTCTACATTTTATATATGTGGCTCAAATGAAAACTCATGTTTAGTTCTGGCAGAATCTAGGTCTTTTGTCTTCACTCTAGAATTCCTGGTGCCATGGCATATTTTCTACTACCCACTAATGAGTAATTTTCTGAAACATAAGGACTATAGAAACCTTTATTTTTCACATTCCCCTTGAAAATAATGTTTCTGAGTCTACAAATAAAAAATATCAGTTATTCTTTAGAAGATAGTATTTGACACTTTATGTGACTGTTCGTTTTTGAGGGGGGACAGTTGGAACAGAGGGAAAAGACAAAGCAGTCATTCATTCTTTTGTATGCCTGGAGCCTATTAGCATAATAGAGAGTAACCATATATATGGAAAAACCCAGAACTTCTTAAGTTTCTAGTAAGATTGACACCACACTAAATATTGAATTTGGGGTGATGATACTTAGACTTTTCAAACATGAATGGACAAGCACCTGAGAGACTGTGAAATTTGTCATTGATAAGTATGTAGATACAGAACTCTGCAATATGAAGACATAAGTCACAGTTAATAGCAATGCCTGCTAGCTTAGGATGCTACATTCTAGAAGAACTATAGAGACAGAACTTCACTGCAGTTGCATTCTGTTGTAGAAGGCCATAGGAATGCTCAAGTACAGGGAGGGATATTAGACCTTGTCTTCTTTCTTAACCAAACCCTGTGACATCAGTAGAATATCTGTTCTCAGCACAGTGGGTTTGCACTCATTGAACCTGACTTTGTAAGCAGGTCACTGCTATTAGTGTTGATATGCTGTTCCCACCCATACATCTTACCCTTGGGTCACTGACTCATTTCACCTTTCCTGCCACCTGATTCTTGAAGACATGTGCTAATATCACATAAAGAACTATTCTGTTGCACAGTATTAAAGATGCTAGTCACAATTAACTAATTTATTTAATTGATATAAGCATGTTTTATGAACGAGGTTAATGCCTGAGAATCAAAGAGGAATGCCCTTGGTTCTACCTGCAAAGAACTGAAGATGAGACCTTTTTTCTTCCCAAGAAGAATGTGCTTGAGAATACCACATGCCAATACATCCCATACTATCATTTGTTTTTCACCTTGGATGCTTCCTGTCTTTCTAAATAAGACAACTAAATAAGTTGGTTTCTTTCTGGGGATTTCTGCTGTAGTCAGTCTCTCATGTTTTCTTGTGAGTCTAACTTTTGTTTGTCTGTCAAACCCCATAGAAAGAAAATGGCTCATTGCCTGTAGGCCACAGGTTTCTGGAGAGTTGTGTTATCAAGAGCATTCCCCTGTTCTGGCCCAGCCACTGCCACATGCATATTTGTTTTTCTAATCCAGGGGGTCTCCATGTGAAGATCACCGTGTTTCCAACCTGGGTCAAGGCACTTTGTACATTGAGAGTTAGAAGCAGTCCATTCCAAGGCCGTATGCTTCTTCTATTGTGTAGCCTGCAGGTCCACAAAGAGTCTAGAGCCCCTTGGTTGAGGTTACTCCTAGGGAGGTAATTCCTTCTCTGCTGTGTCCACCTGTTCCTTAATGTAGACTGGGCAGCTCTTTCTTTTTTATTTCTCTTCCTATGGTGGTCTCTTGCTTGTCCTAGTAAGTAAATAAAGGTTTGGCACTTACTTTAAATTCAGAGTGTTGCCCTCTTTTGCGTCCTTGAATCTTATCTGATTGTTCAATGCTATCTACATCAAAGTAGGAAAGGAATGTTGACTTTTAATTGTCCTGTGTCTCCCTCATTCTTCTCATTTCCCTTCCTTCACATCACAAGGCCTGTGGAAGGCATAGCACTTGGGGGGGGGCATTCTTTCTTCTTTCATTTTTGAAAACATAGCTTACACTTCATTTTAATAATCCCTGTCATTTTGAAGTTAATTTTGTCCACAGGAAGATACCACTAAATTACTCCTGTCCCTAGAATGACATTTAAGTTTCTTCTGATAGACAGGAATGTGTAGAGACCTGACTTTCTCCTACTCTCTAACTTTCCCTATCCACCTTCACTATATGGCACAAAGGATTCAACCCAGCCTGAGCAGATCTCAGAGATCTTTTATACAGTTATCTCTTCCCAGAGTATTTGCTCAGATCTTGACACAGCTGTTCTCTCCCAGGACTTCAGTTCAGATACTCTCTATAAGGTCAACCTGTCTGTCTACCCACAGTCAATCTATGCTCCCATTCCTTACCTCATATAGCAGTCTAAAATATTTTGTTCATATATGTTCTTGTTTGTAGTTGGGATTTACGCTCTTATTCATCTCATATTTCAGTGCTCAGACAGTACTTAATATGCAAAGAGTAATAAATATTTCCTTTTGTAACCTCCTAGCTGATATACCCTACTTCCTAACCCTTTTCATAACACTCTAAGCATATGTCCAAGTTACATTAATAGCCTATTCAACACCATTTTATACAGTCCCTGAATTCTCCTGTATTCTGTCATTTTTCCACTGCAGTGAACCAATCTCAAGACCATAGTGTGGTCATCACAAAGTTCTATGTTCCACTATCTCCTTTCTTTCCTGCCTTTGAAATCCTTGTGATTTTTTTCTTTGTGGTTATTACTGAATTTTATACCATCGATTTTTTCTTGTACTTTATGACAAACCTCCTAAACTTTCTTTCTTTCTCATCTGCTTATGAGCTAAATGACTTTCTTATAACTAAACATTTCAGTGCACTCTCCAAGCTTTTTAAGAAAGCTCTTTCATTACATGACTGAATGTCAAACTTACCTTCACAACACACTGGGAGTTCCAAGACCATTGTAATAGGTTTTATGCTGACAACACATTTTTCCTCTGTCTTGTCCCAGGGCTAAGAGCACAGCTAGATTCGCAGTTCTGCTCGGCAGATATTTAATTCACATCTAGTGCCTAATTTGGGCTTTTTCTTCAAAACAATTCTTCTTTTCATTGAAACTGTTACCATATCTCACTATCCCTGTGCTTGAGACACAGCTCACCTCATCTCTTCTGCACAGAACAAAAGCAATGTTGTGAACATCCATCAGACAGACTCTCTCAGTTCACTGTCCTTTAGCTTCAACATGAACCAGAGGATACTTTTCTGCACCACCCCACTGGACAAGACACATATTTTGTTTATTTTCAATTCCTATTACACTTTCCACTAGGGCTTCATAATTTATCGACTTACTAAATGAAGCAGTCAATGAGTAATTAGAGGCATAGTAGCAGAAACTTAATAGGATGTTCGAATATTACAAAGACTCATAAAGATCTGCTGCAGCCGTAGTTAAGGAGAGAACAAAGCTAAATACTAAATCCTTTTTGACATTGTAAGATTAGTAAGAGCACTTAGCTTGCTGTCACCCTGAATCATTTGTGACTGCATGAGACACAGTTTTCTAATCTTGACTCTGCTACTGTCTATCACTGGCTCGCCAGACTTCAATAATTTCATCTGAAAATGAGGGCTCTGATAGTCTCTAATTTCTCTAGCTCTAAAAATGTGATTCTTTTATTCCCTTGTCACTGTAGCAAATTGAAAGCTAAAACTGAGGATTTTGTTATAGAACATGTGAATGTAGTGGTGGAGCGAAATAGCTACAGAGGGATTCTGGAAAGGAAGACAGTAGTGAGGATACACTGCAGGTGACATTGCATATTTGATGGTATTATATCTGAGTCCAGTTATTATGGGAGACATGGCAACTTCAAGTCTGGGCCTAGTTCTTTGAACTTATTTTAATATTTGTTTTACTTCACGGTTATGAGTAAAGAGATAGATTTAGACAAGGACCATAGTAAGAAGCTTGTGTGATTCCTATGATTGAAGCCAAGGAAAAACACACACCAAAAAAAATGGGTTTTACACAGTGGCATGCCATTTCCTTAGGTAGTGCCAATGGTTTAGTGAATGCAGGGAAACCACTGAATCTTCCAACAATTTACAATGAACTGAAAAACAGTATGAATTATTTATTTTGGGTGTGAAAGCCCTTAATTCACTGTAGTTAATCACTTTTTAATTGCGGCCAAGAAACAAGAAGACAAGAGGCGAGGAGGGGAAAGTCACTGTCTTCTAATTTTCCTGAGAGTATTAATTGATGTTCCCACCCACCACAGACTGAAAATTTGATTTTAATTATTACTTGTACAACTTGTTGCGTTTCTTCCTGTCACTTTTTCTATGGTGATGCTTCATATTAAGCCCTAGGGAAACAGATAGAGTGTTTCATATGCTATTACTGCAGAGCTCTGACATTAGCAGAAGGGAACAAATAAACAGCTTAACTTCTTCCTCGTGAGTGACCTTCAGTGAATTCTAAGGTTGATAGCAAACTTAATGACACAGGAGACAGGAAGCTACTTTTGACAAATAATTATTTGCCATGTGAATTTGGTGAGAGAAGAACAGGATTGAGAGGTAGGAAGCCACAAGGGTCTGTGGATTCAGAATATTTTACAAAATCAAGATGGGATGTTTTATGTCCATGTGGGACAACCTGTTGTAGAGGGGTAGAATCCTCTGTTGGACACCTACAAAGGAGTCCTAAGCTCTACCTTTCTTCAAGGAAAGTAAAATGAGAATGGATTAGTTGGTCCCCACAGGAAAGATAGATGTGTCAGTATCATATAGATATCAGACAAAAAATGGCTGCCTACTTTCAACTGGTCTGCACTACAACTGCTTACTAACAATGATTTTTTTTTTTAAAGCAGAGATGGGGAAATGGGTCACATGACAGGGGAAAGACAGTTACATGCCCTATCAATGACCTTTTGAGTGATTTAGACTGACTTTCAGGTGTGATCATTCAGCTCATAATGGCTTAGTGTACATGGAGTTTCTGATGCTTTGCAAATGGCAGAACTACTTTCTGTGGAAATGGCCAGACTTGGACAAGTATAAAGCAGGTAATTCCATATACTTACAAAGTGCACTTCATTGACTATCACGTAGATTGCTTGGGACTCTCATCAATTATGAAGAACTAAAAAAAGAAAAAGAAAAAAGAAAAACAGCACTGCAAACACTCTTAAGGAGACAAAGCAAATTTTTTCATGTTTTAACTTTCCTCTAACACCACAAAAAGTGATGGGGCATGCATTCACCTTTTGTTCACCTGCATAAACATTTGTCTCACTACAGTGAGGTATTTCTATCAAATATCCATGAGCCACATATTTCAAAACAACTATAAAATTACCCAGCCCCGCTCTTTCAGTCCCATATGATATGAAACATGATGTATAAACCAAAACAATTTTCGGTTTCTTTCTTCCCTAACAAGCAAGAAAACCTATTTTCATACCTGAGTATTCTGCTGTAATGTGTGTAATTTTGTAGTCCCTCTGGAAAGAATATTTTCCTCTTTGTACAAAGACATAACAGATGCAATTAGAGGATATTATATTGTCACATGCATCAAAGGAACAGAGTTAGTATTAAATCTTCCACATGACACTCAGACACTGCAGCAGCCAAGAGGGAAATGGCATTTCTCAGGACCCCTTTCACCTTTCAAGCCCAGGGACCTCCTTTTATCTATGAGAAGAGTTTAGCAAAACTTGAGTGCATGAGTTGTCAGGGGAGCTGCGGGAGGCCGAGCTACTCCTGTCTCTGTAAGTACTTGGTGGAAGACAGGTTCTTCAGGCATTGTCGATCCTCCAGATACTGTGGGTCTAGGAAGGGCAGGTTTGACTGATGAGACATCCCATTTAAGATCGCAGACAATGATAGGTGATGGTGCAGAATAGCAATGACTCAAGAATGGCTCATTCCCAATCACTTGCACATCTTGATTACAGTCAGGGCTCCTCCTACGAATGACTCAGATTTGAAGGTAGCATAGTGCACGTTTTATCAGGCACTCTGTGCATCCTCTGTAGGGTCATCAACTGCCAATCTTCATTGGATTAATATTCTAAATCCTATATCCGTTCACATGGAAAAATAATGAAACTTCAAAACAATGTAATTACATTACAATACAACTGAAACTACCCGCCCAGACACTCTCTGTGCTTTGGATAATACTTCATGTCATTCAACAAGATATGCTTTTATGCTCCATTAGATACTTTAAAAAGAAGAAGAAACAAAAGCCAAGTGAAATCATAATGGCTATAGAACTATTCTGAGGGATGGTTCTCAGATCCTCAAATATACACTTCCTGCCTAGAATTTTTCTCCTCTAAAAATGAAAAAAGGAAACTGATTTAAAAACAGTTTTTCCTCACTCTGAATCAATTTACATACCCAATATATTTTTAAATTTATTAAGCACCTATTATAAATCAAATATTTTATATAAGTTATTCATGTAGTAACAACTTATTTATTAAGTGCTAGACACTGTTCAGAGTTCTAATGATATATGTCAACAAGGACATGAGATTTTTTCTCTTATGGAACTTCCCTTGTATTTGTGGGAGATCACTAATGAGCATAGATTTAAACAGCTAAAGACAAATGCACAATTTGATATATTCTGTAATGGGAATCAACTGAGTAGTCCAAGTGAGTTGAGCAGCTTTGATGTATAAAGCAAGCTATTAGGCATTTTTAGAGCACAGAGATAAATAATTAAGCCCTTGTCCTCCAGGAGATGGCAGAAGTATAGTAAAGCACAAATTATCTGCCATTATGCACATGGTTAATCATAAAGTTTTATCTAAAATCTTAGTGGTTTCTACCATATAGTGTATATATAGTATTTGTCTAGCAGGAAGTCAGTAGATAGGGGGTTATTTCTACAGACTTAATGAATGAGGGTAGAGACGATGAACTTGATCTATGGTGGCAGGGGTAGGGAGTAGAAGTATCCTGTGCTCAGTGAATAAATAAGAGGCCTGTAGGTTGAAGGTAGATGCAAGAAGGAAGAAAATGATATTGAGGAGAAAAGACCATTATTGATCTTGGATTGAATGACAAGAAATATGTATAACTGGAGAGATTTTTGTAGATGCTTTATTCGCCATTCTTACCTGCAGATGCTTCAATTTTCTGTGTTAAACATGAGCGGTTTCCTTAGTTTAAAGGACAGAGAGGTGAAGTAGAAATCTTGAAGAAAATGCCAAGGACACCAGTTGTCTGAGGGGAATATGGATGAGAACAAATAAAACCCAAAACTTGAAAACAATTGCAAGCTTCACCTACTGTGGATATATACGGCCATTGAAAGGTCTATTTGGCTAATTAATCTCCACCAATCCCAAGCAGCCACGAAGGTTAAAAAGAACACAACAGTGGACTGATAAAGGAAAGAAACAGTGGAAGCCCTGGCATCCCAGGTCATTGAAAACATTGATGAGCATATGACTGAGGTGATGGAGGCAATATGGGCTAGGTAGAGAGATGAAGGAGACAAGAGATGGCTGGTGATCTGCTTGGCAGTGGACAAGTTAAAGAGACCTCGCCTCTCCATAACTAAAGTATTTAGAGTGAGGACATGATAAATGAAAGCTAAGGTTTGAGCTCTTTGAGACGACCTGGTTTTCTAATCAGAGATGCTAGTCAGTCTTCAGTCTACATGAAGATACTAAAGAAAAGCCACTAAAGGGGGGGGTTAATAGTTTTGGGGTTATGATTCCAGAACCCTCAGTCTATAATGGTAGGTTGGGTGTGGTGGAGCCAAGACATAAGAATGGTTCTTCCAGGAGTTCTACTTTTTCTCCTTTATTCCACTTGTACCCTGAGTCTATTGAATAGTGCTGCCCACATTGAATGAAATTTCCCTCCTTTTATAAGTTTCCTGGAGTCATACCCTGGGATGCCCTTTAGTAATCATTTCCAAGACACAGTACAATCTAATCAAATCGACAAGATTGGCTGTCAGAAAAGAAGTCAGAAAATGTCCTCTGGTTGGCCAATAAGAACCCAAGAGCCATGTTTTGAATTATCAATTGAACAGAGGAGCTTTAAGGCCCTCAAGCCTTTTCCCTGCAATCACAAATGAATTCCGCCAACCACTACATGGCACTGGAGACGCATCCCAAACCACCATAAGATACCCTCTCTTGCTGATACCTTGATTGCAGCCTTGTGCAATCCTGAACAGGGACCCAGCTAAGCTGTGCCCAGGCTGCAGCCCATGGAAACTGAGGGAGAAAAAGTATGAACAGCTGTGCCACAATAGAGAACCAACAAACTTCATTAAGTGTACCACCACCTTAGGTTAGGAGACGAAAGTGTTGTAATCCCTACATGGAGTTGTACTTAGGAAGTTTCCCAGTTTTCTCATTCTGCCATGCACTTCTATTCACAGGAACAAATATGAGCTGGTTTCTAAATTAGGACTGTGGATTAAAGCGAGAGCAGCAGGCTGTGTGGTAGATGGGTATGAAACAATGGGATTGAAATCGGTCGGTCTAATTCTCATTATGCCTACTCTCCTTGTTTAACCTGACTGCAAGGAGCAGAAACAAAGGAAGCAGGTGCATCCAGTCAGAAGGACTGGATCTACTGATAATCAACTCCTTGGAAAGGAGGCTGGTCTAGAAGGAGGTAAAAAGAAAAATGAGAAGCTTGAAGAAGCAGAGAGTAAATGCAAATGAACGTGAGAGACTAGGAAATGGTGACCAGAGGAGAAGAATCAGCTCTCTGCACACTTTCATGACACTCATGAAGTCTTTGGCAATCCACCTTCTGAAAATAATGTCTCTGACCATTGGAGAATGTTTCCAGCCAGCAATGACTGTCTAGAATCTTTGCATCCTGAAATCTGCTCCTGTTGGGAGCATTCAAGACATTCCAAGATACCAAATATGTTTGTGTAAATGTATCATCTATTTAATTTCATCCTATCTATGGGATTTATCATAAATTAAACCAGAACAAAAATTAATGGCCATGAAACACAAGGAATAAAATCAAACAAAAACCTAACCCTCTTCTGGAACATACAAATGTGTATCCTTTCTATGTGTGTAAAACATACTTTTCACTTCTCCTCTAGAAGTTAACATCAGAGCCAGAATTTAAAACTTTATGAAGTTCCTAAGTGTTTGAGGCTAAATTATGAGTAATACTTTGGGACACGGTTAAGGATTAGTTAAACACTCCATTGAGCATTTTCCAAGTGTGCAGCGATTCAGCAAGCCACAGGAAGATGGCGGGGCTTTTGATTTATTATTTATGCTTGAGCTCCTGAAATAAAGGGAATTTCAGTTCTAGACATCTTCTCTTTTCTGCTGGGGCCCATAGTTATGAGAGCAGGGAAGGAGGTAGAGCCGATTACCAATTCAAGGTGGAGAAAATGTCTTTATTAAATTCTAGAGGTTCAGGTAGCCCACTCTGTAAACCAGGAATCCAACCAGGTGTAATGTATTATCCTTATATGTGACTTGAGGGTGATTCTTATATTTAAAATCCAGAATAAAAAATACAATCAATATATCCATTTAATAAATATACATACACATACATACATACATACATAGTTCAAATCCTTCATTCAAAATGATCCTGACACACTTTTCACTCGAAGATTAATCCAATCACTCACTCTTTTACCCTTTATCTTCTCCACTTATAAAAAAGGACTAGACTAATTACATAGTGTAATGGCTTTATCAAAAGACCTTTAACCTAGGATAAGGACTCATGTTAGTTAAGCAGAATTACTGGCAATATTTCAATAGGACTTTAGAAGTCTTTGCTACTAAAAGGAAAATGACTTGTCAATAACTTTACAGCTCCCCTCTTTGTCAAAAAGACCAAAAGAAAAATCAATCACGTTAGACTTTTCTGGCAACTCTTATTTTCTGTACCCTTTAATCATCTCTTTTCCTATTTGGACTTCATCCAGTTTTCACCATTCCTTTTAGCAGGCTGAGTTAAAATTGGTACGATGTGCTGTGAAGGTCTTGGCCAGTTTTGAATAGCATCTAGGCTTCTGTGTGTTATTAAAACCAGAGTCATTGATACTGAGTCATTTCAAGCTCAAGAGCAGCTCAAGTGCAGCTGGCTTGAGCCTTTTTAAAGGCAGAGGACTGAGGGACTCTGCTTGCTGACCAGAAGAAGCCGCCAAAGCTTTCTAGAACATCATTAGTCCTCTAGACATTTCTGACAGTGTTTGCTCATAGGAAAACCACTTTAAGCAGAGCGTTTATTTATAGGTTCTCCTTCAATAAAGTGACACGGGGCTCCAAAATGATAAACTGTGAGTTACATGATCCTATGGCACTTCTCATTCTTATATATATTATTATATTCTGAAGAATCACTGAAGACATGTGTATCTGCTTCCTCCAAACTGAGGATAAATCAAATAATGGGTGTTTGACTTTGCAAATTTTAGAGCTGATCTACAATGCGGTTTTGGTCCTGGTAGATACAGTCATCATCTGGAATTTTCTCAAGCAAAGTAATTAAGCTGCACGGGCATATAGCAATCCCAGCCTAAGGGGAGACAGGATCCCAATTACAGAGGGTTTTACATTCATTTTTACTCAGCTCTGACGGTGTCTTCTGAATGCCTTGCATATTGTCGTGGCTAAAAACAAAACATAACACAAGTTGTTTACATTCCTTTAAGATTCCATTGTCAGACAGTAGAGTGGAAATGAATCCTTGATTTAAATATTGCACAAGTATTAAGAGTTTTCAGAGCGTGATTACAGATGGGATTTGTATCCGAGCCATTTTCCCCAAACAAGTTCTCAGCTGCAGGCCACTTAAGTGCAGTTAATTCATTAGAACAAGAACTTGAGTTAAATACATTAGCAATGAACTGCTCATCTGTAATAAGGCTGACACTTGCTGGTTATTTCTTGCTTAGTTATTATTCAACATATACTCTAGAGTCCTGGCTACAGGAGCGAGAAACAAAGAGAAAGGCAGTTCATCTTTCAGTGTCTGGGCTTCAGAATATTCTTCCCACAGCACTGGCTTGAGTTAAGTATCTCACTGTTGATATCTTAAAGCCAGACCATTGTTAGAACACACATTGACCATATTTAAATATTACCAGCTCACTCAAAAGACTGGAAACCTAGAGGACCCTCAGTAGGGAAAATGCTTCTATCAGATTACAGGTGTGCAAATCTGTAGTACATGTTTTACACTTAATGGTCGATATGGCTGGATTCATCTCATGATACTGATAGGGTGGTGGCACTCCTAGGAAAGTGGTCCCTAGTTATATGTGAAAGCAGGCTGAAGAAGCCATGAAGAGAAAAGCAGTAAGTAGCACTTCTCCAAGTCCTCTTCCTCTGCCTTGGCTTCTGTCAGTGGAATGTGACCCAGGGGCAAGTAAGCCTTTTCTTCCTGCACTGCTTTTGGTCAATATTTTATCACAGGAATAGAAAGCAAACCAAGACATAAACTCTGAGAGGATAGGAATTATTTTCTGCCTTATTCATTTCTCAGTCCTCAGTGTCAAGAACAGGGACCACTGTACATCGCCTACTCAGCACTTAGCAGTCGTGCACTGGGAAATACTGTTTTACTGGATGCATCTTCAGAGATAGATAAAGATGTGTTTGAACCTCAGTTCTAAAACTTGCTAGTCATATGACCTTGGGCCTGTCCAAGATCATTCAGGGATTATATTTCTTCATGTTTTAAATGTGGATCATGAATCTTAAAAAAAAAAAAAAGCATTGGTAAGCTTGGTGAGTGAAAGTGTCAAGTCCCTTTGGATCATCTCTGGTGACAATATTATTTCCTCCAATAAGTAGCATGAGTGTTACCGTAGATAATCTTCTAACTTAGGACAGTTCAGCTTAATGGCTCTCTCTCCTGGACCATGGGCTGAGACTGATATGCATTGGGGAGTTGAATCCTGATTTCTTTCTCACTGGTGACACATAGTGTGATGCCCTATTTACACATTACACATCTGTGACTAGGACAAGTGCTCCAAGCATCCTACAGCAGGCAAAGCTGAGGTGAAATGTTGGTGAAAACAATGCTATTTTAGCAATGACATTTCTCACTTTACAATGGGTGTGTAAGAGCACAACCCTACCACAAATGGAAGATCATCTATGTTAGAACTTGGTGGTAGAGATCATTGCCCAAACAGGAGTCAGATTCTTTAAGTTATGAGGGAGCATACGAGAGAGTTAAATTAGACATGAGGTCCAAGGCTGGTCTCCAAGAAGAACCAAGATTCCTGTGTTTGGATGATTTATCTGGAACAGCTAGATGCAGAGGTCATAGGTGACAGACCAAATGTGACAAGAGAGTGAAGTGGGACTCATGAGTGATTCCAAGAAGGGTTATGAGGTACTGAGCATCCCTGCTCCCCACATAGTTCTGGTTTTAATCAAAGTTGCCAAGGGCTCTGCTGTGTGGTGCTCTTTTTTATTTTTTCTCCTAAATCTATCCATTCCTTTAGCAGTGACTCCTTTCTCTCCATCTCAGAATGAGCTGGTGAATTTTCAGGCCTATCTTAGAATGTCTGCTCCCAGCCCAATGTAAGCCATCAACATAGACGTAACACAAGCCCCATATAGCTCTTCTCCAGCCTTTGGATATCCTCTACACTTGACTTTAGTCCTTCAGATCACTACTGGTGGATAGAGTATCCAAGTCAAGAGGGCTTAAATTTCAGCATCAACTGTGGAAATCACACTAGATTGTTTCACTTGGGAAAATGAAAGCATCATTAATCTGCTCCTACTGCTTATAGAGTATATTAAAGATATTGATGAGTTTCTGAGTGCCTGTGGGACTACTTGTCTCTTCAGTATAGTTTACATTAAGCAGAAACATGTTACACCATTATAAATAATTTTAGGACAATGCTAAACTTCATCTATGTTATAAAAAAATCCTTGAATAAGGTATTTTATATCACAGCATTTATTTTATTAAGTTCTTAAGTTTTAAGATTCTGCCCTCACCATTGTGGTTGTACTGCATGTGCACTAAAATGTTTGGATTGCTAAGAAGACCCAGTGTGTGAGCACCTAATCTCTGGTGGTGGCCAGTCAGGGTAGACAGGAGCCCAGATGCCTCAGGGTATGTTATCTCATACTGTCTGTCAGGTTTGCCCTTCATGTCCAGTGTTATCATCCTACAAAAGCGTTGAGACCATAAAGCCAGGAAATAAGAGTGACAGCCTTAGAGAGCTGTTGAAATTTAATGTATAAATGTTTTCTGTAAAAATAGAGGAACAAAACCAAAGGATCTTTTGTGGTCTATAGACACACTCAGAGAGAAAGAGAGAGAGAGGGATGAGGGGGAGAGGGAGAGAGAGAGAGAGAGAGAGAGAGAGAGAGAGAGAGGAGAGAGAGAGGGAGGGAGAGAGAGATACACAAATATATTTACAAGAATACTTAATTCATATTAATATATACATACATACATACGTACATACATACAGGGAGAGACAGTGTCTGTGGTCTGTGTATGTGTGTGTGTGTGTGTGTGTGTGCACATGTGTGTGTGTGTCTGTGTATCCTTTAGACATGGCAGTGAATATGCATGTTGCCTAAACAATACTTATAGTGGCAATACCAGTTAACATACTAAGAGGAACAGGAGGGACAGAGGGAATTCTACAAGTCTCACCAGGGTGAAGAACTACAAGTCAATGGCTACTAAGAGATGAATCATAAATCCTACAATAAGTATTTGTCAGCATGGTGAACAGAAACCTCAAATCCAGATCTATTCTTTTTGCATGGGCAGGGAGGGTAGTCTAATTACTGACCACACTTGGTGAAAAAAGAAAACGTTTCTTCAGCAGGCTCAGCTGAGGGCTTGCATATCATTAGAGATTGTCATTGTCATAGTGGCATGTGGGGGTGGTTGCAGTCAGGAAGACCTCCTTCCTGTGACCAAAAGAAAAGAACAAAATGGAAGCAGAGAGATACTTGTGTCCTTGTACTTGCCACATATACATGTGTCTACTACTAACTACAACAGAACTTAGGAACCAAGGTTCCAGAGACAGTACTGAGAGTGATGGGCATGGTTTTTCTCATCCATTGATATGTAACAATACGTGATGTGGTTGTGTGACTGAGAATTGTCTCCATGAGTTCATATATTTCAAAGTTTGGTTTCCAGTAGGCAAACTGTTTAGAAAGGATTAGAAGATATGGCTTTAACGAAGGAGGTGTTTCTCTTGGGTGGGCTTTAAGGTTTCAAAACTCTTGCCTATCGAAGTTAGTCCCTCTCCCTCCCTCTCCCTCTCCCCTCCCTCTTGGATAAGATGCAAGCTCACATCTACAGTTCCAGTGCCATGACTCACTGCCATGCCTGCCATGCTCTCTGCCACGATGGTCATAGACACCCTCTGAAACTGTGAGCAAATTCATTATTAAATTCTCTTTCTTATAAGCTTCTTTGGTACCTGTCTCTCTTCACAGCAGTAGAAGAGTAACTAAGACACACCCTAAAGCTTTGTGTAACAAAAAGTGATTATATATTTCCTTCCAATTTTTAGCATTTCTTACAAAGAGCCTACCATGGTAGCTGGGGCTTGAGCCACATGAACTCTTCAGCTGTTATGAAATGAACACATTGCTTCCAGACTCTGTCTTCTGGATGGAGGCCCCAGCTTCTCCCTGCACATGTCTCTCCACAGAGTTTCTCGAATAATTTTGTGACGTGGCATTTGGATTTTCCGAGGTAAGTAGCCCCTGTCAGAGAGGAAGTTATGATGACTTCCATGTCCTCATGCCAGAAGGTCACATTCGGCCACCATAACCACATTTTGTTCATTGGGTTCATCATAAATGAGTCTTCAAATCAAGGCCATACTCGAGGAGAATATTAATAGACTGCTTTCTAAAGAGAGTGCTATCAAAGATATTATAAACTACCACAATCTTGCAAAAGTCAAATATTTATAATCTTCCACATGCAAAATACATTCACCATCCTTCAGGAACCTCAGTATGGGATAAACTTGAAATCCTCATGCATGAGATTGAGGGACAGGTGATCACATGTGTATTTCATTTAGTATGAACCCTTAGGCACTGTTCTTTTTGACTTGCAAACCTGATGCTAGGAAGACATGTTCTCTGTTTTTTCTATACCCTATGTTGTGTGCTGGAATAGGTTAGACTGTAGACACAGGTCTTCAGATCAATGATAGTAAGAGACACACAAAAGTTGATGGTTTATACCAGTTTGAAAGCCTTGCCTAGGACATTCTTCAAGGTCCAAGAACATCCTGCTAAAGCTACCAAAATTCTATTATGTTTCTGTCTTCTGTCACTCTTCGTCTTCATGAAGGTAACATTTTGTATTAGTTACTTTGCCATTGTTACGATCAACACCATGACCAAAGCAACTTATATTAAAAAAGACTTTAATTTGCCACATGATTCCAGAGGGATAAAAGTTTATCTTGGCAGAAATCCTAGAAGCAAGTGGCAAGCAGAGTGGTCAGGGTAGGAACCTGAAATCATGTCTTCAAATGCAAGCAGAAATTACAGACAGTGGGGTAAAGTACAATGAGACTTCAAATGCCCAAGACCCTCTCCCAAAGACACACTTTCTACAGCAAAGCAACATTGCCTAAATGTCTCCATACAACACTACCAACTGAGAAACAAGAAATGAAATAACCTAGCATATCAGAGACATTTACCACTGTGTGTGTGTGTGTGTGTGTGTGTGTGTGTGTGTGTATGAGAGAGAGAGAGAGAGAGAGAGAGAGAGAGAGAGAGAGAGAGAGTTGAGTGGTTTCCTGAGCCTATCAGTACATGAGGTCCACAGACCCTACTTTATCTACCATTGTTTATGTCATCCTTTTTAGTTCAAGTTGATTGTAGGTTAGCTAAAACTGTTCTTTTAAAATTTAGAATGTCTCCTATGCATATTATAACATTAGGGCCAAGTTCATTAAATAAATTTATATCTACCAATATCACAACCCAATCTAACAGATAAATTTCTACAAATTGAGCTGAGCTTGACTCTTGGACTTGAGGTGACAGGCTTCTTTAAGCTGCATGGAAGCTCTATGGGACATCCGAATCTTTTGAAAGCCTCATTCATTCTTCAACACTGTCCATTTTTGTTGAGGTTCTAGCGATCCATTTTACAGCAGAGCTTCAGTTTCTCTGATGTACAGGAAGAAAACTTTAATTCAGTCCTTTCTTAGAAACCATTTGCTAATTTCAGCAATGACTGCTACCTGAAGAGGATAGGGATGCCTCCTGGTTTCTAGCCACATACTCCTGGTTTCCCTTGAGCTCAGTCTTGTGATCGCAAGTGTCTCCACTGTCCCAGTCTACATTACATCTGGCTCTCTTCACACTCCCCGGTTCTTGAACATTAATTTTATCTCCAAACCACTCTACATTTTTAGAAATTTGGTACAACTGCATCTCATTTCCAGATACCAAAATCCTTAGTGTTTAAAAAGAATAAGATTTTTTTTTTCTGGTCATAAATTTAGTTGTTACAGCAGGACCTGGGATAAAACGCCTTTATGTGATATCACGTAGGATAGAATGGTCGCGTCTGCTCTACCACAGGGCTCTGGATGCTCATGGAAGGCAAGATGCTAGAAGTTTGACCGTGCTTACCCCATGCCACTGCCAGGCAAATGTCAGGCTGTGAGAAGCTGCGGGACACCACTCCAGGGTGGGGAAGCCTTCTGCAGGAGATTAGCAGTGGCTCTGTAGGCAAAGGGCTTCTCTACAGCTCCCCATGGTGGATGCCATGAAAAGGCCATGAAAAGAGGCAGTCCATGGCTTTAAGACATTTATTGTCATGGCGGAAAGTGGATGATGAAAACCTTATCCACTGGGCCTGAGATTAAATAATTTTTGCACAGAGGAGTATCTGGGAAGGGAAGTTTCATTAGCTAAACCTCCAGGCCTTTGATACCTCATTATAATGGAGATCTGTCTTGAGCCTACGACATGACCTGTGGTCACTTCCTCTACCTGTGAAGGGGCTTGGGGCATTGCCCTTACGTGACTGATAGTCACAAATCTATGGAGGGTCACAGGCTAATGACAGGCCTGGTTTCCTGGGAGTCAGGCAAAGCTCCTACCATCCCTTTCGGGGTCTCTGGGGTTCAAACCTCCTCAACCAGGAACCAGGGTGTATTTCACTGCCCCACAAAATCACAGTTAATAAAACTCACTAAAAGTCCTCGACTGTCACTAGCTCCTCAGCTAGGGAGAAAGACTGGATTGTTCTTCTACGAGTGCTACCAGCCATAGCTGCCTTAAGTTTGTGATTGCAATATTCCTCTCCTGTCCAGGAGACACTGTGAACTCTAGTCCTCCCAACCTCTGGCTTTTAAACCATTCATTCCCCTCAACCACAGCAGATTCTGAGGCTGGCAGAGGGTAAAGGAGATACATAACATTAGTGTGCCATTGGTCACTGAGTCTTCCACTGCCATGTATCCTCTGAACATTGAACAGTTGTGAATGTATGCATGAACCACCATCTACTGCCCAATAGAGTTCCTCTGATGCGGTCTCATAGCTCTACTAATCTATGGTTATAGAGTTACAACTTTATCGGGAGGCTTGGTACTCTGTGTACTTAGGAAGAGAATAGTGGTAGATTCATGCCTGGGACCTCCTCAACCATCGGGTCCTAAGCCAGATATACAGTGCTAGACATGTATTTTTGTCTATGAAGCAGCCCTTAAATCTAATCAGAAATTGGTTGGTTATCCCATAATATGTATGCCCTTAGTGGACTGGTGGGCATATCTGGTCATATTAGTCATTAGTCTTCATAGATGGGTAAGATTGTTGCTGACATTTTGCCCCAGCTTCTGCATAGTGCCTTCCAGTACTATTAAAGCCAGCCAACGTGGAGAAATATTCCAGTCTGGACAAACTTAATTTCCCTATATGCTTTAACTGGTATTTGTGGCATCTTCACCAATAAGCTCTCGCCATCAAGTTCAAACTGTTCAGAAAAGATGAAGAAAGATGAAAGACAAAACCAGGCTCCAAAGAACCAGGAAATTCTGGGAAAAATAAAGACAAGAGAGAGTAATAAAGAAAAATGACAATAGCTTGTACTGTTTGAGGGTTCTTTTGGTCATCTCTAACCAAAGACTTGAAGGGAGGTATCCCATATCCTGGTACCTGGTACCGGATTTTTTGTTCGACTTCCTGTGTTTTCTGAGAATAACATTAGCCACTATGAAGTATAGTTATAATGAAGTTTCTGTGTAGCCTTTTCAAACATCCAGTACAGTTTACATTCTCTCAGAAAAGTTTCAGTTTCACCTGAAATATAAATTCACTGGCTACTTATCACAAGCTCAGAAACTCCCACGGAGATCCAAAAGCTACCACTTGCCATCTGGTGGACATGGCCGCAGCTTTCTACCTGCCCATCTAGGCTTTTCTTCCACTTTATCTCGTGTACCCTATTTTCAGTATACAAGGTACTGTGTTTTGATTTTTCTGTGAGCCAGTCCATCTCATTCTTTGGCTTTGTCTCCTCTTGCTTTATTCAGCAGAAAGTCTCCATCCATAGGTGGCTAGATGGTTTGTTATGGTCTGATTTTGTCTCTTATTTGACCTTATTCCTTACAGTTCTCTCTTCTGTGCAGTTTGGTCCAGATCCAGCTGCACAGACGCATGTTGTTCCTGTGATGCTGATGTTCTCTCTCTCTCTCTCTCTCTCTCTCTCTCTCTCTCTCTCTCTCTCTCTCTCTCTCTCTCTGTCTCTCTCTCTCTGTCTCTCTCTCTCTGTCAAAAAACACACACAAACACACACACACACACATACACACACAAAGCATGCCCTTCCTCAAGACCTTACCCTGCCAACAAATACCCTAGTCTTAGACCTCAGTGTGATTTATTCTTTCTCCAGTGTTACATGATTATATATATATATTACATATATGTATCTATAATATAGCATATATACATATATATATCATAGGATATCATATATATCATAGGATATCATATATATAGTCATTATCAATAGACATTATCTGCATTTATCGATACAACTCCTGATACATAAACCCTTTTCTATTGAACATTATGAAAACGGACTTCCTTCTCAGGAGTTTCCTTTCACCAAGCCAGCCTTAAGTTGATCTTCCTTACTTTGGTTTCCTCATCACTCCTGGTTCTAGCCTGGTGACCTTGTTCCTACCTGGCTCTGCCTTCCATCATTTTTATCTCCTTCATGTACTCATCTCTTGCTTTTTCAAACGATCTTTCTGAACCTGTGTTCACTTTCTCTTCTCTCGGCTACTCTTTCGACCTTCTGTACTTCTACAACATTCAGTCTATACGTTCTTAATTCATGACCAACCATTAACCCATGGAAATAAACTTCCTAGCCTCACGCATCAGATGGAGATTCCTCTTCAGAGAAACACAATGTTTTTGTAAAGGGTGTATGATTGCTTTTGATTTGTACAGTAATAAGTTCTAGGGAGAAACAGCTGAGCTACATAAGGAACTCTGTTCGGATACTCACACAGTTATTATATTCTCCTTAGAAAATGAAATCCACTTTTCCACAGGGGATGGAAATCCTAAGATGTTAAAAAATTTTAAAAAGCTCCACTGAGACTTACCAACTTACCATGATACTCTAAATCATTTCAGAGCATGTAAGGCATTATAAAACACTGGAATTTATATGCTACTGCAAGCATCTTTCAAAACATTTGCCAATTAGTTAATTTCTGAGCTTCCTTCTCATATTCCCGAAGGTAAAGGGGAAAAATGCCTTTATCTGTAAGCTGAGTGTAAGACAATATCAAAATCAGTCCTGTCAGCTAAATATGACAATAAGAACAGTTCTAAATATTCCAATATTTCTAAATGTCTGTGATTTCATCAAGTTATTATACAAAAAATATGCACATAGATTTAGTACTTATGCAAATTCAACTTAATCCTCTCCCTTTTTTCTGAATTAATCTCCTTACCACATTGTGACTCACATTTTGCTTAAGGGTGACATACACTGTGGCTGCCTCAACTAGTTTGCCTTTGTCGCTTTCCTCTTATTTTTGAGACATGTCATTTATAACTTTGGGGTTCAAATTAATCTCTTCTGCTGTTACAGGAATACCAGCTCCCCCAACACAAATTCTAAACACTGAGTCAGAAATATCAGTCTTCACAACAATAATAGTCTTCTTAAAATAAGAAAAATTAGTATTTAAGTATAGCAGAATATTTCCCCAAATATATTCCCATTAAATGAACATTGCCATCATATGACATCCAACTCTAATTAAGAGTAATTCATAAATAAACTCAAATAGATCTTGCTCCGTGATTTCTTCTCCTTAAAGAAAATATTACTTCTATGATTCTTTGTGGGCCCATTTTTGGTGGCTAATTTATTAGGGCCTCATAGGCTTGGATTTTTCAGAACCTACTTTAAAAGGTTATCAAATGCTCTGGTCCCCTCTTTTAGCCCATTGTTCAAAGGTAGAGGAGAAAAGATGATAAATAGGACCAGGGAATGTGGACCTGTTTAGAAGCAGGGGTGATTCCAATCTCACTTGACAGGATACCAGCAGTCCCAGTTCAATGCCAACAGTCCAGTTCAAAGAGTGTTACCAAAAATGGATTAGCATCAGTGATAAGATCCAGAAGAAATAGCCAGGCCTCTGCCAAATTACCAAGAGTCAGCAGGAGCTACCAAAACCAGCCAGAAAAGAAGGAGTTCTCCTCAGTGGATGAAGAACAGTGAAGACCCAAGACCAATGAGGTGTTTCACAGCTAGGCAAGCACCCAGTCACTGTCTGTTTAGATCTACTTATACTCTATAAACATCACATGTCCACTTCAGCAAAACATCACCAGTCTGCTTCAGGAAAACATCACAAGGCACAACCAGAAATTTCCACCTCAGGGTCTATAATCTACTACCTTTCTAACCCTTATCCCACCCCAATCACTCCCAGCTTCCCAACACTAGATAGGAAATAAGTTAGAGAGGAAAGGGGGCATAGACCTTTTTAGGGGGCTGATAAAGGACACTGGGACCTTGGAAAAACTCCAATCTCTGTAATCAGAATATCTTCAACCATCAAAACAACAAAACACAATTCACCAATAATAAAAGTGGCAGCAGCCAGTTTGGGGTGGGCAGGGGTAGGGGCAGGGGGCAGGGGGCAGGGGGCAGGGGGCAGGGGGCAGGGGGCAGGGGGCAGGGGGCAGGGGGCAGGGGGCAGGAATGCTTACAGTCTCTTTTCAGGACTCTCAGATTTATACCCTCTTCAGAGTACTCATAATGAAATGATCTGCAGCTGTCAAATTCACACCCCCTAAAGGATGAGACAATCATTGTTAATGGCTGTGGACAATATGAGGCAGCCCCATAGCCCACACCTGGGTTTAAAACAAAAACCTATTCATATAATTGGGTTTTTAAAGAAACTAAGAGTCTCACTGTAATTCTTTATTTAAAAATCTTTGTTAGTTTTCTATGTTAAACATTATCTAGAAAATGTGTACACTACAAAGATATCACTCCTATAAGTTATACTGACTTTTCCTCTCAACTTCCTTCCTTTTATTCTCAATACTTTCTTTTCAGTATTATCTCACAGGAAAAAGTGAATTTGCAACTTTGCTTTTGGTATTTATTGGCTCTGTTAGTTAGACATCATTTTACGGCAGTGGTTCTCAACCTTCCTAATGCCAGAAACCTTTAATATAGTTCCTTATGCTGTGGTGACCTCCAACCATAAACTTATTTTTTGTTGCAGCTCCATAACTGTAATTTTACTACTGTTCTGAATTGGAATGTAAATATCTGATATGCAGGATATCTGATCTGCAACACCTTTGCGGGTCACAATCCACAGGCTGGGAACCACTGTCTTTTTTTTTTTTTTTTTTTTTTTGTTCTTTTTTCGGAGCTGGGGACCGAACCAGGCCTATGCGCTTCCTAGGTAAGCGCTCTACCGCTGAGCTAAATCCCCAGCCCGGGAACCACTGTCTTGAAGGCTCCCAGTGAGTCACAATATTCATCTCCTGAACTAGAAAATACACATTACCCATGTTCATATGCTCTCAGACTAACAGGGCTTCAAGGGTCACCTATATGTCTTTGACACCTTCTTCAGCCCAGCAATTGTCACAACCACACTCCTTACCAATAGATTCTCCTTGTGGAAAGGATTCTTTTCTTATTGTTGCTGTAACCAATTACTGAAAGCTTAGTGTGTAGATATCTCATAGATCTGTGAGTCAGGAGTCTGAACCAACCTCAAGGGCCTCCAATCAAAGTTGGGCAGACTTAGGGAGGATTTTGGGCCTTACCTTTGCAGCTTCTAGAGGCTTCCCCACCTGTGTTCTTTGACCCGAGTCTCCTTCTATTTATGGCGTCATTGATACTTTTTACAGAACTCTGTTATCACTGGGCCAACATGGGTGGCTCAGGTTAATAGGCTCAGAACCATCTCTAACATCATCATATCTGTATAGTCTGTGCACAGGATTCTAATACTGAGGTAAAAGCACTATTCTCCCTACTACTCGTAATGTTCTCAGGTAAGAGGAGGGAGGACATGACAATGGCGGGCTTTAAAAAACAGCAGCACTGCACTGTATTTAAGATGTCAAATCCAAAGGGTACTCTAGTTAATATTTATGCATCGCTAAACAAATTGCTTTAACTCTGCTCCTCAATTTTTCAATCTTTAAAACAATACTATTATTTTTGAAGACTTACTACATGCATGCATGCGAAGGCAGTTCAAATAATTTCTACTTTACTGTTATTTACAGCCCTCATTGTCTGAGGAGGATTAATTTAATCCAGACTTGTTTTATAGATAAACATAATAATTTGTTCAAGGAGCACAATTCAAAACTCATCCCATTCAGATTCCTCTGTAACATCTACTAAAACTTTCTTCAGTGGTCTCATAATGTAAATTCATCCATTTTCTTAATGGTGAGAGTCCTTAATTAGCTTGGCAATATAATCAAGAGTTTACAGCATTCTTCTAGCAACAGAGATCCTATGAGCATAGTTTTGTCTTATTCTGAACATGATAGGTTCAGAAAATATTATGTAAAGGACAAAAACATTTGACAAGGTAACACAAGGTTGAGGAGAACCCAGAAGCCGAACAGGTAGGAAGGTAATTTTTCGTGACCTTTGCATCCTAGTTATAGTATATGCTACTATTTAAATGTTTGCATAATTTTATGTCTCTGATGGCAAAATTTACAATTATTTACAGGTTTAGTGTTACTAACAGATAGATTTATTCTCCATTGCAATCACTTCATTTGCTAGTGACCATTCGAGTGGCCACATTGAAATCAACCTTTAAGAACCTGAAGACATGGTTTTGATTATAAAAAATATTTCATGGGTATTATGAGTATGTGTCTATCATCTGTGGATATGATCATTCTGCCTCCCTCTAGCCTCTAGTGGATTTTGTTTACTTGTTTATTTATGTATGCTTATATGTCAATTACCAATTACCAAGAGCAAACTGTTTTATGTCTCAGTAGTTGGTCAATGACATGTTGTTACGTCTTTCTGGTGAAATTACGATTTTCTATTAAACCTTACTACCTCCTTCCTTCCCCAGCCTAAAAAATAATAGAATTGTGAAGTTGAAGAAGTAAAAAGAAACATTGAGACAATTTGGGCAAATGTTCTCATTTTATAGCTGTTTAATGAAACCAAGGGGAAATTTTAAGTAAGCAAATGTAGTTAATGTAATTTTCAGATCCTAAAAGATAATTCAACCAGTTTTTTTGTTTGTTTCATTTGTTTTACTTTTAGTTGTGAGCTCAGAATATTTCACTGAAAATCTAATATAATTTCATTTACTCTAAGCCCTTTCCTTTCAATCTTCAAGAAGATGTAAATAAATGGTCAACGTTTGGCAGGCCTTGATGACTACTGCATCCTTTCTCTAAATCACGTGTGGTGTCACATTGCTCCCAGAGGTAGATGGCCTTGTGCTCTCAACATATTTTCAATGGTTATTCTACAAGAAGTGTACACAGATTCCTAAGATATGCTGCTTATTACATTGTAAAGCTTCAACTTTGCAATCTTCTTTTGTGAATGACATGTGTGTTTTTTTTCAGTCTTGAAAAGAAAAGAAAATGAATGTTCTTCCTATAACCATCTTTACTGTTTTGTTCCTGGTAAGACCTTGGAAAAGCCATCTCAATATTAAATGTGACTCTAGCCTTTACAAGAAGAGGACAATAACCTAGATGAAAAAAATAGTCCTTGAAAATAAGGTAGGCTGCCCCTTCAGATTTTAATTCTCAGGCTGTTTTCTCTGCTTACCAGTAAGAATGATCTCCTTTGAGATGGCAACCTTGTAGAAAACTATTTTTCTCTTTCTTCTTTAACACACGAGTGGCCCTAAACTTGTTCAGTTTTGCTGAATGCCAGTTTGGTTATAGGGGATTTCACTGCGGGCCTTATGGTCCTCAACAAACCTTACGAACGAGATGCTGCTGCTTCATTTAAATGATGATCAGGGCTCATCAATATTAAGAAATTTGCCTAAGTAATTCAATATAAGTGTCTGGAAGAAGACTTGACCCTAGCTTCCTCAGTGTGTGGAAGACCACAGTATTCAACTAAGGTATTGACTATGGTAGGTCCAACACTTTAATTGAAGCCCATTTTATGCCTCATTTTGACAGACAGAGGTTAATATGATGTTTCTGTAACAATCCATGATGATGATAATCATCATCATCATCATCATCATCATCATCATCAGTACCTCATTCTCATTTAAGGTAAGACCAAACAGATTATCATTGTTTCATTTAAAAAAAAAAAGGAATCCACAAAATTAATAGTTGTTGGTTGTTGTAGTTGTTTGTTTATTTGTTTGTTTTCCTGTCTTTATAGTCATCCATGTTATTATAATGCACAGACCAGACCCCTTCTAATATTAGTCAAGCTTTTAGACACATTCTCTCAGAGCATGATTATAAAAACCATTGAAATGTTGGTAACTTTCAAATTACTCTCTTAATCCAGATTCTCGTCCCTAAACATCATATTTGTTTTCTCACCTACTCACCACAATCTCTTGGTATGTCATTCTTAAAGAACCTTAGTTGAGATTCCTGATCTTTTTCTAATCCAAACTTCCTCTGTCCCTGTGTACCCTGCCACACATACTTCATCGCTGCTGTATTTACCCGTCATTGAAACAAGCCTATGAGTGTGGAGGCCTCCTTGATTCTTCCTCTCTTCTCACAGCTCACACCCCATCACAAGCAAATGCCACTGTCTCCTTTTCAAAGTTTAAACAGAATCGATTGTTCTCATCCTCCACTATAATCTAATCACATGCCACTAACTAGGAATTCGTATTGAGATGACTGCGATTGCTTCTTCAACCCTGCTGCTTCTCTCCTTTATCCACCATTGACTGATCTCAGCAAAGTAGCCAGAACCATCCTGTTAAGGTGGGAGGGTGGTAATGGGGGGAGGTTGGGGAGGGGAACACCCATAGAGAGGGGGAGGGGAAGGGGTTAGGGGAATGTTGGCCCAGAAACCAGGCAAGGGAATAACAATCGAAATGTAAATAAGAAATACCCAATTTAATAAAGATGAAAAAAATACAACTCAGGTAATATCACACCTGCTCAAGATCTTCCGAGTTCTTTCATATCTCAAAGCAAAAGAACAGGCTATAGCAGAAACACTCACCCACTCACCTCTCTCCATTACTTTTAAACATACTCCCTGTTAATCTTAAACATTCCAAGCACCAGTGTCTTTAAGGCCCTGCCTGGACTCTTCCTTCCAATGTCATACTGTACACCCCTCACCTCTTCTTGCCCTTTATATTCTGCTCAATACTAGTGCAATTTTCTGGGCATCCTATATACGTGTGGAACCTCTAATCCCGAACACACACTTTGCTGTCCCACCTGCCTGCTTTGTGTCTCCCATGGTACTTACCTCCATCTGGTGAATGAGAACTCTTTTTTTTTTTTTTTTAATTAACTTGAGTATTTTCTTATATACATTTCGAGTGTTATTCCCTTTCCCGGTTTCCGGGCAAACATCCCCTTCCCCCCTTCCCTTCCTTATGGGTGTTCCCCTCCCGACCCCCTCCCCCATTGCCGCCTCCCGCAACAGTCTAGTTCACTGGGGTTCAGTATTAGCAGGGACCCAGGGCTTCCCTTCCACTGGTGCTCTTACTAGGATAGTCATTGCTACCTATGAGGTTGGAGCCCAGGGTCAGTCCATGTATAGTCTTTAGGTAGTGGCTTAATCTCTGGAAGCTCTGGTTGGTTGGCATTGTTGTACATATGGGGTCTCGAGCCCCTTCAAGCTCTTCCAGTTCTTTCTCTGATTCCTTCAACGGGGGTCCTATTCTCAGTTCAGAGGTTTGCTGCTGACATTCGCCTCTGTATTTACTGTATTCTGGCTGTGTCTCTCAGGAGCGATCTACACTTCTGCACTTCTTTGCTTCATCCATCTTGTCTAATTGGGTGGCTGTATATATATGGGCCACATGTGGGGCAGGCTCTGAATGGATGTTCCTTCAGTCGTGAATGAGAACTCTTAACTGATTCTGCATATGGAGTGCTCCTCCCATGGGTGTGTACACGCTGCAGTGGAGATAGGGATTTTCACTGGTCATTCACTTCTATGTTCCAGCAATCAGCACACTGCTCTGGCTATCACAGGGACTTAATCATATTGTGAGGTATTGATTATAGAATATCTTTTTTCTAGCCATAGCTGATTAGGGATCTAAATTTTCTGTTCCATCATGTCTTGAGTGTTTGAATTAACTATTATGTTATCCACTGAAGACTATCCACTGAAGTATCTGTTCTGTGCTGTGTACTGTTAAGACATTGGGGATATTTAGTGACTATAAGTACATGTGTGTGTGTGTGTGTGTGTGTGTGTGTGTGTGTGTGTGTGTGTATAAAAAGACAGACATTTATGAAATAAGCCCATAGAAATTATTGTAGGAGGGTGACCCAAGTGTCTTGCAGAAGATAGATCATACAAAATGCTATCATTTAAAATATACTTGATACATTCAAAATATTTTAAAGTTTTATTTGAATTGAGTCCAAAATGATGACTACTGAAGAAACTTCTAATGTAGGTAACCAAAGACCTGGGGGAGTAGAGGCAGTGGGGCAAAAGAGAGATCCATGGGGATAAAGTGACACAAAGAATCTAGAAAGAATGCTATAGTCAAAGGCTAGATGGTTGCAGAAGCCTCCAGAACATTTCGAGGCCTTGATCTTTATCCTAAGGTCAATGGGTGAACCCTCTAAAGATAGTAACACAATAAAAACTACCATTCTATATTCTGGGAAAAGTATTCTGAATACCCTAGGACAAGAGGTTGAGGAAGAGTCTGACTATATATGGGGGTCACTATTGTTAGAACTGATGTTTCCATATGGAGATGGCCTATGGCACTTTTCGGGAAAAAACCAATTTGAATTCCACAGAAAGGAAAAACAAGTCATGAGTTCAAACAGTAAAAAACTCCCATAATCCACTGAAGCAGCATAGAGAATGTCTCGAAGCAGAATTACAGGAGCACGTGCCAGCAGGGGCAGGGGCAAGCCAACATCCCAGAATTCTACTAGCATGTTCCAGCAGGAGTGGGCAAGCCAACAGCCTGACAGGAGGATGAAAGTTAGTTTTTCACAAGTTAGTATGGGAGCCCAGAAAAGAATTTTTACCAGCAGGCTTGCTTGTGGCAGGTCACGTTGCAAATGTACTTCTGCTCGTCGGAATGAGTTCTCCCTACAAATAAAAAATATTAACAAATGGACTCAAAGACCCCTCTGTGTTATTTTCCCCAAATTTAGATGCTAAGTTCTTGAAGTATAATTCTGAGAGACACATGACTGAGAACAGGGTTAGTAATCTTGTCAGAAGATGTGAGCCATGCTATTTAAATACTTTTCAACAAGGTATTCACATAAATCTTTTACTGTGTGAATATTTGCTATGGGCTGCAATAAACACAAATGCAAAGAGAGGAATATGTGTGGACACTTTGGCAACAGAGAGTCAGAAACCATCAGGAAACCGAATGTGTGAAAGCAGTATAGATTTCATAGGAAAACTGTCAGGACAAATGGGTAAACTCTTGCTCATTGGTTAAAACCAAACTAAGTTTGTACAAGGAATCCTTTATCTCAACTGCAGCTCCAAAATGACTCTGGACAATTTCTTTAAAATTTGAATACTGAAGAGCAAGGGAAGAAAGTGCTCTGCACCATTTGTCCTGGAAGAAAAGTCAAAGAAACTGCCTGGGCCAGTTGACACTTGAGCTTTTAAAATTGTGGCTTTATGAATAACTTTCAATTGTTAAATGGTTATTTCTCACATTTCAAGTTTTGTATTTATCGGTATCATTTATGCGTGTCTGTGTAAACATACCAGATGAATGTAGGTGACCATAGAGGGTTTTAGATCCCCTGGAGCTGGAGTTACAGGTGGTTGCGGGTGCTAGAAATCACACACAGGTCCTCTGTAAAAGCGGATGTGCTCTTAACCACTGAGCCATATCTCCAGCCCCAGACTTCAACTCTTTTTTTTTTAAATATTTATTTATTTATTATATATGAGTACACTGTCGCTGTCTTCAGACACACCAGAAGAGGGTATCGGATCCCATTACAGATGGTTGTGAGCCACCATGTGGTTGCTGGGATTTGAACTCAGGACCTCTGGAAGAACAATCAGTGCTCTTAACCACTGAGCCATCTCTCCAGCCCCAGACTTCAACTCTTAAAGGATCTTTCTTTGGCATTCATTTTGTGTTCCCAATGTCTGTTTTCATTCCTTCCTATTAATAGATACCATTTCCCAGGCAGTGATCACTTTTTCTAAGTGACTAAAATAGAGAATTTTGTCCCAGTTCATTCTCCTAACTTGACAGAACACCTACAAAACCGTTAATATTTTCCCATTCCTAAAAAAATTACTACATAGGACTGTGACAACTCATTAAATATGCAAATATTATTAAAATGATAGTGTCCTTCATAAAGTACATAAACAGATGATTTTTTTTTTAAAAGGATGGTTTTAGGATTTCCAAAGCAGTAACAAGCATTCTGACTTCTTATTCTCAAATCCTGCAGAATACTGCCCTTACAGATTTGTAAACACTGGCACAAGAATGGGAAATCAGAGATGCTAATGTAGTACCACAAGACAGTGAAACAGACACATACAGAAATGTACAGAAAGTGAACCACAGGAGCTATAGGTAGCTGGGGATGGCATAAAGAAGAGCAGTATGGAACTACTCAGAGCACAACAGACTCTGAGTTTCTGAGCTTGGGGCCTGTGATAGTTTGACTATGCTTGACCCAGTAAAGTACACTATTAGAAGGTGTACTCTTGTTGAAGTGGGTGTGGCCTTGTTGCAGTAGGTGTGGCCTTGTTGAAGTGGGTGTGGCCTTGTTGCAGTGGGTGTGGCCTTGTTGGAGGAAGTGTGTCACTGTGGACGTGGGCTTTTGGGACCCTCCTCCTAACCACGTGGGAGGCAGTCTGCTCTTGGCTTCCTTTGCATGAAGATGTAGAACTCTCAGCTCCTCCTGCCCCATGCCTGCCTAGATGCTGACAGGCTTCCTACCATAATGATAATGAACTGAACCTCTGAGCCTGTAAGCCAGCCCCAGTTAAATGTTGTCCTTTATAAGAAATGTCATGGTCATGGTCTCTTCACAGCGGTAAAACCCAAACAAAGGCAGGGGAGGTAGGTTCCAGTTATTTCAGAAGGTCACCGAAAAATTTCTGGGTGTATAAAACCATCATACCAGGAGAAACCCAGGAAGAACATAGGTCATTGTTGCCAGAACCTGGGGAAGGAGGAAGGACTCAATTGTGTGCATGTTAAGCTTAAAATACCTATGTTAATATTCCAAGTAATGTGGTCACTGGCTTTGATGAGGCAGGAGCGTTGGTAACACAGAGGGTTGCTTATTTGCACTCATGGCTGTGAATGAAACTTCAGATGTAGATGAGATCCACAGGCAGCCTATAAGGTAACATTTCTTTCCTCCTGCCACATGCACCTGACACACACATTATATTCAATCATGAGTTCTCAGCCAACTGATATTATAACTATTAAGAGAAATGGGAAGAGTGTCAAACTCTCTTTGGTATCTTAGAAATATTGAGGGTGACAGGAAAGCAATTGGAATTTTGTGTCTGTCAAATTTTATTCAAAAGGCCACATGCTCAGTGAAACCCTTGACATGGCTGTGGTCTCTCAGCCTTTTGAATTTAATGACACTATATTTAGCTATTTTCATAATATTTCATCCAGTGCTCCATTAATCAACACATTACAGGCTTATTTTATTTCTCCTACTAAACAATAAGCATCTTAAATAGATATCTGTATTCAGGTCTTTATTATAGCACTCATAATACCTACCACCATTCCTTCTACATTCTATATCATGAGTAAAAAAAGGTCCGTTACATAAGCACATATCCTCAAATAAACAATAAACCAAGAGCAGATAATGGCCCTTTATTTTGCTTTCTGCTTATCCCCGTGATTTGCATATAATTGATGTTGCATAAATGAATTATTGATAGATTAATATTTTTCAATCTTCAGCTTGTTATCTTTATCAGCATTCACTGACTGCACATGGTGATGGATTCCGTAAAGATACTTTAATCTTTTCGCATCATATATTCTGCTCATATTTACCCTGTACACCTCTTTTATCTTTTGCCTTCTCTCACTTCCATGGGAGTTTTTCTCCTAACTTCGAGACATAATAATATTGTGTGCTCAGTGGTATCCATTTCCTGAAAGAAACATAATTGCATTCTGTATGGCTGAATACAACTCTATTTTATATTAACAGATTTTCCTTACTACTCCTCACCTATGCTGAGTACATAACTGCTACTGTGCACAGTGACCACATTATTTTAAGAGATTGTCTTGTTTCCAGTTGAAAATACACCAGAGGGACACTTGATGCAAGCGTTTTGCTTTTAGCAATACAAAATTAATTATCCAAAAGCGTTACCTATCAACAAGGACAGAGTAAAATTATTTGCCTTCTTTATTTCTGAAGTCTCATAAACGTAAGATATTGTTCTATAAAATACTTAACTCTCTGAAAATAATTCTATGTCCCAGGAATCCCATAATTCAACGCCTTATGGCAATTCTCAAATCATTAATTCCTTTGATTGTTTTTCAAAGTAGACATTGGATATATTTACATATGAATTATATATGCATATTTCAATGCACATAGCTATGCGTATTCTAACATGATCATTGTTTAAAACAATACTTCATAAGCATTAATTAAATGTAACAGGAGTGCAGTGGCTTGAACGAGAATGGTTCCCAAAGGCCCATCTGATGAATGCTCCATCTCCCCTTAATGGACTCTTTAGAGAGGATTAGGAGTTGAGGCCTTGCTAAAGCAGGTGCATCACTAGAGGTGGGCTTTGAGGTTTCAAAAGCTCACGCTAGACCCAGTCACATGCTCCCTCTGCCTACAACTTGAAGATCAGATATGAGCTCTCAGTTTCTACGTCAGCACCATGTCTGCCTACTGTCACACTCCCACCATGATGATCGTGGACTAACCCTCTGAAACAATAAGCAAGGCCCCAGTTAAGTGCTATTTTAATAAACTGCCTTGGTTGTGATATCTCTTCAGAGATATAGAATAACTAAGACAAATGGCTAAGTACATGTCTTTAATCTAGCATTCAGGAGGCTAAGACAATAGTAGTGAGAGGTTAAGGCAGTCTGCACTACATAGACAGATTTTCTCTCAAATAATACAAAACAAAAGTACACTTAGGAACACATAGACCACATATAGTTCTACATGTAATTTGAAAGTACATATTTATAATTAACTGTAATACTCAATGCCTGAACATAAAACAATAATATAATGAATATTCAGGCAAAATAACTTCCCTTATGTTTTGATCTTTTTAAGTACCACTTTAAATGTAAGGCTAAAATGAAGAGAATATGGTAACTGAGAATAAAAAAAAAATGCTGAGAAAAATGATGTTATTTTATCAAAGCTAAACAGTTAAAAAAAAAGTCAAAAATAGGAAAAAATGGTCAAAGTTCTATTTTTTATCTTAAAGGAATTTAAAATACAGCCAAAGCCTAGGCCCATAATGGAATGATCTTAAAGTCATAAAACTAATGTTCAGTGAATTGGTAATATTTACCTCTCTGGAGCTTACTGACAGACCAGTTCATTCCTACCAGAAGCAATCTTCCTGGAACAGATACCTTCTCATTTTTATAGTTATCCTCATCACCCTATAAGACCAGAAAACACAAGTACATATACATTAGTATGTAGACATATATTAAGTTTATATTTTAATAATCATATATAAAAAGCCGTAGTGAAAATAATAGGCACAAATTGTATTCCTAGTCACCAAAGACTAGCCTGCTCTAGTAAATTCAAGAACCTATAGACACTGACTATCATGGTGATGGAAGAGATAGACTGTCAGAATTACTTCACTAAATATATTTTTAAATTTTGTATAGCAATCACTACATTATATGCTTGTGTGCATGGATGCTTGTGTATGAGTGTGTGTGTGTGTGTGTGTGTGTATGTGAGTGTGTACGAGCACACCCACATGCCACAGTGTGTATTTGTGTAGGTCACAGGACAGTTTCTACGAGCCAGTTCTCTGTTTCTGTCCAGACTACAATTTTTTTTAAATCCCTGAATTCTGGGCTGATCATATTTTGGAATGATACTCTAGTGAAATACTACACATATTTATGAAGCACTTATTATGTATGAGGTACTGCTCTATGGCACACACATGAAAAGTATATATATACCCACACACACAGGTTTAGGTTCTAAACTTAAGCCCACTGTGTAAATGGCAATTAGACATGGAGGCTTCCTATTTTGCTCTCCTTAAAAGCTTCTGTAATAGAACTACTCTTTCCTTACCAAATGCTGGCTCCTCCCAGGCCTCGGTCTGGTGGAGAGTGAGCTGATGGTAGGTCTATGCAGAACAGTGCATTTAGCAAAGCTGGTGAATGTGACTCTTCCACTGGGAAGCAGACAGCCTGAGGTGAGGCTGTCACCCCTGACTGTGCAGAAATAACTGTCCGCTATGCTGATCCCAACAACAGATTAGCTGTATCACTTTTAATTACCTCAGCTGCGCTGCAATGAAGAAGCGCCTCTTGCTTTCCTCACACAGAAACCATCCAGGCTGACATCTCCTGAATGCTTTAGCAGGGCTCTCCGGCCCCCGGAGATACCCAGTCATGTACAATGAACTCTAATGGATCTAGCTGCTAAACTAAGCCTGATAATCCCAGCCCTTGAGGCTCCCAGTGCTGGAGAGGCACGGAGTAATTCCACTTGGATCCTATATCAGCATTTGCTGCTGGAGGAAAATCATCTCCAATTACCACCCATGTGTAACAAGAACCAGGTACGTTCACCTTGTCACCCCAACTCGTATTCATGGAACAGAAGACATGCATGCACATGTATTATTCCTGTTTTAGGCGGAGATCCACCACAGTGTAAACAAATCAGTAAATGCCAGGAGGTTGAGTCTGGCCAATATGAGCTTACAGTGGGTTAGAGGGATTTAGGTTGACAACTTAAAACAAAAAAGTATCTTCATTGCACTTGGTAGATATATTCTGAGGACTATATCTTCCACCATGCAGTCATCAACCTTTATGTATTCTACTAGTATCTACAGAGGTCTCCCAGACCTGGCTGTGGCATAGACTTATAAGGTCACCAGCATGAATTTCTATCACTATTGCAACATAATCTATTGACTCAAAGAAAACCACTTGAATTGACTTGAGGCCTCACAGTATCCATTCACACAGAAACTGTGGCCTCCAACCCAGAGGCATTCTTAGTTTTTGATGAAAAGAAGAATTACCACATTTGCCAGTGGCCCCTGACCAGCATGCTTGCTCCAAAGATCAGTGGGGAGCTGTGAAATTATCTGATTCAAAACAAAGGAGTGCCACATACTCAGAACTGAGACCACTATCCTCATAACAAGGATACATAGAAACAAATGCTTCAGGAAACAGCCAGCTGGGTCAGATCACTGGACAGCCCTATAAATCTTTGAAAAAGGCAGCCTCAACAGACATTCAGTGGCACTAAGCACGTTTGCCAGGTCCAACCAGCAATACCTCTCACCTTCAAATTTTTCTTATGTTCACAAACAAAAATTCTGTCCCTGCTAAATGCTGACTTCCTAGTCCCCTCCTTCAAACCCCTGAAAAGACTGAAGTCCTTACTCTCTCTATGAACTTGACTCCCAGTGGAAAGAAACTACTCTTGTCTTTTCATGACCAGCTAATTTCAATAGCAGGTTCCCAAGGCTCTCCCAGGTCATGGCACAGATCCTAAAGCTATTCCAGGTAGTACAGACTGGTATTCTAGTATATGTTTGCAACACATCTTATTTATCCGTTCATTACTGATGCCATGATTGGAGAGAGAGAAAGGTAAATTCAGAGTCAGTACCATAAAGGATGGGGTAGCACCATATAGAAATAGCAAGTCTGTTGAATGGTCAATTTTATAGTACTTGGATTATACTGAAATTTTGAAAATTACTTCTGAACTCAGATAAATATGGGTATATCAAAGCTATAAGCTATATATGTAACAGTCACTGTCTACATTTGTATATGTTTTTAAAGATGAGCATTGTTAAAAATCTCATAATTACAATCTGAACAAAATAGAGAAGAAAAGAAGAAGACAGTTTCAACAACAGTTCTTTGCTACAATTCTCTCAAAGGCTAACAGAAATACTCATGTTTCTTCCCTATATGACATTCACACATATTGGTAGCTTTACAGCTCAAACCATGATGGACGCCTGGAAATCTCCCACACTCGGAAAGGGAGGCAGACACACCTTTGTTTTGATCATACATGTCAATTGAAAAGGCACTTCTCAGAGAAATACTATTTTCAAATTTTGTGAGCGTTTCTTAGCATTAAAATGGAGGAAGGAAGCTAGAAACCAGATATACAGAGTCTCTCAGAAGTGCTTTATGAAACGTGAAAACTTCACAAGCTTCTGTGTGCTTAACCCAATGCAAAGCACCACAATCCTATAGTTTGATCATATACCTTGTTTGAATATTTGATGATATATCTCATTTGAATGCTTGTTCTTCCCAATGAAGTCATATGCATTTAAATGAGATGGTTTTAATTTCAGACACTTTTCTTAACTGACACAAAATGAACTGCATGGTTTTAAAATGTAATAGATAGATAGATAGATAGATAGATAGATACATAGATAGATAGATAGGTAGATAGATAGATAGATAGATAGATAGATAGATAGATAGATAGATAGATAGATAGATGGGTGGGTGGGTGGGTGGGTGGGTGGGTGGGTGGGTGGGTGGATGGATGGATGATAGATAGATAGATAGATAGATAGATAGATAGATAGATATGATAGATAGATAGATAGATAGATAGATGGATGGATGGGTGAATGGATAGATAGATAGATAGACAGACAGACAGACAGACAGACAGACAGACAGACAGACAGACAGATAGATAGATAGATAGATAGATAGATAGATGGATGAATGGATAGATAGATAGATAGATAGATAGATAGATAGATAGATAGATAGATAGATAGATAGATAGATAGATAGATACATAGATAGGTAGATAGGTAGATAGGTAGATAGATACATAGATAGATAGGTAGGTGGTTTGAATGAGAATAACCCCTGTAGGTTCATAGATTTGAATGCTTGGTCACCAGGGCACCAGGGACTGGCACTATTTAAAAGGATCGGGAGGTGTGGCCTTGTCACTAACTGTATGCAGGCTTTCAGGTTTTCAAACTCAAGCCAGGCCCAGCGGCTCTCTTCCAGCTGCCTGTGGATCTGGATGTAAAACTCTCAGTGACTTCTCGGGCATCATGTCTGCCTATATGCTGCCATGTTCTCTGTCCTTTAGGTAATGGACTAAACCGCTGAAGCTGTAAGGCAGCCCCAGTTAAATGTCTTTCTTTATAAGAATTGTCATTGCCATGGTGCATTTTCCCAGCAATGGAACAAACATATACACAGGACTATCCAACTCTTGCCATATACGGAATGTATTTTCAGAAACAGGTTCACATTTCAAACATCATTCTGTTTACTAGCGACCTTAAATTATGATCTTTTTGTGTTGTCAAATTCCTTAGCATTTTACGGAATTTTATATAGAATGATCAGGCTATTCATGCTGTGCGTATCAGCTTCGTTCATTTTCATACACACAACAGAGTTATTTTAGGGTTCGACTTCAGTGTTGCATGGACCTTCCTGCCCGTTTTCTATTAGGTGAGTAGCATGCAATTGCATGTACACACAAGTTTAATTGTTAGCTCGTTGATGGATACTTGAGATCCTTTGAGTTTTTATCTGTTGTTAAAAAAAATCTGCTCTCCTGCAGACTTTCACATTATGAGAAAAAATATTCAGAATAGATAGTGATATTTCAAATGTCTAGGAGTTTGATGAAAATGCTTAACTGTCTAAAGTCAGGCACAGAATGTAAGGGTTGTAATTACTCTGAGCTGTTGTTACCACTTAGTTTAACCAGTGTATGAATTCATCTATTCCTACATGTATGTAGACATATGTCATCTCATTGTGGTCTTTCCTTGTAATTCCATAAACATGAGTAATATGTCCCATACAATTGGATATCTGCCATGTTTAGATGTTATATGTATTTGTGCCTTTAATCTTGTAATTAGGCTCTGGCTTTTTTACTCCCATGTGTTGAGTTCTTTAACTAATTTAGAAATGTGGTCTTAAAACATTCTGTCACTTTCAACAAAATCGAATATGTAAATTTATTGTTTCAGTGGGTAATTCTGTCCATATCTAACATTTTTGTTTAATTCAAGTTTATAAATTTTTCTTCTGGAATCTCTTCTATAAATATCATGGTCTTCGTTTAATATCCATTTAGTTAACTTTTGTGTATGTGTTAAATATGTCATTATTTTTTTGTTTTCTCACATTTTTGTTTTCCTTTTGCTTTTGTTTTACTCTCTTTTTTTTTAGTGGTTTTAGGAACATATAATACTTATACAGAATATTTCATTATGTAAATTTTACATATGTACATATTAAGCCCTATTATTCTCTTGTCCCCCTCTCATTCCCATTAGTCCCCTCTCTTTCTAAATATGTTTCTTTCTACTTGTGCGTTTGTGTGTGTGTGTGTGTGTGTGTGTGTGTGTGTGTGTGTGTGTGTGTGTATGTCCAAATAAGTTTCACTACAGTTCTTCACGAGAGTGTGGGCGAGGTTGAGGTTTAGTGGCTATACCACTAAATAAAATACGTCTTCTAACTCGTCAACGCTCAGCACCATGTAAGGCCTGCAATAGGAGTGAGGTTCCATAAGCTTCCCAGCTTCCCTCAGAAAGTGGTGACAGGCAGTTTTGTCTGGCTAACAATCAATGCTTCTGTGATGAGTTTGATAGCACAATTATATCATTCCCAGCAGCCAGCACTCCACACCCTCCCCTCCGGATTCTCCCATTCTTTCTGCCCCCCCCTTTTTCTAAAATGTTCCATGAGTCTGAAAGGAGTGTTATAGACGTCCCATTTCTGGTGGAGCATCGAGTAGCCCTTTATTTTCTGTGATTTGACCATTTAGGCATCTCTGCAGTCACAGCTGACCAGTACAGAAAGAAGTTTCCCTGACCACAACTGACAGCAGCTCTATTCCATTGCCAGAAGCATAGCCATTTAGAAGGCAATTTGCTGTTTTACTAAATAGACAACATGACGTGCACCTGTCAAATTGCCATTGCCTTTTCTCTTCCTTTTCATTCTTTTTCGTTTTCAGATAGCCATTCAGTAATGAGGGGCTTCATTTCTCCACTCAATTGCTTCCTGAGTTTACTTGTGAACGAGACATCCACATGTGTGTTTGACTATCAGCTCAGCCATGTGCTTTCTCGGTCAGTGTCTCTGCTTTCCCAACATTACTCTTTGCTTTGATGACTTTGACCTTCTGATTCTTACAGTCAGGTATAGTTACTCTTTTGAAAGGCCATTTGGTAAATTATAAATCTTTGCATATCTGCATGACATTTAGAAGCTAGGCATTAATTCTCTGATTGACTTGTTAGCCATTCTGTTTTGATCAGAGAATGTATTTGTATGAAATGAATTATTTTAATTTTTTGAGACTTACTTTGTTGTCCAGAATATTGTCTTGATGAACCTGTCTGCTCATTGAAAAATACATACATTATTCTGAATTAAATGCTAGAAACTCAATTCAATGACTTCGTCTGCAAGCTTGTTCAAATCTGCATCAGTACTGATTTTTAATGTGCTCATTCTATAAATTAATAAATGGGCAATTAAATCCCCTCTGGAACCTGTGGGTTGTACTTTTCCACTTTTGTAGAAGTGGCAAGTTTTAGTTTATGTTTTTTCATAGCTCAGATATTAGGCAGACATTCAGGAATATTACATTATCTTGATGAATTGATCTCTTTGTCATTATAATACAATCTTTGCCTATAGCAATTTTCTTCACACTGATATCTTTATTCTTGGATCCTTTATTTTATACTTTGTGTATTTAGATTTTTATTACATTCCTTTGGGGTAGCAAATCATTGAATCTTTGGTTTTTTTTCTTTTGATGATCTTAACTGACAATGATTGCCTTTTAAATTATGTGTGTCATCCTCCTACATTCAATATGAATAATCATCTGAATGAAACAATCACGCTGTGTTGTTACCTGCATCCCTGTCTCATTGATGCTTTGTTCCCTTCCCCCCTCTACTTTCAGATTAACTAGTTTTTTACTTTATCCATTTATTTAACTTATCATCTATATTTTATTTTAGTACTTGTGGAGGGCATACTATATATCTGATGTATCACTGCATACCTTCAGGGGATACTTTACATTTTACTTACAAATGCTATGATATTCTTACAGATGACATAATGATCACATAATCACATGATTTCTTTTCTCTTTTCCTAGATTTTATACTATTATAATATCATATGTTGATTTTATATAAATTATAAACTAAACATGGTGCTGTTGTTTAGTTTTAAAAGATTTAAATTTCCCTTTAAATATATTTATAAAATTTTAAATTTCCAACTCTTATTTGATAACATTCTCTATACTCTACAAGCCTTTATACATTTATTTAATGTGTACTGACCATATCCACCCACCACTACTTAGTTTCCAATTTCTCTTAGGGCAACATTTATTTCCTTTACAATCTCTATTTTTTAAATATTTATTCATTTACTATATATAAGCTACACTGTAGCTGTCTTCAGATACAACAGAAGAGGGCATCAGATCTCTTTACAGATGGTTGTGAGCCACCATGTGGTTGCTGGGAATTGAACTCAGGACCTTAGAAGGCAGTCAGGCTCTTAAACCACTGAGTCATCTTCTCAGCCCAAATCTCTATTTTTGTTGGTATTGAAAATACTAAATTAATCACTGTTGCTTATATGCACATGGATTTGAGGTCAGCCACTTAGGAATGAACAACAATCAACCATGTCCCCAAAAGAAGGATATTCCTTTCACAATAGCATCATTTTTTTTTATTGATTTTTTGTTTGTTTGTTTACATGGCAAATGTTATCCACTTTCCTGATTTCCTGCCCATAAACTCCTTTCCAATGCCCTCCACCTTCTTCTATGAGGGTGTTTCCCCCCCAACCATGCCCCTTCCCTGTGTCCCTGCCCTGACATTTCCTACACTGGAATATCAAGCTTTAGCAGGACCAAGGTTTCTCCTCCTATTAGTGCTTAACAAAGCCGTCCTCTGCTACATATGCAGCTGGAGTCATGGGTCTGTCCATGTGTACATTGGGCAGTGGTTTAGTCCCCTGGGAGCTCTGGATCGTTAGTATTGTTGTTCTTATAAGGTTGCAAGCCCCTTCAGTTCCTTTGATCATTTCTCTAACTCATCCAACGGGAACACTGTTCTCAGTTCAATGGTTGGCTGCCAGCATCCCACCTCTGTATTGGTCATGTTCTGGCAGAGTCTCTAAGGACTAGCTATATCAGGCTCCTGTCAGCATGCGCTTCTTGGTATCAGCAGTATGGTCGGGTGTGGTGGCTGTATGTATATGGTCTGGATCCCAAAGTGGGGCAAGCTCTGAATGGTCATTCCTCAGTCTCTGCTCTAAACATTGTCTCCGTATTTCTTCCTATGAATATTTTTGTTCTCTTTTCTAAGAAGGCCTGGAGCATCCAAACTTGGGCTGTCCTTCTTCTTGAGTTTATGTGGTCTGTGGATTGTATCTTGGGTAATTTGAGATTAGGGGTTAACATCCACTTGCCAGTGAGTGCGTACCATGTGTGTTCTTTTGTGATTGGATTACCTTACTTACAATGATATTTTCTAGTTCGATCCATTCACCTATGAATTTCATGACGTCATGGTTTTTAAAAGCTGAGTAGTATTCCATTGTGTAAATGTACCACATTTTCTGTATCCATTCCTCTGTTGAGGGACATCTGGGTTCTTTCCAGCTTCTGGCTATTATAAATAAGGCTGCTATGAACATAGTGGAGCACGTGTCTTTTTTATATGTTGGGGCATCTTTTGGGTATATGCCCAAGAGAGGTATAGCTGGATCCTCAGGTAGTTCAATGTCCAATTTTCTGAGGAACCACCAGACCGATTTCTAGAGTGGTTGTACCAGCTTGTATTCCCACCAACAATAGAGGAGTGTTCCTCTTTCTCCACATCCTCACCAGCATCTGCTGTTGCCTGAGTTTTTGATCTTAGCCATTGTGACTGGTGTGAGGTAGAATCTCGGGGTTATTTTGACTTGTATTTCCCTAATGACTAAGGATGTTGAGCATTTCTTTAGGTGCTTCTCAGCCATTTGATATTCCTCAGCTGAGAATTCTTTGTTTAGCTCTGTACCCCATTTTTAATAGGGTTATTTGATTCTCTGGAGTCTAACTTCTTAAGTTCTTTGTATATTTTGGATATTAGCCCTTTATTGGATGGAGGACTGTTAAAGATCTTTTCCCAATTTGTTGGTTCCTGTTTTGTCCTAAGGACAGTGTCCTTGGCCTTATAGAAATTTGCAATTTTATAAGGTTCCATTTATCAATTCTTGATCTTAGAACAAAAGCCATTGGTGTTCTGTTCAGGAAATTCTTCCTCAGGGCCCATGTGTTCAATCTAATTTTCCCCCATCTTTTCTTCTTACTAGTTTGAGTATCTGGTTTATGTAGGTCCCTTGGATCACTTTTGCCTTTAAGCTTTGAACAGGGTGATTAGAATGGTTTGATTTGCATCTTCTACATGCTGGACCAGCAGTAGTAAAACAGCACCATTTGTTAAAATGCAATTTTTTCCCCACTGGGTGGTTTTTGAAGGCTCATTTGTCAAAGATCAAGGACCATAGGTGTGGGGTTAATTTCTAGTTCTTTTCAATTCTATTTCATTGATCTACCCTGCCTGTCTCTGTATCAATACCTATACAGTTTCACTTTACTATTGCTCTAACACAGCTTGAGGTCAGGGATGGTGATTCCCCACAAGTTCTTTTATTGAATGAGAATAGTTTTTTATTCTCGATTTTTTGTTATTCCAAATGAATTCTGCAATTGCCTTCTATCTCTATGAAGACCTGAGTTGAAATTTTGATGGGGATTGCATTGAATCTATAGATTGCTTTTTGGTAAGGTGGAACATTTTTTACAAAATTCATCCTGCCAATCCATTAGCATGAGAGGCCTTCCCATCTTCTGAGATCTTTTCAATTTCTTTTCTTCAGAGACTTGAAGTTCTTTGTCACACAGATCTTTGAATTTTTGATTAGGAGTCACACAGATGTATTTTATATTATTGGTGACTATGTAAAGGATGCTCATTACCTAATTTCTTTTTCAGCCTGTTTATCCCTTTTTTAGCAGAGGGAAGGCTACTGACTTGTTGAGTTAATTCCATATCCAGGAACTTTTGCTTGACGGGTTTTTTTTATCAGGTTTAAGTATATCATATAACTGCAAATAGTGATATTTTTGACTTTTCTTCCAATGTGTCCCTTGATGATTGATAAGTTCTGAAAATTATATTTAAATTGTGGTAGGGAGAGAGTGAGCAGCCTTGTTTAGTGGAATTATTTTCCCTATTTTGTTTGATGTTGGTTTGCTGTATATTGTTTTTACTATGTTTACTAAGTTTAGCCTTGATTTCTGAACTTTTCAAGACTTTTAACATGAAGGTTGTTAATTTGTCAAATGCCTCTCAGTATCTAATTTAGATGATCATGTAGTATTTTTTTCTTTGATTTTTTCATATATTAGATTACATTGATAGATTTGACATATATTGGAAACATCCCTGAATCCTGGAAAGATTCCTTGATCTTGATGGATGATTGTTTTGATGTGTTCTTGATTCAATTTGTGAGAATTTATTGAAAACTTTTACATCGATATTCATAAGGGAAATCAATCTAGTTCACTTTTCTTTTGTTGGGTCTTTGAGTGGTTTAGGTATAACATAATTTAGGTTCATAGAAGAGAGTTTGGTAGTGTTCCTTCTGTTTCTATTTTCTGAATAGTTTTTACAGTATTGGTATTAGGTCTTATATGAAAGTCATATAGAATTTTCCACTAAAAACCATCTGGTCCTGGCTTTTTTTTGGTTGTCAGACCTTTTTTTTTTTTTTTAGACTTGGACAGTTTATATGGTTTATCTGATCCTGATTAAACTTCCCGCAATTCTGGAACAGTCTACAAAATTGTCCATATCATCCAGTTTGTTGAATTTATGGTTTTGTTGTAGAATCTGATGATTTTTTTTATCTTGATTCGGGTTTGCCAGAATTTTGTTGAGTATTTTTAATTGATGTTCATAAGGGAAATTGGTCTGAAGTTCTTTCTTTGTTGGGTCTTTGTGTGGTTTAGGTATAAGAGTAATTGTGGCTTCACAGAAAGGAATTCACAGTGCTCCATCTGTTTCAATTTTGTGGAATAGTTTGGATAATATTGGTATGAGGTCTTCTATGAAGGTCTGATAGAATTCTGCACTAAACCTGCCTGACCTGGGCTTTTTTGGTTGGGAGACCTTTAATGACTGCTTCTATTTCCTTAGGAGTTATGGGGTTGTTTAACTGGTTTATCTGTTCCCTGATTTAACTTCGGTACTTGGTATCTGTCTAGGAAATTGTCCATTTCTGTAGATTTTCAAGTTTTGTTGAATATAGGCTTTTATAGTAAGATCTGATGATTTTTTGAATTTCCTCTGAATCTGTAGTTATGTCTCCCTTTTCATTTCTGATTTTGTTAATTTGGACACACTCTCTGTGTCCTCTCGTTAGTCTGGCTAGGGTTTATCTATCTTGTTGATTTTCTCAAAGAACCAACTTTTGGTTCTGTTGATTCTTTCTATGGTCCTTTTTGTTTCTACTTGGTTGATTTCAGCTCTGAGTTTGATTATTTCCTGCCTTCTACTCCTCCTGGGTGTATTTTTTTTTTGTTCTAGAGCTTTTTAGGTGTGCTGTCAAGCTGCTGACATATGCTCTTTCCTGTTTTTTTCTGCAGGCACTCAGCGCTATGAGTTTTCCTCTTAGCACAGCTTTCATTGTGTCCCATAAGTTTGGGTATGTTGTACCTTCATTTTCATTAAATTCTAAAAAGTTTTAATTTCTTTCTTTATTTCTTCCTTGACCAGGTTATCATTGAGTAGAGCATTGTTCATTTCCATATATATGTGGGCATTCTTCCCTTATTGTTATTGAAGACCAGCTTTAGGCCATGGTGGTCCGATAGCACGCATGGGATTATTTCTACCTTTCTGTACCTGTTGAGGCCCGTTTTTTGACCAATTATATGGTCAATTTTGGAGAAAGTACCATGAGGAGCTGAAAAGAAGGTATATCCTTTTGCTTTAGGGTAGAACGTTCTATAAATATCCATTAAGTCCATTTGGCTCATGACTTCTCTTAGTCTGTCTATGCCTCTGTTTAATTTCTGTTTCCATGATCTGTCCATTGATGAGAGTGGGTGTTGAAGTTCCTACTATTATTGTGTGAGGTGCAATGTGTGTTTTGAGCTTTAGTAAGGTTTTTACGTATGTAGGTGCCCTTGTATTTGGGGGTATAGATATTTAGGATTGAGAGTTCATCTTGGTGGATTTTTCCTTTGATGAATATAAAGTGTCCTTCCTTATCTTTTTTGATGACTTTTAGTTGAAAATTGATTTTATTTGATATTAGAATGGCTACTCCAGCTTGCTTCTTCTGGACCATTTGCCTTGGAAAGTTGTTTTCCAGCCTTTTACTCTGAGGTAGTGTCTGTCTTTGTCTCTGAGGTATGTTTCCTGTATGCAGCAGAATGCAGGGTCCTCGTTGTGTATCCAGTTTGTTAATCTATGTCTTTTTATTGGGGAGTTGAGGCCATTGATGTTGAGAGATATTAAGGAATAGTGATTATTGCTTCCTGTTATATTCATATTTGGATATGAGGTTATGTTTGTGTGCTTTTCTTCTCTTTGTTTTGTTGCCAAGACGATTAGTTTCTTGCTTCTTCTAGGGTATAGCTTGCCTCCTTATGTTGGGCTTTACCATTTGTTATCCTTTGTAGTGCTGGATTTGTAGAAAGATATTGTGTAAATTTGGTTTTGTCATGGAATATCTTGGTTTCTCCATCTATGTTTATTGAGAGTTTTGCAGGATACAGTAGCCTGGGCTGGCATTTGTGTTTCTTAGGGTCTGTATGACATCAGTCCAGGATCTTCTGGCCTTCATAGTTTCTGGCTTAAAAGTCTGGTGTGATTCTGATAGGTCTGCCTTTTATATGTTACTTGACCTTTTTCCTTACTGCTTTTAATATTCTTTCTTTTATTTTGTGCTTTGGTGTTTTGACTATTATGTGACGGGAGGTGTTTTTTTCTGGTCCAATCTATTTGGAGTTCTGTAGGTTTTTGTATGCCTATGGGTATCTCTTTTTTTTAGGTTAGGAAGTTTTTTTCTATGATTTTGTTGAAGATATTTACTGGTCCTTTTGAGCTGGGAGTCTTCACTCTCTTCTATACCTATTATCCTTAGGTTTGATCTTCTCATTGAGTCCTGGATTTTTGTATGTTTTGGACCAGTAGCTTTTTTTCCGCTTTTTTTACATTATCTTTTGACAGTTGAGTCAATGATTTCTATGGAATCTTCTGCCCTGAGATTCTCTCTTCCATCTCTTGTATTCTGTTGGTGAAGCTTGTATCACAGCTCCTTGTCTCTTCTTTTTGGTTTTCTATATCCAGGGTTATTTCCATGTGTTCTTTCTTGATTGCTTCTATTTCCATTTTTAATTCCTTCAACTGTTTGATTGTGTTTTCCTGGAATTCTTTCAGGGATTTTTTGACATTCCTCTCTGTAGGCTTCTTGTTTATTTATTTTCCTGGAATTGTTTATTAATGTTTTCCTGTGTTTCTCTAAGGGAGTTCTTCATGTCTTTCTTGAAGTCCTCCAACATCATGATCAAATATGATTTTGAAACTAGATCTTGCTTTTCTGGTGTGTTTGGATTCCATGTTTGTTTTGGTGGGAGAATTGGGTCTGGCATGATGTCATGTAGTCTTGGTTTCTGTTGTTTGTTCCTGCGCTTGCCTCTCGCCATCAGATTATCTCTAGTGTTACTTTTTGTTCTGCTATTTCTGACAGTGGCTAGACTGTCCTATATAAGCCTGTGTGTCAGGAGTGCTGTAGACCTGTTTTCCTGTTTTCTTTCAGCCAGTTATGGGGACAGAGTGTTCTGTCTGCCAGAGTTTTTCCTATTCCCATACAGGTCTTCAGTTTTTGGCCCCCTTTGTTGAGTTCACCAGGCAGGTCATTCAGCAGAAAAGTTTGTTCCTGTGGTCCCCAGGCTCAAGGCCTGCTTGGGCTCTGAGTGCACCAGGAAGATCAGGTTCCTTCTGGGAGCCTCCGGCACCAGGGTTCCAGATGGCTTTGGTGTTTTCCCTCTGGGGTCTGAGATGTGCAGAGAGCAGTCTCTTCTGGTTTCCCAGGCGTGTCTGTAATTCTCTGAAGGTTTAGCTCTCCTCCCACGGGATTTGGGGTGCAGAGAACTGTTTATCCGGGTCTGTTTCCTTCAGGTTCCGCGGTGTCCCCAGGCAGGGTCCTGTTGCTCCTGGGCCATCCTCCCCACGGGCACCCAGAGGCCTTATACAGTTTCCTCTTGGGCCAGGGATGTGGGCAGGGATGGGCAGTGTTGGTGGTCTCTTCTGCTCTGCAGCCTCAGGTGTGCCCACCTGACCAGGCGGTGAGGTCTCTCCCACGGGTTCTGGGAGCAGAGAGCTGCTGCAGGCCAGGATCCGGGGGTGGGACTTCCGGGTAAACACAGGACGGCAGGCTGGTCCTAGAGGAATTCTGCCTCTGAGTGTCCCGAGATCACCAGGCAATTTCTTGCAGCAGAAGAGTTGGTCTTACCTGTGGTCCTGAGGCTCAGGTTGCTCACAGGGTGCTGCCCCACGGGAAAACCATGGGCAGCAACCAGGAAGATCTGTGTCCCCTTCCGGACATATGTGCTTCTGATACCATTGCCACTGGTTCCAGGATGGACCAGGGACTGAAATTATTTCCTGCTTTTTAGACATTAAAACTTGAAGAGAATTTTTAACACCAAATTTTCCAGTTAGCTAGGTAACAAGCAGACAAAAAAAAGTTCCTTTTCTTCAAATTTGTGGATTTATTTTCATAATAAAATAATATAATAACTATTTGTTCTATTTCTAACTTTACAATATATAGTAATTAAAATGTTATTTGAAGAAGTAATTTCAGAGCATTGAGCATTTTATAGCAGGTCTATAACACTCAGTTAATTTATGAAATCCAAGACTTAGAAAAAAAAATTTTTTAGAATTTACTTTTTGAAACTTTTTTAAATATATATATTCTGTTAAGAGCAGATTTAATATGTCACATTTAAACAATGGTTGTGGTTCTGTCTTCCTCCCCAAAATTATTTGATACAAAAATAAACTAATTGAGTGTTTGGGATTTTTTTATTTTTATTTTTTATTATTAACTTGAGTATTTTTTTTTTTTGTTTTTTTTTTATTAACTTGAATATTTCTTATATACATTTCAAATGTTATTCCCTTCCTAGGTTTCCGGCAAACATCCCCCCCCCCCCCTTCCTTATGGGTGTTCCCTCCCACCTCCCCCCATTGCTGCCCCTCCCCAACAGTCTAGTTCACTGGGGTTCAGTATTAGCAGGACCCAGGGCTTCCCCTTCCACTGGTGCTCTTACTAGGATATTCATTGCTACCTATGAGGTCAGAGTCCAGGGTCAGTCCATGTATAGTCTTTAGGTAGTGGCTTAGTCCCTGGAAGCTCTGGTTGCTTGGCATTGTTGTACATATGGGGTCTCGAGCTCCTTCAAGCTCTTCCAGTTCTTTCTCTGATTCCTTCAACAGGGGTCCTGTTCTCAGTTCAGTGGTTTCCTGCTGGCATACGCCTCTGTATTTGCTGTATTCTGGCTGTGTCTCTCAGGAGCGATCTGCATTCACATTTTGATCATCCGTCTTGAGTTTCATTTGTTCTAGGCATCTAGGGTAATTCAAGCATTTGGGCTAATAGCCACTTATCAATGAGTACATACCATGTATGTCTTTCTGTGATTGGGTTAGCTCACTCAGGATGATATTTTCCAGTTCCAACCATTTGCCTACGAATTTCATAAAGTCGTTGTTTTTGATAGCTGAGTAATATTCCATTGTGTAGATGTACCACATTTTCTGTATCCATTCCTCTGTTGAAGGGCATCTGGGTTCTTTTCCAGCTTCTGGCTATTATAAATAAGGCCGATGAACATAGTGGAGCACGTGTCTTTTTATATGTTGGGGCATCTTTGGGTATATGCCCAAGAGAGGTATAGCTGGATCCTCAGGCAGTTCAATGTCCAATTTTCTGAGGAACCTCCAGACTGATTTCCAGAATGGTTGTACCAGTCTGCAATCCCACCAACAATGGAGGAGTGTTCTTTCTCCACATCCTCGCCAGCATTTGCTGTCACCTGAGTTTTTGATCTTAGCCATTCTCACTGGTGTGAGGTGAAATCTCAGGGTTGTTTTGATTTGCATTTCCCTTATGACTAACGATGTTGAACATTTCTTTAGGTGTTTCTCAGCCATTCGGCATTTCTCAGCTGTGAATTCTCTGTTTAGCTCTGAACCCCATTTTTTAATAGGGTTATTTGTCTCCCTGCGGTCTAACTTCTTGAGTTCTTTGTATATTTTGGATATAAACCCTCTATCTGTTGTAGGATTGGTAAAGATCTTTTCCCAATCTGTTGGTTGCCATTTTGTCCTAACCACAGTGTCCTTTGCCTTACAGAAGCTTTGCAGTTTTATGAGATCCCATTTGTTGATTCTTGATCTTAGAGCATAAGCCATTGGTGTTTTGTTCAGGAAATTTTTTCCAGTGCCCATGTGTTCCAAATGCTTCCCTAGTTTTTCTTTCTATTAGTTTGAGTGTATCTGGTTTGATGTGGAGGTCCTTGATCCACTTGGACTTAAGCTTTGTACAGGGTGATAAGCATGGATCGATCTGCATTCTTCTACATGTTGACTCCAGTTGAACCAGCACCATTTGCTGAAAATGCTATTTTTTCCATTGATGGTTTTGGCCTTTGTCAAAAAAAAAATCAAGGACCATAGGTGTGTGGGTTCATTTCTGGTCTTCAATTCTGTTCCATTGGTCTATCTGTCTGTCTCTGTACCAATACCATGCAGTTTTTATCACTATTGCTCTGTAATACTGCTTGAGTTCAGGGATAGTGATTCCCCCTGAAGTCCTTTTATTGTTGAGGATAGTTTTAGCTATCCTGGGTTTTTTGTTATTCCAGATGAATTTGCAAATTGTTCTGTCTAACTCTTTGAAGAATTGGATTGGTATTTTGATGGGGATTGCATTGAATCTGTAGATCGCTTTTGGTAGAATGGCCATTTTTACTATATTAATCCTGCCAATCCATGAGCATGGGAGATCTTTCCATCTTCTGAGATCTTCTTCAATTTCTTTCTTCAGAGTCTTGAAGTTCTTGTTGTACAGATCTTTTCCTTGCTTGGTTAAAGTCACACCGAGGTACTTTTATATTATTTGGTCTATTATGAAGGGTGTCATTTCCCAAATTTCTTTTTCTCGGCTTGTTTCTTTTTTGTAGAGGAAGGCTACTGATTTATTTGAGTTAATTTTATACCCAGCCACTTTTGTTGAAGTTGTTTATCAGCTTTAGTAGTTCTCTGGTGGAACTTTTGGGATCACTTAAATATACTATCATATCATCTGCAAATAGTGATATTTTGACTTCTTCTTCCGATCTGTATCCCTTGACCTCCTTTTGTTGTCTGATTTCTCTGGCTAGAACTTCAAGAACTATATTGAATAAGTAGGGAGAGAGGGCAGCCTTGTCTAGTCCCTGATTTTAGTGGGATTGCTTCAAGTTTTTTCCATTTAGTTTAATGTTAGCAACTGGTTTGCTGTATATGCTTTTTACTATGTTTAGGTATGGGCCTTGAATTCCTATTCTTTTCCAGGACTTTTATCATGAAGGGGTGTTGAATTTTGTCAAATGCTTTCAGCATCTAATGAAATGATCATGTGGTTTTGTTCTTCAGTTTGTTTATATAATGGATCACGTTGATGGTTTTCCAGATATTAAACCATCCCTGCATGCCTGGGATGAAGCCTACTTGATCATGGTGGATGATTGTTTTGATGTGCTCTTGGATTCGGTTTGCCAGAATTTTATTGAGTATTTTTGCATCGATATTCATAAGGGAAATTGGTCTGAAGTTCTCTTTTCTTTGTTGGGTCTTTGTGTGGTTTAGGTATAAGAGTAATTGTGGCTTCATAGAAGGAATTCGTAGTGCTCCATCTGTTTCAATTTTGTGGAATAGTTTGGATAATATTGGTACGAGGTCTTCTATGAAGGTCTGATAGAATTCTGCACTAAACCTGTCTGGACCTGGGCTCTTTTTGGTTGGGAGACCTTTAATGACTTCTTCTATTTCCTTAGGAGTTATGGGGTTGTTTAACTGGTTTATCTGTTCCTGATTTAACTTCGGTACCTGGTATCTGTCTAGGAAGTTGTCCATTTCCTGCAGATTTTCAAGTTTTGTTGAATATAGGCTTTTATAGTAAGATGTGATGATTTTTTGAATTTTCTCTGAATCTGTAGTTATGTCTCCCTTTTCATTTCTGATTTTGTTAATTTGGAAACACTCTCTATGTCCTCTTGTTAGGCTAAGGGTTTATCTATCTTGTTGATTTTCACAAAGAACCAACTTTTGGTCCTGTTGATTCTTTCTATGGTCCTTTTTGTTTTTATTTTTGGTTGATTTGGCCTGAGTTTGATTATTTCCTGCCTTCTACCCTCCTGGGTGTATTTGCTTTTTTTTTGTTCTAGAGTTTTTTAGGTGTGCTGTCAAGATGTTAAGGTATGCTCTCTCCTGTTTCTTTGTGGAATCACTCAGAGTTATAAGGTTTCCTCTTAGCACTGCTTTCTTTGTGTCCCATAAGTTTGGGTATATGTTGTATCTTCATTTTCATTAAATTCTAAAAAGTCTTTAATTTCTTTCTTTATTTCTTCCTTGACCAGGTTATCATTGAGTAGAGCATTGTTCAATTTCCATGTATATGTGGGCATTCTTCCCTTATTGTTATTGAAGACCAGTTTTAGGCCGTGGTGGTCTGATAGCATGCATGGGATTATTTCTATCTTTCTGTATCTGTTGAGGCCCGTCTTTTGACCAATTATATGGTCAATTTTGGAGAAAGTACCATGAGGAGCTGAGAAGAAGGTATATACTTTTGCTTTAGGATAGTATGTTCTATAAATATCTGTTAAGTCCAGAAAATTGGGATTCTTAAAGTGACAATATTCATCTAAAATTAAACTATGTAGGGGAACTACCAATGTTTAGAATTTACAGACAACACAGATTTGACTTGATGGATTAAAAAGTGTGATAAATAGTTGCATGGGAAGTGAAGGTGAGTGAATCTAAAAGGTATTGGAGATGGGGAAATAACCTTGACAAATACATTGTATGCATTATCAAAGGACTATTAAAAGCAGCAGCAACAACAATAGCAATGACAACATCTACAACAACAACAACAACAGCAACGAAAACAACAAAACTATCAATACTTAAAAGGCCTTCCATCTAAGTGGAATATGGTAAAATCCTAAGGAATATTCTTCATGTGATGATGATACTTACTTTAAGAATTCTCATTTATTTAATTAGCATAAATTGTACATAATAATGGGCCCCATTGCATCATTGGACAAACGTATTTAATCCATTTGGATTATGTATATTGCCATGACCTTTCTTCTGCTGATCACCTTCCTTTTCCTGACCTATCCTATTCTATTCTCATTTTTCTGAAAGGGGGGTTATTTGTTTGCTTTTTGTTGTTTGTTTATTTCCTGTTGTGTTTTTTGAATTTTTAAGGAATATTTCTTTATTTACATTTCGAATTTTAATCCCTTTCCTGGTTTCCTGTCCATAAGCCATTTATCACCTCCCCCTCCGATTCTTCTACAAGGGTATTCCCATTGCTATCTACCTCTCCCTTCCCATGCTTCCCCAACATTCCTTAAGCCTGGGGGTCCAAACATGTCATGACCAAGGGATTCTTCTTCTTTGCTACTCTATAAGGCCATCCTCTGCTACATATGCAGCTGGATCCATGAAGTCCATGTAAAGGTTTGTATAGTGGTTTAGTCCCTGGGAGCTCTGGTTGGTTGGCATTTTTGGGCTTATGGTGTGGCACAGCCCTTCAGCTCTTCCAATCCTTCCTCTATTGGGGGTCGTTTTCTCTGCAGAATGGTTTCCTGCTAGCATTTGCCTCTGTATTTGACATGTTTTCCTGTCATTTCCTGTGTGTTTGGATATCCAGTATTTGCTTTGCTGGGAGAACAGGGCTCTGATGAAGTCAAGTAGTCTTGGTTTCTGCTGCTTAGTTCTCTATGCTTGTCTCTCGCCATGAGGTTGTCTCTTTTGTTGACTTCTTTGACTGACTCTGAAAGTTGTTTCACCCTCCTGTAGACCCATGTGTCAGCACTCATGTAGACCTGTTTTCTTTCAGCCAGATGTGGGAAGAGAGAACTTTATTCTCAGGTGTGTATGTGCTCCTGGTGATGGAATTTCAACTCTCAGGATAGGCAGAAACAAGACTGCTCCTTAGTCCTTTTCCCTGTGGGGACAGGTGGCACTATGCAATTTCATCTTGGGTCAGAAGTGTGGGTAGAAAAATTTTGTCAATTTTTCTCAGGAATGTCTACAATTCTGAGTTTCCATTTCTCTCCTCTATGGGACTTGGGTGCAGGGAGCTGTGATACTGATTCCATTCAATTGCCAGTACAGCCAAAAACCAGCTGGTTCCTGCTGCTGACTATTCCAATCTTAGTGTATCCAGAGACATTATCTAGTTTCCTTTTGGGCCAGAATATGGAAGAAGTCAAAAGAAGTGGACAGAAGTGAGCAGAAGTGGTGGTCTGACCTGAGGTTTTGATTGTCCACACTTCTGCGGGGGTCTGCTTTCTCCTACACAGGATTAGGTACCTGACACTCTTTTTGATGGAATACTATTAGGCCTAATTACATAAGTTAAGACATTTCCTGGTTCTGCATAGTAAGAAACTAGAAAGTAGCCCCAAGGGAGTGCAATGTGAAGTTTGAATAGGAGGTAATTGGAACAGAAAGTACTGGGTGTAAAAGAGCTTAAATGGTGATGTGAATAATAATGTTGGTGTTGGGGAGTGCAAGTGAAGAAGCAAACAAGGACAAAAATGATTGATGACTCTAAAATTCAATCCTTGTTGTTTTGGTTAAGAACCAGAGTTTGCTTCCCAGTGCCATGTCTTGTGGCTTACAACTGCCTGCAAATGTAGGTCTAAGCCAGTGATTCTTAATTTCTGAATGATGTGACCCTTTAATATATTCCCTAATGTTGTGTTGACCTTCAACCATAAAAATATTTGTTGCTAAATCATGACTGTAATGTTGCTACTCTTTTTTTTTTTCCTTTTTTTTTTTTTTTCGAGCTGGGGACTGAACCCAGGGCCTTATGCGCTTCCTAGGCAACGCTTTCTACCACTGAGCTAAATCCCCAACCCCTAATGTTGCTACTCTTATTAGTTGAAGTGCATATATATGTGGTTTATGATGGTCTCAGAAAGTTCCTGTTAAAAATTCAGACAACCACCAAAGGGTTTAGAACACTAAGTGAAAGAACCACTTGCCTAAAGGATAGGATTTCTTCTTCTGGCCCATTAGGCACCAGCACTCATGTGTACATACCTGTACATTGAAACAAATAGTTATAAATATTAAAAACACACCCACTGAAATATACTAACAGGTAAGCTAATGAGAAGAGAAAATAAAACGAAATAAATTGAATGAGGTATTCAATATAAAACATAAAATAGTCTACAGATTCCACTATTTTTATTTTTAAAACAGAAATCTCATAACAAGTCTAGATTATTCTAATCTCCAAAGATTCTTTGGAGGATAAATTATACACACTGTGAGAGGCAAGTCAAGAAATCAGAGACTAGAACATGAAGAGTATACAGTACAGTGTACCGAGACTTTTGCCATAATGTGATGAAGTCGAAAATGGAAGTGAACTCCATATTTCTTCCAAAGCACATATTGCACCTCACACAATAATAATAGGAGATGTCAACACCCCAATTTCATCAATGGACAGATCATGGAAACAGAAGTTATACAGAGATGTAGAGAAACTAACAGAAGTTATGAACCAAATGGATTTAACAGATATTTGTAGAACTTTCTATCTTAAAACCAAAGGATATATCTTCTTCCCAGAACCTCATGGAACCTTCTGCAAAGTTGAACATATAACTGGTAACAAAACAGGACTCAACAGATACAGGAAGATAGAAATTATCCCATTCTTCCTATCAGATCAGTAAACACTAAGACTGGTCTTCAATATCAACAATAATTACAGAAAACCCACATATACATGGAAGTTGAACAATGCTCTACTCAATGATGACTTGGTCAAGGAAGAAATAAAGGAAAAAATCAAATACTTCTTAGAATTTAATGAAAATGAAGATACTACATTCCCAAACTTATGGGACACAATGAAAGCAGTACTAAGAGGAAAAACTCAGCTCTGTGTGCCTGCAAAAAGAAACAGGAGAGAGCATATGTCACCAGCTTGACAGCACATCTAAAAGCTCTAGAACAAAAAAGTTCTGCTGATATCATTGCTATCTGCTGTGATCAGCAAGCATAATGGAGTCCATTGTTCCTATTATGCATGGAAATCCTAATGATGACTATTAGTGATTTGTGTTGCTTTTAGAGAAACTGCTGATTTCCAAGGACCTTGGAAACAATAGGATCTAATGTCATATTGAGATAAGGGTAGTTAGCTCATGCTGGATTTGATATCAAATTCTGAGATCGTTCCCACAGGAAGTTCTATTCGTGTCACCAATGAGTATATGTAGGCCCTGATATGAAACATACATTGCATTTTGATGCTTATGATCATACAATATCATGAAGGTATGTTGAAACCAGTGCTGAATGTTGTGACTAGCAACCATGTTGGCATCTACTATTCCAACTACCGATAATCTGTGTTGCTTCTTGACAATCCATTGAATCTCAAGGTCCAAACTGATGCCGTTGGTCTGTTTGAGGTAAAATTCATAGCTGGTCCTGGAGGTCGGATTCATTTCTTGAAGCTTACCTGAAACAGGAAAATTGTTTGATATTCCCCATATCTAAACATAGTAAAAGCAATATGCAGCAAACCTGTATCTAACATCAAACTAAATGGAGAGAAATTTGAAGCAGCAGCATTAAAATCAGGGACTAGACAAGGCTGCCCACTCTTTCCCTACTTATTGAATATTGTACTTGAAGTCCTAGCCAGAGCAAAAAGACAGTGAAAGGAGATCAAAGGATACAAATTGAAGGGAAAAAACCAAAATATCACTATTTGCAAAATGATATGATGGTGTACTTTATGACTCAAAAGTTCTACCAGAGAACCATTTAACCTGAAAACAACTTCAACAAAGCGTCCGGGTATAAAATTAACTCAAATAAATCAGTAGCCTTCTTCGACTCAAAGGATAAACAGACTGAGAAGGATATTATAGAATTTACTTCCTTCACAATTGTCCCAAAATAATATATAATATCTTAGTGTGACTTTATCCAAGCAAGTGAAAGAACTGTATGACAAGAACTTCAAGTCTCTGAAGAAAGAAATGGAAGTAGGTCTCAAAAGATGGACAGATCTGCCATGCTCATGGTTTGGCAGGATAAATATAGTAAAGATGACCATTTTGCTAAAAGCAATCTACAGATTCAATGCCATCACCAACAATATTCCTACTCAATTCTTTATAAAGGTAGAAAGTGCAATTTGGCGTCATTTGGTATAACATAAAACCCAGGATAGCAAAAACTATACTCACCAGCAAAAGAACTTCTGGAAAAATCACCATCCCTCACTTCAAGCAGTATTACAGAGCAATAGTGTTAAAAATTGTATGGTATTGGTACAGAGACAGGCAGGTAGATCAGTGGAACAGAATTGAAGACCCAGAAATGAACCCACACATCTATAGCCACTTGATCTTTGACAAAGGAGTTAAAATCATCCAGTGGAAGAAAGATAGCATTTTCAACAAATGGTCCTCTTTCAACTGCAGGTCAGTATGTGGAAGAATGCAAATTGATTTATTCTTATCATCTTGTACAAACTTAACTCCAAGTGGATCAAGCACCTCCACATCCAACTAGATACACTCAAATTAATAGAAGGGAAGGTGGGGAAGTGTCTTGAACACATGGGCACTGGGGAAAATTTCCTAAACAAAACACCAATGACTTAATCTCTAAGATCAAGAATCAATAAATGGACCTCATTAAACTACACATAAAAAGCTTCTGTAAGGCAAAAAGACACTGTCATTAGGACTAGAAATGGCAATGAACAAAATTGGGAAAAGATCTTTACCAATCCTATATCTGATAGAGGGCTAATATCAAAAATATACAAAGAACTCAAGAAGTTAGACTCCAGAGAGCCAAGTAACCCTATTAAAAATGAGGGTCAGACCTAAATAAAGCATTCTCAGCAGACAATTGTCAAATGCTCAAAAAGTATCTAAAGAAATCATCAACATCCTTAGTCATTAGGAATACAGAAATCAAAAAAATGAACAGGAGATTCCACCACACCAGTCAGAATAACTAAGATAAAATCTCAGGTGACAGCAGATGCCAGAGGATGTGGAAAGAGGACACTCCTCCATTGTTACAGGGATTGCAGACTGGTACAACCATTCTGAAATCAGTCTGAGGTTCCTCAGAAAATTGGACATTGAATGCCTGAGGATCCAGCTATACCTCTCTTGGGCATATACCCAAAAGATGCTCCAACATACAACAAAGACACATGCTCCACTATGTTGATAGCAGCTTTTTTTTTATAATAGCCAGTAGCTGGAAAGAACTGAGAGACTATTCAAAAGAGGAATAGATTCAAAAAATGTTGTACCTCTAAACAATGGTGTACTACTCACCTATCAAAAACAATGACTTAAAAAAATTCATAGGCAAATGGATTGAACTAGAAAATATCGTCCTGAGTGAGGTAACTCAATCACAGAACAATACAGATTTGATGCCTGTTATTCTAACTGAAACCCGAACCTATGTTTATATCAATGCTGCGTGTATAAATTAGCAATCATGATGTGATCCATTGTTTTTATTTTGGATAGAGAGCCTGATCATGGCTATGATTTCTGCAGCTGCTTGAAGATTTGCTTAATATTAGGAGCCATAGTGACACTGGACCACATAGTGAGGTATTTATTCCGAGTTGTCAATGGAGATCATATTGATATCTGAGATCCTACCTGCCATGTGAAATTTTAATGATGTTGCAGATTTATGCATTCTTCTGCTCTGGACAATGGTTTCACTGAAATATATATCATAAGAAGAGACAGAATTATATTTTATACACTTTGACGGCACAAACAATAATGTTGGCATTGATTCTTTCTTTCTCTTTGGACCATATTAATATAAGTGATTACAACTCTCATTGAAATCTATATTGATGTCAGTGATGCATACTTCTGCCACCTGTGAGGATGTACTTTTGGGAAGTATATTCTAAGCTATAGTAATTTTGAAGTCAAGAATCTATCCTGACTCTAGAGATGTGACTTTTTTTCATGGTTCTCCCATGTAATGTACAAGGTTATCGCTGTTCCTAGAACTATGCTGTTATGAATCATCAATTCTGCCACTGGAGAAGTTTATGGTCATATTTTTATCCTTTTAATATATGGTGATGTCATTGATATATAATTGGCATAGTTAAAGTATCATTTCATTCCTGATACCTTCTGGCAATGGACAAAATCAACTATCCAAGATTCCTGATGCCATAGGCAACCATGATTTTAGTGATCACTCCTGACACTCTGGACCAGAATGTCATATCAATTTTCCTATTCGCTAACAGAAATATATTGATTTTTTTTACTTATCCATGGTACATTTATTACTTAATTGAATCCATAGTAAGTGTTGTCTCTGAAGTGCTTCATGATGTTTGTGATAACTTTAGCCAGAGTTTCAATTGTGAAACTCCATGGTCAAAACTGCTGCCTAACACCATAATGTGGTACATAGTATATGCTGCAACTAGAAACTATTTTCTAACCTCTAATGGAACCTACAAATATTAACCTATGTTATTTTTTTATGCTTTGTGATGAACCAAGGAAAAATGATGTTATCCACCATTTCTATTTCCTAGGAAGACTGCTGATGGCAATGATCTGTGTTGATGAAGGAGAACAGGCTGAATTCCAAGGTCTGTTTTGATATGCATGTTTGTATTGTAGTGAGTGTTCTGTGCTGGTACTGGGTAGAAGATTGATTTCTGAGATGTGCTTGCCACAGAAATTGTGCTTTTGCCTCTGAAAAATAAATGCATTTTCTTTTTTTTCACCTTCCTATGTGTATTATCTTTGCTACTCAAAGAAGAGATTTGATGAAATTGATCATGCCTGCCTCTAGATAAGAGATTTATGCCCATAATTACATCTGTCCTATGAGTCTACACTTATGTCAGTGATACAATGGTCAGCAGATACCAAAATATATTTAAAGTCCCTGCTGCCAATAGCAAACATCATATTAAAGAGGTGTGCTTTCACTTTGGCCAGGATAATGATATCAGTAATCCCATCTGTCAGTAAAAATATAGTGATGTCACCCATCCAAGTTGCTTCCATAAATATATTGATATTCATATATATTGCTGTATCTGAAGAACTTTTCGATGTCTACTATTCCTGGTGCTAGAAGGGTCTGCATTGAAGTTCATTTTCAAAATGGCTGCCAAAGTTATGTTGATTAAGTATACTATGATCCAACTAGAGATGAGTTTCTTGACTGTGACCTGACCTGCGACCTGAGTAAGTGTTGATGTCAGTGCTGTCTATCGACATCAGTAACCATACTGGGATTTGTTGTTCCTGTTAAAATCCTACAAACACAGGAGTGTGTAAAATGCCTGAATGCATGCATGAAGCTCCTGCTGTTGACTACATTATGTATAAGGTCCTCTCTGCAACCAGAACTGATCAAGATGTTATTGATCCCAGGATGCATTCATACATCCCTTCCTATAGACAATGTTATATATCCAAATACCAGAGGTGGTATTGTTTTTTACAAATGCCCTGTGACTCAAGAAGTGTCCATAAACTCTTCCTTTGGTATTTACTGATGTCCCTGATATACCTTGCAATATATATGACAGTATAACCCTAGGTCCATACGGCTACAGGCAACCTTGTTGCCAGAATAGCCTGCTGCCACTGGAAGTTATACTAATATCTGCAAACAGCCCACAGAAATTATGTTCATTTCTATTACCCATGGTGCCAAGAGTACCTATGTTTATACATAGTCCACATTGTTTCTGATTGTTAATATCAAAGAGTTCTGTTGCCACCAGGGTCTACTCTGAAGTTCAAGGTAAGTACTACAACTTGACGTCATGTTATGAACTGCTTTGAGATGTGTTATATTGAAGTCACTGATATATTGTGGAAAAATACCTTTATATGGCCACGTCTTTGATGGTAAGAGCAGTCTAGATGGCAGTGTTCTCTGATGCCAATTGATACAACATTAATATGAGTAACTCCAATTGCCACCCAAATTTATACTAATGTCAGTGATACACACTTCTGCCATTTCACACCATGATACATATGTGTACTGCCAACTGAAATGAATGTGGTTACAAAGTTTTATCCTGCCACTTGAGAAGACATTTCTGGCCATGTATGTTATACCCTCTGAAACTGTGTGCATGTCACTGATGCCTCCTGGAAGCCAACCGGTTGGTTTTGCCCTGGTCATGGCTTCTACTGGCCACTACGATATTATGGATCCCTGCTCCCACTTTGGACCATATTTATTATATCACTGGTTTTAATTGCAAAGAAAATATTCTATGTCATTTAATCCTGCTGCCTGCAGTAACCTATATTGATGTCCCTACTTAGGGTTCACTCTCATGAGCTTGGCAATATGTCTAAGTCCTCTTTCTAGCAGAGTCTATCTTGAAGTTCATGGACAATATCACTGCCAACTTCATGCTAGGTGTTCTGAGTGCCAACTGAGAGATGTGGGCAATTATACTTGCAACTGGAATCTATATATCCATATATATATGTATATATATATATCTTTTTATATCATATATATCATATTATTTATCATATATATCTGTATATATTATTATCTTATGATATTAAAATGGCCTGCTGTTACATATGGATGGTGTCCATAGATATTATTGAGATTCTACCTGCTAGAAGAGTCTATGGTGAATTACCTGATCCATGCATATAGCCTTCAATGTAGACCATACTAAGTAAAAGATTCTTTTTGACACCAGATATTCTGTTGATGTCAATGATCCTTCCTTTATAGAAGTGATTTACATGCATGAATTTGTTCTGCCCTATGGGTTTTGGATAATATCACTGATATATATGGCACTAAATACCATGGAGTGTGTACTGATATCTCAGCTGCACTCTGCTGCTTGTGTCCATAGCCCCAGGTTAAGCCCATCAGTCCTATTTGATTTGTAGTTCAGTATCTGAAAGCCTCACTTGTCCAATTTAGATGATTGTGCTGATCTTACTTTGGAAGTTTTATCCCCTTTCGTGTTTCTTAGTCCTTCCCCCATCTTTTCCATAAGAGTTCATGGTATTGGTGGTTACCCAGGGGACAGGTCTCTAGTTGGTGCATTGCTCTTGATATCTGTTCTATCCCTTGTCCATGCATTTCTCATAGGAGAAATTTTGGGTCAAAAGTTTTGGGAATGTATTGGCATGATGCTAGCTTCACTGGGTTTCCTGCCTAGTTATAAGGGGTGACTTCTTCAGGTTCCATAAACTCAATGCTCTGAGCTGCAGTTAAGGTCACCCCTATTGACTCTTCCACACTTTCTTTATGCCAGGTTTCAGTTTCATTCTAAAGATGTCCTGAACTGCCCATAATGGATGAATGTTCCCCTTTCTCTACCTCCTCTCCAACATGAGTTAGAATTTGAAATTTTGGCCTTAGCCACTCTGAAGATTGTCAGAGTTCCTTTGATTTGCATTTCCCTGACAGCAAAGGTCATTGAACACTTCTTTAAGTTTTTCCTGACTATTTGAAAATTTTCTCTTGTGAATTATCTGTTTAGCTCTATATTCCATTTTTCAACGGTACAATTTGGTTTTATAGAATTTACCTTCTTGAGTTCTTTGTAAATTTTGGATATTAGCCATAGGTCAGATAGATAGTTGGTGGAAATTCTTTCCTGACCAGTAAGGTGCTATTTTCTTTTTCCTATTGAGAGCGTCCTTCACTTTAGAGAAACTTTGCAGTTTCATGAAGTCAAATTTATTAATTAGTTATTAATTAATAAATGTAGTTCCTGAGCCACTGATGTTCTCTTTTGGAAGTTGTTGCCTGTACAAACATGTTGAACCTATTTGTTCCTTTTGCTTTTATGAGGTTTAATATATCTCTTTTCATGTTCATGGCTTTGCTCCGTGTGAGCTTGAGTCATGTGCAGGATGGTAACTATGGATCTATGTCCATTCTTCTCCAAACAGACATCCAGTTAGACCAGCATCACTTGTTGAAGATGCTATTTTTTTCTTGTTTAGCTTTGATTTTTTTGTCAAAAATCAAGTTTTCATTGGTTTGTGGGGTTATTTAAGGGTCTTCAAATTAAACCAAATTACTCCATCAATATGTTCAATTAAGAAGTCCATGCAGGTTTTAAAATTATTGCTCTCTAATATTGCTTGAGGTCAGGGATGGTGATAAGTTCAGGAGTTCTTTTATTGTTCAGGATTGTAATAATATGCTGGGTTTTTGTTTATCTGAATCTTAGAATTGGGTTTTCAATGTCTGTTAAGAATTCTGTTGGAACTTTGAGGGGTGAATTGAATTTGTAAATTGCTTTTGGTCAGAAGCTCATATTCAATTTGTTAATAATAATGCTCATGAGCATGGGTGATCTTTCCATTTTGCTGGTATGGTCCTCAGTTTTTCTTCAGAGAACTGCAGTTCTTCTCATACAGTTGTTTCATTTGCCTGGCTAGATTTACACAAATACATTGTTTGTTGTTCTTGGTTATTGTAAAGAGTGTACTCTTCCTAATTTCTTTCTTGAACCATTAGGGCTACTTATAACTTTGAGCTAACTTTGTATTCACCTACTTTTCTAGAGCTGTTTATCAGCTTTCTTATGTTTGCTATCATATCATCAGCAAATAGTGATAGATCGATTTCTTCTTCTCCAATTTCTATTCTTGTACACTTCTTTTTTGTCTTATTGCTCTGAGTGGAACTTCAAATACCTTATTAAACAAATAGGGAAAAAGTGTGTAGACAATATGTAGACAACGGGAGCCTTGTCTAGTCCCTTATTTAGTGGAACTGTTTTCATTTTCTCTACATTTAGTTTCACGTTGGCCATTGGCTTCCCATATACTACTTTGATTATGTTTTGTATATGCCTTGTATTCCTGTTCTCTCTAAGACTTTTACCATGAAGTTGTAGTGGATTTTGGCAAAGATCTTTTCAGTATACTATGAGATGATCATGTGATTATTTTCTTTCAGTTTGTTAATCTGGTGAATTATGTTGATTGATTTTCATATATTGAGCCATTCCCACATCCCTGGAATTAAGACTACTTGATCAAGGTGGATGACATATTTCATGTGGTTCTGAATAGGGCCAAATATACTTTCTTTATACTTAAAGAAAGCTTCACACTCTTTAGTTGAAAAGGTAATGCAAGCAAAATAACCCTGAATTTCCAAATTACACAAATTAAAATGACTAAGATAAAAAATACAGATGATTCCACATTCTGGTGTGGATGTGCAGATGGAAGAGCACCCCACCACTTGTGGTGCACGTGCGAGCTAGTTCAAGGACTCTGTGAATCAATCTAACTATTCCTCAGAAAATTAGAACTAGTTCTAATTGAGGTCACAGCTATATCCGCTTTGGGGCATATAACCAAAATGTCCCTCACCATTCCCCATGGACATATGCTCCACTATGCAAATAGCAGCCTTACTTGTAATAGAAAAAGCTGGAAATAACCCAGTTGTTCCTCAAAGGAAGATTGGATACAGAAAGTATGATTAATTACATAATGGAATATTATACAGCTATTAAGAGTGAGGACATCATGAATATTTTCAGGAACATGGGAGGGAATAGGAAATGCCATCTTAAGTGAGTTAACACACACCCAAAAGGACATGTGATTTATGTACTCACTAATAAGTGGATATTATCTCCAAAACACAGAACACCTAGGATATAACATACAAAACTTAAGTTTGGTGTGTTTCAAACTTCCTGCATGAAGTTTTACATCCATTTCCTTAAGTATGGCTGTGTTAATAAATATTGGTAGAGCTTTGTTTTATCATGAAGTGCCTATATTTATCCATCTCTTTTATTTGACAGTTATATTGAACATTGTAATTTGGTCTGTCATCTGTAGTGTCTTAGAGATTGTATAACATCTCTATACACACTTCTGACTTTTAACATCTCTATTCAAAAGTCTGGTATTATCCTCATAGGTTGGACTGTACATTTTGTTGGCTTATTATTTCTTGAAGCTTATAATATTTTTTCTTTGTCCTGTACATTTAGTTTAGATTTTTAAACTCAGAGACGACTTGGTTTTATGTTCTCATCTATTTTTGTGTTCCCTTTGCTTCTTTTACCTTAATAGGCATCTTCTACCTTAGGTTAAGGAACTTATCTTTGTTTTTATTAAATATATTTGCTGTGCATTTGACATAGTTCATTTTCTTTCTTTAATAAACAATATTTATAGACTTGGTCTTTTCATAATAGCCCAGACTTCCTAGATGTTTTGTGCCTCAAACAAAGCAAAATAAACCAAAACGAAACAAAAAATCAAAAACACAACCAAATCCAAAACAACCTGAAAACCAAAAACACTTTCTTCTACTATGGTATTGATTTTTTCTTTCTTAACTTTCATGTTCGAGATTTTCTCTTCCATCTCTTTTATGCTCTTGGTGAGGCATACCTCTGAGTTTTCTGTATGACTTTTTAAATTTTTCACTTCCTGATTTCTTCTAGTTTGAATATTTTATTGATTTCATTTCTACTTTCACTCTTTTAACATTTTTTATTTTACTCCACTGTTTGTGTATTCACAGATTTTATTAATGGATTTAATCATATTCTCTTTAAAGTTTCTAAGATTTCCATGATACCTATTTTGAAGCCGTTCTTGTGTGTTTTAGCTATATTGCACTTCTCAGAGACTACTGAAGTGAGATTGCTATACTACAGTGGGGATATCAACGTACCCCGCTCCAGCTCCATCACCTCTTGTGCTGTCAGCGGTAGTGATAACACCAGTGCCTGGCTGGGGCCATTGGAAGCCCCTGTCTTCACATTAATAAGCCCCACCCTCGCTTGTGCACTGTGGTCACTGCTACCAGGTGGTAAATATTGAAACCCACAGTTGAGAGAGGTGTACTTTTTCACGGTAGTGGCTCAGAAAGAAATACATACGTGTAGTGTGTTTTTCGTACATGCGATCATGTATTCAAGCTTAGTTCATCCATGACTTGTGATTGTTAGCTTAGTGACTGAATGCCTTACTAGGAGTTGTGATTGACAGCTGTCTTCCTAATACTTCCATCACTTAGCCCCACCCCTCAGGCGAGTGAAGTCCAGTCCTCCATTCCAGGGCACAAACTGGTCCACCTCTGTGTGGCCACATTACTTCCATGGTGTAAGTATTTCCAGCCAATTCCTAGAAAAAGGCGTCATATGCGGTTGTCACTCAATGAGGCTAGCCAATGGCGAGGTGGTGGGGGCTGGCCTAAGCAGTGCCTGTGGTTGCCAGTTCACCCAACTACGCAGTTTAGAACGACTCCTTAACTAGGGAAGCCCAGGGTAGATTCTGGAATTCAGAGCAAGCCCTGCCCGCCCTTTCCTGTGCATCTTTATGACATAATTGCTCTGTGTCTGCAACCCCAATTTACTCCTCATCATCCCACTGTAGTCACTGTTCTGAAACATCACCTCCTAGGATGGTTTGTTTTCCCAGTAGGATGTAGTCAGGATCTTCATCTGCAGGTAGTGTCTTAAGGTGTCATATTCCTGCTCCTTCCTGTTTCTTTCAGGGCGTGAAATGCAGAGCATTCAATTTCAAAAGGAGCATTAGAATTTCATTGCTTCGCGCCCCTGCTGGCCCCTTTCTGGCAGAAGGTGCCTCACTTTCCGGCTTTAAGATGTCATTTTCCTGCTCCAATCCCCTTTCCCTCTTGGAGGGCAGTGGGATACCGCCAATGTGAAAAGAGCCCTCTTTCAACTTCGTTTTACTAACCAGTTCCCTTTCTCAATAAACATCTAATAATTTCTGAATTAGACTCACACTTTTTCCCTTGGGCTCACCTTATCTTCTTCGATTTGTTTGCCTTTTTTCCCTCATAGCTCTCTTTAAATTGCTAGTATTAGAGTTGGTCAACTTTATTTTTATGAAGGTTCTTAGTCCTCGAAATTATCTTCTTAGTGTGGGATAAACACAGCCAAACTCCCTCTGTTCCCACCCCTCCAAGAGGCCATGACAGGCATTGGGACAGAAGCAGACCCCCAACAGGATATTAATTTAACTAGGAAATAGAATGTATCAAGAAAATTGTTCATTGGATTTTCTGACTTTGTGGAGTACAGGCTTATGAAGTGAAACCTAAAGAATTTTTTTCATTTTCTTAGAGTCTGCATTTATGCCTCATTTCCATTTCTTATTTTATTAAATTGGATATTGTCTCTCCTCCTTTTAGTTAGTTGGATAAGCGTTCCTGTATCTTGTTGAGTTTTCTCAAAGAACCAGGTGTAGGTTTTGTTTTTTTTTTTATTTGAATTGCTCTTTTCTGATTCTTAGTTTATTGATTTCAGCATAGAGTTTGACTTCTTCCTGTCATTTATTACTCTGGGGCCTGTTTGCTTCCTTTTGTTCTATATCTTACAAGTGTGTTGCTTATTTGTTAGTATGAGATCTTTCCAGTTTCTTCATGATGTAGCTTCATTGTGTTCCATGTGTTTGGGAATGTGGTGACTTCATTTTCATTGAATCTAAGGAAGGATTTATTTATTTATTTATTTATTTATTTATTTATTTATTTATTTAAATTTCTTCTTTGACCCAGTGCTCATTGATGTTGATGTTCTATCGATTTCTCTTTCTGTTGTTGAAGTCCAATTTTCACCCATAGTATGCTAACATGAAGTATGGAGAATCTAGGTGAGCATGCATGTTTGTGATCATGTGTCATTTATGTGTTGTACGGCCATAAGGTGTGGAAATACTTGAGTGTGTTTCTTCTCCCTACCTCTGTCCCTGTCTCTCTCTGTCCTCTGTCTCTCTGTCTGTCTCTGTTTCTCTCTCTGTCTCTCTGTCTGTCTTTGTTTCTCTCTCTCTCTCTCTCTCTCTCTCTCTTGGGGAGTTTGTGTGTGTGTGTGTGTATGTGTGTGTGTGTATGTGTGTGTGTGTATGTGTGTGTGTGTGTGTGAGAGAGAGAGAGCGAGAGAGGGAGAAAGAAAGAGAGAGAGAATATTTATGTGTTTGTTTCTGTGTGTCTGTGTGTTCTGTAAGAATTAGTTTTACCCACTTCCTCCACTGATTTACACCCTGCAGCTGGAATCCATTTTTCATAGAAATACAATAAATAGTGCTGTTTAAAAAGTGTGTAATGCAGTAGCACAAGGGTGGGGTTTTTCTCTATTGTGCAGATGTAATAACTGGAATCTGTGGACAGACTGTGTCCATCAATATACCAGAATGGCCTTTTGATTCCATATCCTGTATGTGTGCTTTATGGTAGTTATAGTAGGTACCACTGTTTTGTGAGAAGTAAAAAAATGACAACTCATGAACATATAAGTATGTTTTTGAGAAATTGAATAAGCATATACTGAGGAGGCATATGTCCTTGGGTCAGGTGTGGCAAAGGGAGTTGTCATAGAGTAGAGTGTTAGAGATGATGAGATACTAATAGTTCCCTAGCAAAAGTAGTGAAAAAATTTGGGGCAAAAAACAAGATGCGGAAGATGGGAAGATGCAGGATATCTTTCTGTATTTTATTATGCTAATATAAATATGTACTACAGCCTTCTATGTCAGAATATGTATATGGTGATGCTCCCAACCAACCATGATACAAGGCTCAGAACCTGGTTTAGAGATGCTACTAAACTCAGAACGAGAACTTGATGACAATGTCTGTACTCTGTGGACCAAGTACACAGAATCTTGTTTGATGAATGGATGTTTGGTGGATATAAATATATATGTGTGTATATGCATATATATGTATCAATCATATATATATATATGTGTATGTGTGTGTGTGTGTGTGTGTGTGTGTGTATCAATCATATAGTAAAACTTAAATGTATACTGGCAAACTGAATTTCTCCAAGGTTTCTTCAAGAGGTTGAGTTTTACACTGGGTACCTGCTCTCAGCAGATTCATGAAATATTGTTTGACTCATTCATGGTTGAAGAAGCAGGTTTTTTTATGCACTCTGGCATCTGTCCAATTTCATTTATCTGCTGGTCCCAAGAATTCATGATACATTTTGTCAGTATCACTACAGAAGACTGATTGCATAGTGGGTCAACCTAGAATCGATGGCAAGTCTATTGCTGAAAATATTTCAGCAGTTTCCAAAGAATATATTGCTGTTGTATATTGTGTGAATATAACATTGTTCTTAACCTAGGGTCAATACTTTTATTTCTGATGCATATGTATTTCATTCCAGCAAACAAAAGGATTTTATTTTTCCCATGTATGATAGTGTCATTTTCAGAAGAATTGTGTCTTAGTTACTGTTAATATTGTACAAACTCCAACCCAGTTCAGTTTTCTTCTTAGATAAGAGACATGTCTTTGTCCAGTATTTCCTAAGTTAATGAATTAACATCTGGCTGTCTTGTGGTATACTGTTTATTGAGAGGTTTTGTTCAGCATAAGAACCTGTGAGTGTACCTCAATTAAAAATAGCTTGGCTTTCTAGGTGAGAAAACCCAGAAGCAGAATTTTCTTAAATAGAGACAGTATTATCTTTTCTTTTCTTATCATGACTTGGGTTGAGAGGAGCATGCATTTTCCATGTAATTACAATACTTAAAATTTAACAAACCTGTATTTGATATATATGTTAGAGATATTAGTATTCAATTCTGACCACTAATTCAGGCCTAGTCAATAATTTACCTTATGTTTATAGATGCAAGGACTGTGTCAGTATCAAACACTGTAGAACACATTTGAATTTTCATTATGCATGGTCAAAGTTAATTAGGGAGAATTAGTTGATTTTATAATAGTGGGAAAGTTATGAATGAGCAGAATGTGACTCAGAGTGAATCATATACATCCTAGATACAAAATTACATTTCTCAGTATGACCTTTACACTTACTTTTTCAAAATCCTTCATAGAAAGGTACTAATATAAGAGTAAATCTATCAATCTGATCAAAGTATTAAGTCTAATTTGTAGTTGGCGTGCATGATCAGTATGTCTTAGCACAACTTCAGTATATTTACATATAAAAGTTTTTTTTTCTTTTTTTCTGGAGCTGGGGACCGAACCCAGGGCCTTGTGCTTCCTAGACAAGTGCTCTACCACTGAGCTAAATCCCCAACCCCTCATATAAAAGTTTTTAATTTGGTCACAAAAATCTATTCAGGTAACATGAATGAGCACATTTGCATGATCATCCTTCCTTTCTTATATATTTAATATAATGTAAATATCTATGTGTATGACATGAGATTTATTTGAAATATTGACTGCTAAAATAGAATAATAATACTTTGTATTTAGCACAAGTATGGATGTCAACTGTATTCAGTTCTCTTTCAAAAGTTTGGTATTATAACATTCAGCTCATTCAGAATCTTTCATATTCAGATAAACAAAAATGTATTCAGCATATGTAATTCATACTCTTGTTAATAATTGAAATGATAGTTTTAGCAAATTATTTGAGAAGGCAAATGAAAGCAGGAGAGATTCATTTATTTATCCTTTTCTCATAGCACTTCACGTCTTGGAACAGATCCTCCTATTAAAGTATTTATGACATAAAATGTACATTTTTAGTAGAATTATGTCACACACACACAAACAAAATCATATGTACATACTACTTTATGTGTTAAAGCAAAATTTTATTACCAATGTTTGATAGAAATTTATTATAATAAATTTCTTATATATTACTTTATCCTAAAAATTACAGTGTTATATCAAGATTAGTAAAGTCATGTTGTTGTCAGTTAGTTAATAAATTGGAATAAAATTTTAAAATATTATATTTAATTAACACCAACACATATACCAACATCACAATAAATGACAGAATTCATTCATGTTATCTAATCCATATATTTCTTCTCATTCTCTGGTTCAATTTAGTCTCTAATTCATTTTGTATCAAGTACCACTCACATAATACAGTTGAATTTTTGATGGAAATAAAAGAATTCGGAACTTGAGTGCAGCATTTTGTATGTAGCATACCTAAATTTGGGTGTTTACAATCCTTTTGTAAAATAAGGACATATTCAACATCTGGATTAATACATCTGATTATGTGGCAATACTTGTCTTCAAGGAAGTACAAAGTCAAACTTTTTAGTACATAAAACTTTTAAATAATGTTTCATACCATTTTTATGTCAGGAATGTCTATAAGGCCTTTACTGAGCGTCATATATACCAGTCACTGTATTTAAAAACTTAAGTGTTTTGTATGCCCAATATTGCAGAGAAATAAAGAAATATGTCTTCTCTTCTACAAATAAACACATTAGTATTTCACTACATATGTTGGAAATATAGCTACACTTATATTTCTTACAAGGAATACAAACTGTCTAACACATATCAGACAATCTAGTATATTTACATGTATAAAGTACCATGTTTTTTCCAGAATGATGACCTAGACTCCTCATGTGTTTATGTAATGAAAATATCATTTTAAGAATCTGTTAAATGACAAAGCATTACATATAATGAACACAAGACCATAGCATGACTATAGTGTTTTGCAATAATTCTGTAAAAGAAAATGACTAATGAGGCCCCCAGTATTTTGACCATTCTGAAGTGAAAGGCCACACAACAATATTTGGGCAGTACACATTAAACATCCAATGTTTAAACTTGTGTGTGTGTGTGTGTGTGTGTGTGTGTGTGTGTGTGTGTCTGTGTGTATGCTTGCATTTATGGAGAAGAAATGAGGTTTCTGATCTCAGTGTAAAATACAAAAATGTTAATGTGTTCCAAATATAGAGAATAAAATTCCAAATAAACTAAATTTAGAAATGAAAGTATGCTGCTCTATATAATGAAATGGAAAGATCTTCACTTCAGACATTAACAGGTTTCTAATTTTTATCTCTTTAGAGTTCATATAAGAAATGGTACAAAATATGCAGTCCTAGTAAATAAAGGGAATTTCTATGTAGGTGGAACACACAAGATATCTTTTGAAATGCTAAATCCATGGCTTTGTTTCTCAAAGAAAAATATATCTGGAATAAGAGTAAATCACAAAAATAATGGTTTTTCTTTTCAAATCTTAAAGTACTGAAATTAAAATTATCTTATGAATAAATAATATTTTATTTTGGGTACCCTGCATTTTGTGGAAAGCTATCCTCATTGACCATATTAATTTGGTGAATTTAGAGTTCATGAAATTCCTTGTCAAATGAAACATAAGTAGTTTTAGGTTAAATCAATCCTTTAATCAAAAATATTTTGGAAGATCCACTTGGATTTTAGATTTGTACTGTGTGACAAAAATAGTTTGATTTGTATTTTTCTACATAGTGACTGCCTGGTGAACCAGCATAAAATTTTGAAAATATTATCTTTTCCCCACTGGATGGTTTTAGCTGCTTTGTCAGCTAAAGATCAGGTGACTATAGATGTGTGACTAAGACATTTTGGGGTCTTCAATTCTACTCCATTGATCTACTTGGCTCCCTCTGTACCAATACCATAGAGGTTTTAATTACTATAGCTCTTGAGGTCAGTGATGGTGATTTCCCCAGAAGTTTTCTTACTGAGGTGAAAGTTTGTGCTCTCTTGGGCTTTGTTATTCCAAATGAATTAACAAGTTGCTCTTTCTAATGATATGAAGAATTTAGATGGAAATTTGATGGAGATGGCATTGAATCTGTAGATTGCTTTTGGCAAGAAGTTCATTTTTACACTAATAACCATGCCAATTCATGAGCATAAAGATCTTTCCATGTTCGGAGATCTTCATTTGTTTTCTTTAAATACTTGAAATTCTTGTCATACAAATCTTTCACTTGCTTGGTTAGAGTCACACCGAGTTATTCTATATTATTTGTGAATATTGTGAAGGGTGTCATTTCCCTAATTACTTTCTCAGTCTGTTTCTCTTTTGTGTGAAGCAAGGCTACTTATTTGTTAGTCTTAATTTTATATCCAGCCACTTTGCTGAAGTTATTTATTGGGCTTAATAGTTCTCTTCTGGAACTTTTGGATTCAGTTAATTATCTTATCATATCATCAGCAAATAGTGATATTTTGACATCTTCTTTTCCAATTTGTATAAATTTAACCTCTCTTTTTGTCTGATTGATTGGGATAGGACTTTGAGTACTATATTGAATAAAAAAAGTTATAGAGTAGGAAGCAACATCGAGTCCTTGATTATAGTGGAATTGTTTCAATTTTCTCTTCGTTTAGTCTGATATTCGCTATTGGTTTGTTGTATATTGCTTTTAGTGTGTTTAGGTATTTGTTTTGAATTGCTGATTGATCCAAGACTTAACATGAAGAGGTGTTGAATTTTGTCAAATGCTTTTTCAGCATCTAATAAGATGATCATGTGTTTGTTTCCTTTGAATTTTCTTATATTACATTGATGGATTTCTGTATATTGAACCATCCCTGAGTCCCGCCTGATTATGGTTGATATTCATTTTGTTGTGTTGTTGGAAACAGTTTGCAAGAATTTTATTGAGTATTTTTGAATTGATATTCATAAGGGAATTTTGTCTGAATTATCTTTTTTGTTGTATCTTTGTGTGGTTTAAATATAAACATAATTGTGGCTTCATAAAAGTAATCGGGTAATGTTCCTTTCATTTCTATTTTGTGGAATAATTTGGGCAGTATTGGTATGAGATCTTCTATGAAGGTCTGATAGAATTGTGCATTAAACCCATCTGTTCCTGGACCTTTTTTGGTTGACAGACTTTTCATAACTGCTTCTATTCCTTTAGGAGATATGCTGTGCTTTAGATGTATTATCTGATCCTGATTTAACTTTTGTACCTCATATTTGTCTAGAAAATTGTCTATTTCATACAGATTTTTCCAGTTTTGTTGGACATAGGTTTTTGTAATCAAATTTGATGTTTTTTTTAATTTCTCCAGATTCTGTTGTTTTTTTCTTTCCTTTTCTTTTTGATTTTGTTAATTTGGAAACACTTTCTATGATTTCTGATTAGTTTACCTTTGGGTTTATCATTCTCATTTATTTTCTAAAAGAACCAGCTCCTGGTTTTGTTGATTGTTGTATACTTCTTTTTGTTTCCACTTGGTTGATTTCAATCCTGAGTTTGATTATATCCTGATGTCTATTACCATTTGTTGTATTTCCTTCTTTTTTCTTAGAGACTTTAGGGGTTTTGCTAGCTGCTAGCATATGCTCCTCTGAAGTTATTTGTGGAGACACTGAGATCTATTAGTTTTCCTCCTAGAACTGCTTTCATTGGATCCAACAAGTTTGGGTATGTTGTATCTTCCATTTCATTACATATCTGTTGAGGCCTGTTTTATGACCAATTTTATGGTCAATTTTGGATAAAGTACCATGAGGTAGTGAGAAGAAGGTATATCCTTTTGTTTTAGGATAGAATGTTCTATAAATATCTGTTAAGTCCAATTGTTTCATGATTTCTCTTAGTCTGTCAATTTTTCTGTGTAATTTCTGTTTCCATCATCTGTCCATTGATGAGAATGGGGTGTTGAAATCTCCTACTATTATTGTGTGAGGTGCAATGTGTGCTTTGAGCTTCAGTAAGGTTTCTTTTATGTATGCAGGTGCCCTTGTACTTTGAACATAGATATTTAGGATTGAGAGTTCATCTTGGTGTTTTTTCTTTTGATGAATATGAAGTGTCCTTCCTTATCGTTTTAAATCTATTTTATTCGATATTAGAATAGCTACTCCAGCTTACTTCTTCAAACCATTTGTTTTCAAGCCTTTCACTGTGAGGTAGTATCTGTCTTTGTCCCTGAGGTGTGTTTCCTATAGGCAGAAGGATGCTGGGTCCTCATTGTGTATCCAGTTTGTCAATCTATGTCTTTTTATTGGAGGGTTGAGGCCATTGATGTTGAGAGATATTAAGGAATAGTGATTATTTCTTCCTGTTATATTCATACTTGGATGTGAGATTATGCTTGTGTTCTTTTCTTCTCTCTGTTTTGTTGCCAAGACCACTAGTTTCTTGCTTTTTATAGGACTTTGCTTGCCTCCTTATGTTGGACTTTACTACATATTATTCTTTGTAGCACTGGATTTGTAGAAAGATATTGTGTAAATTTGGTTTTGTCATGGAATATCTTGGTTTCTCCATGTTAATTGAGAGTTTTGCTGGATACAATAACCTGAGCTGGCATGTGTGTTCTCTTAGGGTCTGTATGACATCTGTCCAGGATCTTCTGGCTCTTATTGTCTCTGGTGAGAAATCTGGTGTGATTCTGATAGGTTTGCCTTTATGTGTTAATTGACCTTTTCCCTTACTTCTTTTAATATTCTCTCTTTGTTTTGTTCTTTTGGTATTTTGACTATTATGTGATGGGTGGATTTTCTTTTCTGGTCCAATCTATTTGGGGTTCTGTAGGCTTCTGGTATATTTATGGGCATCTCTTTCTTTAGGTCAGGGAAGTTTTCTTTTGTGATTTTGTTGAAGATATTTACTGGTCCTTTGACCTGGGGCTCTTCATTCTCTTGTATCCCTTTTATCCTTAGGTTTGATCTTCTCATTGAGTCCTGGATTTCGTGTATGTTTTGAACCAGTAGCTTTTTCTGTTTTTACTATCTTTGACCATTGTGTCAATGATTTCTATGGAATCTTCTGCTCCTGAGATTCTCTCTTCTATCTCTTGTATTCTGTTTGTGATGTTTGTATCTATGGCTCCTTGTCTCTTCCTTTGGTTTTCTATATTGAGGGTTGTTTACCTGTCTCCTCTCTTTATTGCTTCTCTTTCCATTGTTAATTCCTTCACTTGTTTCATTTTGTTTTCCTGGAATCTTTCAGGGATTTTTGTGATTCCTCTCTGTATAAGCTTCTACTTGCTTATTTATGTTTTCCTATGTTTCTGTAAGGGAGTTCTTCATGTCCTTCTTGAAGTCCTCCAGCATCATGATCAAATGTGATTTTAAATCTAGATCTTGCTTTTCTTGTTTGTTTGGGTATTCAGTGTTTGGTTTGGTGGTAGAATTGGGCTGACATGATGCCATGTATTCTTTGTTTCTGTTGCTTGGGTTCCTGCTCTTGCCTCTCACCATCAGGTTGTCCTGTTACCTTTTTCTGCTATTTATGACAGTGGCTAGACTGTCCTATAGGCCTGTGTATCAGGAGTGCTGTAGACATGTTTTCCTGTTTTGTTTCAGCCAGTTTTCTGAACAGAGTGTTCTGCTTTTGGGCGTGTAGTCTTTCCTGTCTACTGGTCTTCAGCTGTTCCTGTGGGCCTGTGTCCTGAGTGTACCAAGCAGGTCGGTTGCAGCAGAAAAGTTGGTCTTACCTGTGATCCCATGGCTCAAGTTGCTAGTGGGGGTCTGCTTTTGAGCTCTCTGTGAGGGCAGCAACCAGGAGGGGCCTTCACTGCCTTTTACACACTGCCTTTTCTGCAGTGGTATTCTCATGCACCAGGGTTAGGTGTTTTCCTCTGGAGTCAGAAATGTGGGCAGAGCATAGTCTCTTTTGGCTTCCCACGAATGTCTGCCCCTCTGAACGTTTAGTTCTCCCTCCCATGGTATTTGGGTGCAGAGAACTCCTGACCAGGTCCCTTTAGTTCTTTGCAGTGTCTGTGCTTCTGAGAATCTGCCCCTCAAGTGCCCCTATCTTCCAGTTCCCATAGGCCCTATGCAGTTTACTCTTGGGCCAGGGATGTGGGCAGGGGTGGGCAGTATTCTTGGCCTCTCCTGCTCTGCAGTCTCAAGAGTGCCCACCTGCCTGGGTAGTGAGCTCTCTCTCCCAACAGGTTTGGGAGCAGTGAGCTGTGGGCAGGGATCAGTGAGATTGGGGCTCCATCTAAAGTGTCCAGTTCCAGAGGAATTTTGCCTCTGTGTGTCCTGATTCCACCAAGCAAGTTGGTTGGAGCAGAAAAGTTGGTCTTACCTGTGGTCCCATTTGCTCATGGGGTTGCTTTTGAGCTCTCTCTGTGAGGGGGGCAACCAGGAGGGGCCTGACAGCCTTTTCCTGGAGCCCCGTGCACGGGGTCCCAGGTAGCATTAGGTGTTTTCCTCTGGAGTCAGAAATGTGGGCAGAGTGTATTCTCTTCTGGCTTCCCACGCATGTCTGCTCGTCTGAGGGTTTAGCTCTCCCTCCCACGGGAGATGGGTGCAGAGAACTGTTGACTGGGTCCCTTCAGGTCCAGGCGGTGTCTGGACTGCTCGGGACCTGCTGCTCGAGTCTTCATGTAATATTTTACAATTTTTCTTTTTTTGGTTTTCTATTTCAGGAGGTATACTTATTTACTTATCTTCTACTGTATTTCTTTGAGGGATTTCTGTACATCTTTCTTAAAGTCTTCTATCTTCATGAGATGTGATTTTAAATCCAAATCTAGCTTTTCTGATGTGTTGTGGTATCTAGTATTTGCTGTATTGGAAGATATGAATCGGCTAACTCAAATTAGACCTGGTTTTCATAACCTGGTACTTGTGCTTTCCTCTCACTTTGTGGTTATCTTGGTGTTAATTCATCTTGCTGTCTGTGACTAAAGCATGTCTCTCTTATGGATGTGTAAGCCTATGAACTCAGGATCAAGAGCACTCCTGAGAGACTCTGTTTCTCTGGGCAGCATTTGGATTTGGAGGTCTGTGAGGCAGCCTTAGCTCTGGTTGCAGATGTAGAAACTAAGAATCCTCTACCAGGCTGGTCTACAGTTTCTGTACCCTGTATGCTCTTAGTGCATCTCACTTTGGACAGTTATTGGAGTGAATGTGAGGTCACTTCTGTGGACAGAGTCTAAAGGGAAGCTTCTGCATAGTCTGCCATATCTGGAGATCCTTCTCAAATACAGTCACCAAACCAGACAGTATTGTGTATGTCATGAAGTGCATGCTACAGGAGCCTGATATACCTTTCACCTGATGGCCTGAAAACAGGGTCCCCAATGGAGGAGTTTGAGGAATGAATGAAGTAGTTGAAGAGGTTTGCAAACCCATAGGAAGAACAACAATATAACATGAGTAGACTCCCTGAACTTTCAGGGACTAAATCACTAATGAAAGAGAACACATCCAATATTCTGGTAATAGCTATACCAGAATATGTGTCAGAGGATGGCATTTTGAGGCCCAAATAGGATGAGAAGCCCTTGGTCCTATGAAGGTATGATGCCCCAGTATAGCAGAATGCCAGGGCAGGATTGTAGAAGGTAGTGGGTTGTGGAGCTTCACTCACAGAAGCAATGGAAGGGTCGAAGGTGTATTGGGCTTCAGGTTAAAGGGATGGCATTTTAAATATAAATAAAGAAAATATCAAATAACAAAAAGCAAATGAAAATATTTTGACTAGATGTTAAATCATCTGACTTCTTTTTGTCCTGCTAAAAGTTTTATTCTGGGATTGAAAGACAGTGTGCTATGATTTGCCAGTACTTTTCTGGGTAAGTGCTTTGTCTCAACACTCACTGGCTGAATTAATGTCCAAGATAGGTAGTAGGATCCAAGTATGGTAGAATTTTTTCTATATTCCCTGCACTTTTGAGGTAATGAAAAGGCAAGATGGTATTGTGAGTTTTAGGTTAGTAACCTTTAGCTTACTTAGCTTAGACCATAGAAATTCCATATTGATTAATAAAAGAAAAAAAAAACAAGGAATCTACTATGCAATTGAATAATTTTGGTTTGTATAAGACAATTCCAATCTAGTCATGCTATTCTAAAACTAAATATAGTCTTAAATTTTGAAATGTGCATGAATTTTCCATGAAATTATTTTCAACTTCACAAAATCAATTTTAAACATTCAATCATGTATTATTCATACTGATATTTGTTTATAAATGAGTGCATTTGGGCCTGTCTACCATAAAAAACCAGCAAATGGAAGAAGCATGCAAATGAATTATCACAACACGGGTGATATGTTACTGGATTTTGAGTACTGTTCCCATATTATTTTATGGGGTTTGTTAAATATATTTCTATTTATGACTAACTGAAGCTCAGAGACCTTAAAGCACCTGTAAGTTCCTTTAGAAAGCTGCAATCCTCAAACATCATAAAGTTCAGGCACATGGTAGGTTCATAATTAACAGGTTTTAAATGAATAAATTAATAAACAATAATTAGGAACCTAGAAATTACATGTCAAGTTCAAGAAGCATGTGTATTGTACCTATGATACTGAATTAAAATCTGTTGAGCAAGTTTTTTTTTCCCTCAGCCTTCTTACTACTTAAGTCATACTGTCATATCTTTGCTTTTGCTCTTTGTAATTTCAGTTAAGGTAGTCAAGAGTAGTCTGTGTAGAGAAACAATTGTCTTCACTTTCCTAAATGAGACTACAGTCCCTTGGCTTTTTATCATTGTATAGTGTTTTAATTATTTTGCTTATTATCTGTCATTGTTGTTAATATCTAGTATATTAACTAATATACACAGAGTTCAGGCACATGGTAGGTTCATCATAAACAGTTAATAAGTGAAAAAATTAATAAGCCATAGACAAGAATCAAGAAGTAGTATTAAAATAAATGATATTTTAACTTAAAGTAGCATGTTCATTTTATTCATGCAGAAACTAAATTGTATCATAGACTTGTATACATAAACCAAAATCAATTATATAAAGGATTTGCAATTCCAAAATACAGTGGAAATCTCAGAATGCTTCCATCAAATATAAATGTAACTTAGGGTGACTGAATAAGAGGAAAAAAGCATCTAAAATGTCAAGATCTTGTCATAAGTAATAATTTACTAGCCATCTGGAAGCAAAGCTCATTTTGGTAATCAGAAACATGAATGTACTCTGTAGTTAACAAGATTTGCCCTGAAATCTCACGAAGATGTTTTTATGGTAAACATTCTCCCTCAGAGCAATTTGTCAAATATTATAGAAAAAATTATAAGAAATGATAGTTTTAAAAGGATTTTGTATATAATCTTTGATAAATTGCTTGGAGCCATCAACAAGGTAGCATACAAAAAATGACACAAGGCCCTGACATTTACAGCACAGGACTGCCAGCCTGCTCTCAGAGAGAGAAGGCATTTAATCCTCCAAACATGTCCCCAGAGAATGGGGAGATCTAGTGAGGTAGGGGTGAGGAGTACAGTCATCCTCTTGAATATGGGCCAAGTGAGGTATGAGATAAGGAGTGGTCTGGGAATGCATACCAACAGGGGGATGACTGGACTGAAAAAAAAAAACATTAAAAGAGTACAAAAATCACAAAAAAGTTAAGTTTTCACTTAAATTTAGCAAAAATAAAATATCACTTCATTTTATCTTACACATTCTGAGTTGTCATAAATATAGTAGATTATGCACACAATTGAAGAGAGACTTCATATCAATAGAACTAGCTTAAAAATATACTATGTGCATGCCTTATACTCACTAAGAGTATCCTAGCCATGAATATAATGGCTATATCACTGTGCATTTGGGAATTTTATGTTTCAGAAAATAATCTGAACCTACGTCCTGCTATTTTTTTAAGTATAGAGTGGGGGGACAGGGTCCCAGGAGGGCCCTGAAGAACAAAATACTAATTATTATTACTGGCAGATTAAACATATCGTTTTTAATACAAAATACATCAATTTGATTCTGATAACTGCTTAAAATTAATCCACAAAGATATGGGGTTCCTACCACAAATGATCCTCCTCTTAAACAGATAAAGTTGTGAACAGCTCTTTTTGTCTGTGATAAATTGGAGTCACTCCACTATTATTCCTTTGCATTTATTTATTTATTTATTTATTTATTTATTTATTTATTCATTTATTTATTTTTTATTAACTTGAGTATTTCTTATATACATTTCGAGTGTTATTCCCTTTCCCCGTTTCCGGGCAAACATCCCCTTTCCCCTCCCCTTCCTTATGGGTGTTCCCCTCCCAACCCTCCCCCCATTGCCGCCCTCCCCCCAACAGTCTAGTTCACTGGGGGTTCAGTCTTAGCAGGACCCAGGGCTTCCCCTTCCACTGGTGCTCTTACTAGGATATTCATTGCTACCTATGAGGTCAGAGTCCAGGGTCAGTCCATGTATAGTCTTTAGGTAGTGG